>NC_048574.1:66036119-66357786 GCF_013265735.2 Oncorhynchus mykiss | reverse complement strand
GAGAGAGACAGAGAGAGAGAGTGAGAGAGAGAGAGAGAGAAAGAGACAGAGAGAGAGACAGACAGAGAGAGAGAGAGACAGAGAGAGACAGAGAGAGAGTGAGAGAGAGAGAGAGACAGAGAGAGACAGAGAGAGAGAGTGAGAGAGAGAGAGAGACAGAGAGAGACAGTGAGAGAGAGAGAGACAGAGAGAGAGAGACAGAGAGAGAGAGACAGAGAGAGAAAGAGACAGAGAGAGAGACAGAGAGAGTGAAAGAGAGACAGAGAGAGAGAGAGGGACAGAGAGAGAGTGAAAGAGAGACAGAGAGATAGATCCACGTGCAGTCTGTATACTACAACCAGAAGGGACAGAGCAGAGCAGAGGAGGAGACACTAGCCAGTCTTTAGCATAAACATTTGTTGAGCCATCATCTATATCGTGTGACTGGGTTAGAGCCATCATATCTATCATGGGACTGGGTTAGAGCCATCATATCTATCATTGGGCCTGGGTCAGTTGGCCGTTGGAATAAGGTTATATACCATCTGGTCTGGCTTTACTGTGGGCATGGAATATGTGTTTATGTTGTAAAGGGGAGGGCCTGTAGGATCTTTGGAGGTCAAGTCCGGATATTGTTGTCTGGGTGTCAGAACATGGCTACCGACACCCGCTTTCAGCAATAGTTTTACACTTTTTACTCCACAGGAGGCTGCTGAGGGGAGGACAGCTCATAATAATGGCTGGAACGGAGCGAATGGAATGGCATCAAACGCATGGAAACCAAGTGTCTGATGCATTTGACGCCATTTCACTCATTCTGCTCCAGCCATTAACCCGAGCCCATCCTCCTCAATAAAGGTGCCACCAACCTCCTGTGTTTTACTCCTTCCTCTCTCACGGATTCCCTCTCTCACTGCATGGCAGCTGAATACAAAAGACAATAAAACAATCACATAAAAAGTGTATATGAACTTGAAACAATGACTAAAAAGGCACAGTACTGAGTTGAAGGCGTTGCAAAAAGCATTCATTACTAGGCCGACCACAATCAGGATCCGTGTAGTGAAAGGACTATTGCCACACACTGTTTCTCCATAGAGTCTATACCACAGTACATTTGACGGTGGAGTGCGCAGATTTTAAGATGTTACGTTCTAAAAAAGTTTAACTTGTGCATTTATTGTTACTTGTCTTTTGTTTATGCTGAAATGGTAAATAAATTCAGCATTTCCTGTTTTTTGCAGTCACCTTGGCGGAGGTGTTGCTTTCTTGTTGTCAATGTGGTCGGTTGATGACGTTGCTTTGACATTGGCATGAATAGAAGAAGCCTACAGTGCGGCTGGGTAACAAAATGTCCTTCCCTGCGATGGGGAAGTGTCCTTTGTCACCGGCAGTACAGCAAGAGGACGGTTGAGAGAGAGAATTGACTGACTCCGTGACTAGCCTAGAGGAGACAGACAGACAGGGAGAGGTCATGCGACTACAGTACAGTACATGTTCATACAATCAATAGAATAACATCCTTCATCGGAAGGAGTGACGTGATGTTTTAACATTCGTTTGGTTGTCACACCAGACCCTCTGTCCTACAGTATGTAACTCACAAAGGTCCTTGGGAAGGAATGAGAATGATGTCATTTCACAATCAGCTGGCATGTTGATCCTCTAGTCTACACCAAACTGTCAATAAATCCCCCATTGGAAACAACAGATATTTACAGCTGATTTTTATGTACTTACAGTAGGTCTACAATAGGGTATGCTGTCTACAGCAGAGGAGGCTGGTGGGAGGAGCTATAGGAGGACGGGCTCATTGTAATGGCTGGAATGGAATACATGGAAAGGAGTCAAAAATGTGGTTTCCATGTTTGATGTGTTTTAAACAGTTCCATTTATTACATTCCAGCCATCACAATGAGCCCGTCCTCCTATAGCTCCTCCCACCAGCCTCCACTGGTCTACAGTAGGCCTGCCCTACACAGTTAACTGAGAGTAGTCTATGACCCTCCACCCTTATGGCACGCTGCAAACCCACAGAACCCTGGGGGGAAAAAGCTGTGTGTGAATGACGTGAGCTCACAGCTAGTCTAATGGACCTTGACCCTCCCAGCCTTTCTGAGAGAGAGAACAAGGGGCCATCCCTACGCCCTGTTGCGCCACACTTCCATGCATGCCTGTGGTAATCGCTAACAGATGTCAGGACTCTTCCTGCTTCAGAGGGTTAGAAGGTTACGATGGGTACAGAGGAGGACTAGGGGACAGAGTTCAGCAGTCACTGTGTGTGTGTGTGTGTGTGTGTGTGTGCCCTTATGTCAGTAAGTGAGGCATGTGTTTGTGCAGTCATGTGTATATTTCTGTGCGTGTGAGTGTGTGTGTCAGAGAGATAATAGAAGCATGTGTGGGAGTATGTGAGACTCTGTCTCGCTTTGTATCTGTATTTGTGTGTGTGTGTGTGTGTGTGTGTGTGTGTGTGTGTGTGTGTGTGTGTGTGTGTGTGGCCACCATGTATCAAAACAAGGTATGCAGGGGGAACAGAAATGACTGTTGTGGTGGGCCGGGCGACTGCAGGCTGACTTCGGTCGTCAGTTGAGCAGTGTTTCCTCCGACTGGCTTCCGGGTTAGGCGGGCGGTTGTTAAGAAATGTGGTTTGGCGGATCATGTTTCGGAGGATGCATGACTCGACCTTCGCCTCTCCCGAGCCTGTTATGGAGTTGCAGCGATGAGACAATATCGTAATTGGATCGCAAATGGATATCATGAAATTGGGGAGAAAAACAGGGTAGAATACAAAGTACAAAAAAAAACAGAAATGCCTGTTGCTAAATTGGGCTCCTGAGTGGCGCAGTGGTCTAAGACACTGCATCTCAGTGCAAGAAGGGTCACTGCAATCCCTGGTTCAAATCCAGGCTGCATTACATCTGGCTGTGGTTGGGAGTCCCATAAGGCGGCACACAATTGTCCCAGCGTCGTCTGGGTTTGGCCGTCATTGTAAATAAGAATATGTTCTTAACTGATTTTCCTAGTTTAAATTAAGGATCAATACCTGCACATGATGAGTATGTACACTACCATTCAAAAGTTTGGGGTCACTTAGAAATGTCCTTGTTTTTAAAATAAAAACACATTCTTTGTCCATTAAAATAACATCTAATTGATTAGAAATACAGTGTAGACATTGTTAATGTTGTAAATTACTATTGTAGCTGGAAATGGCAGATGTTTTATGGAATAGGCGTACAGAGGCCCATTATCAGCAACCGTCACTCCTGTGTTCCAATGGCACATTGTGTTAGCTAATCCAAGTGTATCATTTTAAAAGGCTAATTGATCATTAGAAAACCATTCTGCAATTATGTTAGAAAACTGTTGTTCTGATTAAAGAAGCAATAAAACTGGCCTTCTTTAGACGAGTTGAGTATCTGGAGCATCAGCATTTGTGGGCTCGATTACAGGCTCAAAATGGCCAGAAACAAAGACCTTTCTTCGGAAACTTGTCAGTATATTCTTGTTCTGAGAAATGAAGGCTATTCCATGCTAGAAATTGCCAAGAAACTGAAGATCTTGTACAACGCTGTGTACTACTCCCTTCACAGAACAGCGCAAACTGGCTCCAACCAGAATAGAAAAACGAGTGGGAGGCCCAAGTGCACAACTGAGCAAGAGGACAAGTACATTAGAGTGCCTAGTTTGAGAAACAGACGCCTCACAAGTTCTCAACTGGCAGCTTTATTAATAGTACCTGCAGGTTGGTGGAACCTTAATTGGGGAGGACGGGCTCTTGGTAATGACTAGAGCGGAATAAGTGGAATGGTATCAAATACATCAAACAAGAGGCAAAACTTTCAATGGGGACAGAGGGGACATGTCCCCCCCACATTCTGAAATTGCATTTTTGTTCCCCCGAGATGTATCATTGGAATCTGATACAAAATGGATGCCTCCAAGAGGTTGGGTAGGCTGTTTGGAGTGTTTATCCGATAGGATTACAAAAATATATATATTAAAAAAATGTCCCTCCCACTTCTAAAACAAAAGTTGCACCACTGCATCAAACATGTTGTTTTCAAGTGTTTGATGCCATTCCATTTGCTCCCTTGGAGACATTATTATGAGCCGTCCTCCCCTCAGCAGCCTCCACTGACCAAGGCCTGTATTTATAAAGTGTCACAGAGTACATGTGCTGATCTAGGATCAGGTCTCCTCATCCATGTCCATCTTATTAATTATGATCTAAAAGGCTAAACTGATCCTAGATCCTTTCTCTTAATCAAATGATAGACTGTTGAGTTTCATGTTACAGTAACAGCAGGACAGGTCAACCCACGTCAACAGCAGCAGGTCATGTTATTATGTCACCAGGACAACACATTATGTCATCACCAGGCTGTCTGTCCTCCCTCCCTGTTCCTGAGTTGCATTGATGGGTGTGACTGACGCATTCGCCAGTCACCACCTTGGACTCTATTCAATCCGTATTACAGATATTCAGCGTTAAAGCGTGATTGAAATGTAAATGCAATATTCCGCGTTATCGTAGACTACGTTCACGGTAAACGCTGCCTATGTCGGCTCAATCGGGAATTACCTTTACATTTATATCGCGCAATCTGTAACGATTCAGTGATGCAGATTGAATAGAGACCATTATCTTATCCTGCAGCGTTGCTACATAATCAGCAGTACAGTAGAGTTGACTACTATAGTGTTAGTAAATAACAGGTGTATGTTTACCATGATCTCATGTTAGATCCCTTGTCCAGAGTCCATTCGAACTCCACCTAAAAAACAAATTGACAACTCATGTGACGAATACAATATCCCTGTATAAATCCCAAACAATATGGACATTTACAGTCTACGAATAGCTTTCCTATCAGTATGTACTTAGATATTTAAAGTGCACATATAAAAGGAATTGACTCCAGTCTTGTCCACGTATGAACGCTATCGCCACACTTGCAGTGGTTCAGTAATAAAGTATACAATGGCGCCCTCTATTGGAGAAAAGTTATACTCAACCAACCTGTTTTCACAGCAGCATTTATCAGGGAAAGGCATGTGATTACAAATGTCCAAATTTCAATTACAAAACAGGAGTGAGTAGTCAACAGAGTTTACAACAGACAGATCTTCTTATTGTGAACCAAGAGTAGTCTAATGCTTGGAGAACAAGGACGACCATTGCCAACTAACATACAAGATATACAGCCTCAGCTCAGATTGTTCCAGTTATACATGACTTTCAAAGATAGTTATTAGTGGGCTGCTATACATTTTCTTTTGGGGTTTTAAGATGACTCACCATCTTTATTCATCCACTGTTCCAGGTCTTCCATCTCCAGCTCCAACACAGAGGGGACATCATCCTCAAACATGGGCCTGGAAAACAGCCAACATCGTCAGACCCTCATATTACTGTTTTGACATTCGAAAAATGACAAAATAAAGGGACTAAAATGAAGGGAGTGTAGAGGGGGGGGAATACAAACATCCACTGTTGAGGTATAAAGACAATCCAAAACAGTTGAGGGGTTTCTCACACGGTGTACTGGTCTCAAATGTAACTCCTTAGGAATATGCTGTTTTTCACTGATTTCCACCCAAAACTGTTAGTATTTGAATAAGCACTGTCCTTCCCTCCAATAGAGTTTGACATGATTTTCTACTCGAGGCCATTTGAGTGGTAGTATTGCTGATTCTCACAGGAGGGCGCTCTCGTCATTGATTATAGTTTTCTGTCAATGCTCATCATGGACACATGATTGGCTTAAAGAGAGAGACAGAGAGAGAGCATTCATGTGCAGTGTAAAGATTTGACAGGAGATCGTTTTTGGCGGTTATTTCCTTTATGTTAGTCTTTCTCTTACACTAAAGATACCTTAGTCATACCGTACATTCTCACGTGGAGGCTGGTTACCAGGGACAAAGTGTCATGTCATAGCAGGAGGAACTTGAGCTTTGCCATATTTCTACTGAAATGCTCTTTCATAAGCTCTCAGGCTAATGTGTAAACACTTAAGATTCACACATGACTATATACTTTATGTCAGATATGACATGTGTGAAACAACTTTTTGAGGAAAAGAGCACGCACGCACACAGGGTTTCTCCACGCATCGCGCAGACAGAAACAAACATCTTTCTGGTAAGAAGAGGGGCGGGGGCGTATGCCTTATGACTAACGCGACATGGTGTGATGAAAGAAACATACAGGAACTCAAATCCTTCTGTTCACCTGATTTAGAATTCCTCACAATCAAATGTAGACCGCATTATCTACCAAGAGAATTCTCTTCGATTATAATCACAGCCGTATATATCCCCCCCCAAGCAGACACATCGATGGCTCTGAACGAACTTTATTTAACTCTTTGCAAACTGGAAACCATTCATCCGGAGGCTGCATTCATTGTAGCTGGAGATTTTAACAAGGCTAATCTGAAAACAAGACTCCCTAAATTTTATCAGCATATCGATTGCGCAACCAGGGGTGGAAAGACCTTGGATCATTGTTACTCTAACTTCCGCGACGCATATAAGGCCCTGCCCCGCCCCCCTTTCGGAAAAGCTGACCACGACTCCATTTTGTTGATCCCTGCCTACAGACAGAAACTAAAACAAGAGGCTCCCACGCTGAGGTCTGTCCAACGCTGGTCCGACCAAGCTGACTCCACACTCCAAGACTGCTTCCACCACGCGGACTGGGACATGTTTCGTATTGCGTCAGACAACAACATTGACGAATACGCTGATTCGGTGTGTGAGTTCATTAGAACGTGCGTTGAAGATGTCGTTCCCATAGCAACGATTAAAACATTCCCTAACCAGAAACCGTGGATTGATGGCAGCATTCGCGTGAAACTGAAAGCGCGAACCACTGCTTTTAATCAGGGCAAGGTGTCTGGTAACATGACCGAATACAAACAGTGCAGCTATTCCCTCCGCAAGGCAATCAAACAAGCTAAGCGTCAGTACAGAGACAAAGTAGAATCTCAATTCAACGGCTCAGACACAAGAGGCATGTGGCAGGGTCTACAGTCAATCACGGACTACAGGAAGAAATCCAGCCCAGTCACGGACCAGGATGTCCTGCTCCCAGGCAGACTAAATAACTTTTTTGCCCGCTTTGAGGACAATACAGTGCCACTGACACGGCCTGCAACGAAAACATGCGGTCTCTCCTTCACTGCAGCCGAGGTGAGTAAGACATTTAAACGTGTTAACCCTAGCAAGGCTGCAGGCCCAGACGGCATCCCCAGCCGCGCCCTCAGAGCATGCGCAGACCAGCTGGCCGGTGTGTTTACGGACATATTCAATCAATCCCTATACCAGTCTGCTGTTCCCACATGCTTCAAGAGGGCCACCATTGTTCCTGTTCCCAAGAAAGCTAAGGTAACTGAGCTAAACGACTACCGCCCCGTAGCACTCACTTCCGTCATCATGAAGTGCTTTGAGAGACTAGTCAAGGACCATATCACCTCCACCCTACCTGACACCCTAGACCCACTCCAATTTGCTTACCGCCCAAATAGGTCCACAGACGATGCAATCTCAACCACACTGCACACCGCCCTAACCCATCTGGACAAGAGCTGTTCATTGACTACAGCTCGGCATTCAACACCATAGTACCCTCCAAGCTCGTCATCAAGCTCGAGACCCTGGGTCTCAACCCCGCCCTGTGCAACTGGGTACTGGACTTCCTGACGGGCCGCCCCCAGGTGGTGAGGGTAGGCAACAACATCTCCTCCCCGCTGATCCTCAACACTGGGGCCCCACAAGGGTGCGTTCTGAGCCCTCTCCTGTACTCCCTGTTCACCCACAACTGCGTGGCCACGCACGCCTCCAACTCAATCATCAAGTTTGCGGATGACACGACAGTGGTAGGCTTGATTACCAACAACGACGAGACGGCCTACAGGGAGGAGGTGAGGGCCCTCGGAGTGTGGTGTCAGGAAAATAACCTCACACTCAACGTCAACAAAACTAAGGAGATGATTGTGGACTTCAGGAAACAGCAGAGGGAACACCCCCCTATCCACATCGATGGAACAGTAGTGGAGAGGGTAGCAAGTTTTAAGTTCCTCGGCATACACATCACAGACAAACTGAATTGGTCCACACACACAGACAGCATTGTGAAGAAGGCGCAGCAGCACCTCTTCAACCTCAGGAGGCTGAAGAAATTCGGCTTGTCACCAAAAGCACTCACAAACTTCTACAGATGCACAATCGAGAGCATCCTGGCTGGCTGTATCACCGCCTGGTACGGCAACTGCTCCGCCCTCAACCGTAAGGCTCTCCAGAGGGTGGTGAGGTCTGCACAACGCATCACCGGGGGCAAACTACCTGCCCTCCAGGACACCTACACCACCCGATGTCACAGGAAGGCCATAAAGATCATCAAGGACATCAACCACCCGAGCCACTGCCTGTTCACCCCGCTATCATCCAGAAGGCGAGGTCAGTACAGCTGCATCAAAGCTGGGACCGAGAGACTGAAAAACAGCTTCTATCTCAAGGCCATCAAAAAGTTAAACAGCCACCACTAACATTGAGTGGCTGCTGCCAACACACTGACACTGACTCAACTCCAGCCACTTTAATAATGGGAATTGATGGGAAATGATGTAAATATATCACTAGCCACTTTAAACAATGCTACCTTATATAATGTTACTTACCCTACATTATTCATCTCATATGCACACGTATATATTGTACTCTATATCATCGACTGTATCCTTATGTAATACATGTATCACTAGCCACTTTAACTATGCCACTTTGTTTACATACTCATCTCATATGTATATACTGTACTCGATACCATCTACTGTATCTTGCCTATGCTGCTCTGTACCATCACTCATTCATATATCCTTATGTACATATTCTTTATCCCCTTACACTGTGTACAAGACAGTAGTTTTGGAATTGTTAGTTAGATTACTTGTTGGTTATTACTGCATTGTCGGAACTAGAAGCACAAGCATTTCGCTACACTCGCATTAACATCTGCTAACCATGTGTATGTGACAAATAAAATTTGATTTGATTTGATTTGATTTGACACACACACACACACACACACACACACACACACACACACACACACAGAGAGAGAGACACACACACACAGAGCACACACACACACACGCCTGTTTCAAACTCCTCAACGTCTTTCTTTCTAAACAGGAAATAACAAACAGAGGCGAGAAAGGGTGAGGTCAAAATCCTACGAAGGGAAACAGATTTACTGCCATATACGAATTTAAGTGCCTGCAACTTGAAATGTATAGAGAGCACAGTCAAGAGCAGTAGCCTAGATACAGTGCATTCGGAAAGTATTCAGACCCCTTGACTTTTTACACATTTTGTTATGTTACAGCCTTATTCTAAAAGGGATTCAATTGTTTTGTCCCTTCATCAATCTGCACACAACACCCCATAATGACAAAGTAAAAACTGTTTTTTAGACATCTTTGCAAATGTATAAAACAGTACTTTGTTGAAACACCTTTGGCAGTGATTACAGCCTTGAGTCTTTTTGGGTATGACGCTACAAGCTTGGCACAACTGTATTTGGGGATTTTTAGGTCTCTCCAGAGATATTCGATCGGGTTTAAGTCCGGGCTCTGGCTGGGCCACTCAAGGACATTCAGACTTGTCCCGAAGCCACTCCTGCATTGTCTTGGCTGTGCGCTTAGGGTCATTGTCCGTGCGCTTAGGGTCATTGTCCTGTTGGAAGGTGAACCTTCGCCCCAGTCTGAGGTCCTGAGCACTCTGCGCAGGTTTTTATCAAGGATCTCTCTGTACTTTGCTCCGTTCATCTTTCCCTCGATCCTGACTAGTCTTCCAGTCCCTGCCGCTGAAAAACATCCCCACAGCATGATGTTGCCACCACCATGCTTCACCGTAGGGATGGTGCCAGGTTTCCTCCAGACGTGACACTTAGCATTCAGGCCAAAGAGTTCAATCTTGGTTTCATCAGACCAGAGAATCCTTTTTATTATGGTCTGAGAGTCCTATAGGTACTGTTTGGCAAACTCCAAATGGGCTGTCATGTGCCTTTTACTGAGGAGTGACTTCTGTCTGGCCACTCTACCATAAAGGCCTGGTTGGTGGAGTGCTGCAGACATGGATGTTCTTCTGGAAACTTCTCCCATCTCCACAGATAAACTATGGAGCTCTGTCAGAGTGACTATCGGGTTCTTGGTCACCTCCCTGACATTGGCCCTTCTCCCCTGATTGCTCAGTTTGGCCGAGCGGCCAGCTCTAGGAAGAGTCTTGGTGGATCCAAACCTCTTCCATTTAAGAATCTATTTGGTGTTTTTTTTAGGTTTACAGTTTTGGATCCTTGTGTACTAGGCAGTAAGTGAAACTCACTACACATTAGCACAGTTTACATAATTTATTTCTGTTGTGTTCTTGTGGACCTTCAATGCCTTTCCAAATCATGTCCAATCAATTGAGTTTACCACAGGTGGACTCCAATCAAGTTGTAGAAACATCTCAAGGATGATCAATGGAAACAGGATGCACCTGAGCTCGATTTCGAGTCTCATAGCAAAGGGGCTGAATACTTATGTAAATAAGGTATTTCTGTTTTTTGCAAAAATGTCTAAAAACCTGTCTTCACCTTGTCATTGTGTGGTATTGATTGTAGATTGATGAGGGAAATAATTTTATATTTTAGAATAAGGCTGTAATGTAACAAAATGTGGAAAAAG
The DNA here is from genome assembly GCF_013265735.2 of Oncorhynchus mykiss. Taxonomy (NCBI): domain Eukaryota; kingdom Metazoa; phylum Chordata; class Actinopteri; order Salmoniformes; family Salmonidae; genus Oncorhynchus; species Oncorhynchus mykiss. Next base: position 66,347,074 of record NC_048574.1, on the reverse strand, counting down.
TCAAGGGGTCTGAATACTTTCCGAATGCACTGTAGTACTCATACTTACATTGGAACTTTTTCTGTGTCATCGCTACCATGCAAATATTTATCCTCTTCTACGTTATCTGGAATAGGAAACCATCATTATAGCCAACATTGTGCACCATCTAAGAAAGTCATGTCAAAGTACATTAACAATATCCACTCATACATTGTATACTGTATTGTGGTTGAGTACACAACTGTAAGCCTACACAATATTCTAAATAAGTATGCACAAAGCTAAACATACCCCAACTCAGAGCTGTTGTTCACGTCATAGTGTTGTAAAGTACCCATGCAATGAAAAGGTACGACTGAATTGTACAGTACATCTAGTCATAAGCAGATCTGTCATGGTGTATGAGAATGGGGTCATGTCACTTCTCATCACGTGGACATATTTCCAGCTATAGCACAGTTCTCATGACTTACCAGAATTGCTCTTTCCTTTCCGATTCCATCTGCGGTTGATTATGACTACTCCCACTACCATGGCGATTATCACGACCACCAGCACAACAGGAACCAGGACGAAGGTGAGACTCAGACTGTCCTCCAGTGGTACTTCAGAGGATTTGAGATGATCCTCCCCTGGAAGAGGAACCATCGTGGTGGGAAACTGAGCGTGCCGCTATAGATGTAACACCGGCTTGTCTGCAATGTTTCTGCAATTATTTTCACCATCTCAATCATCGTTTCTAACACACGGTTTTCTTAAACACTCCATCCGTTTTGTCGTTTGTGTTCAATCAATCAATCAAATCAGCCAAGTTTATTTTATAAAGCCCCTTTTACATCAGCAGTTGTTACAAAGTGCTGATGTACGGATGTAATATACCTTCTAAATTGACACCTGGACTGAACCCAGAACCAGCGTCAGCTTCAGTCTCATATCCCTCTGAAATGACATAAAATGAAATAAAACACCAGAGGGCCTTTTTGTTGTTGCCATGCAAGGCTCTGATGGAAATCAGGTAATGGAATTGTGTTATGGAGACAGGTGTAATCTCACCTGAAGGACTCTCAGATGATAGGTATGAGTCTGGTGTAGGGGTAGCATCACTTACAGGTGGGATCACTGGGGACATTGAGAAAAGCATCAACACAAGCACAACTAATCCCAAACCCGTTGGAAAGGGGCAGTTATGAGCTATTGCCACCAGGTTGTGTTGGAGGAGCATGCGCATGGGGGGAGCAGACAACAGCTAAAGCTCACCTGAGAACCCGGCATCATTTTCTGTTTGTGTTTCTTCAACAGTACTTGTGTCCTTATCACCCTGGCAGAACACTGCAATGAATGAAAGAGTCCATGGTTAAGCAACATAGGGCCAGGAGTTCTTCATTATAACACCACCTGACCTCAAGCCTACGGTATAACAAGAGCCAATAGTTTTCCCGGGTCACTTGGCCACTAAAGAAATCATCACCCTAGTTTTATGCAATTTAGAATATTGGGGATTCATAAAAAAACCCACGAAAGACTCCGCTATGTGCAAACTACACTGAGTCAGACAGTGTGATACTGTTTCCCAGAAAAATGAGTTTAAACAGTCATCAGATCTTTGGATGTGAATCATTTTGGGCCTGTCAGTAGTGTACCTGGTTGAGAGCTGTGACCTTAATCATGTTTAACTAAATGGGCCTATGTATCATACACTCTTCCAAAAAAAGGGTTCCAAAAGCGTTCTTCAGCTGTCCCCATAGGCAAACCCTTTTTGGTTTCAGGTAGAACCCTTTTTGGTTACAGGTAGTACCCCTTTGGGGTCCATGTAGAACCCTCTGTAGCTGGAACCAAAAGTGTTCTACTTGGAACCAAAAAGGGTTCTTCAAAGGGTTCTCCTATGGGGACAGCCTGATAACCCTTTAAGGTTCTAGATAGCACCTTTCTTTGTGTAGGTTAACCCCGGACATTCCAAGGACCATCACAGACACATCTTACTGTAAATGTTTGGGCATGTACAGTGTAAAAATGAATGTGTTGAGGAGACATGGACATGGCATTAAAAACCCTTCCAAATTAACGTATCCCTTGGTTATCAGCCAGTGGATACAGTGATAAAGGCAAGGCACATGCAGTATACTGGCAGTATACTCTATGACTCTGTCAACTCAAAAGAAGTATCACACAGATGGAGATAACGTGCACCACAGAGGGAACAAACTGTGCCATTAGAACCTGGGTAATGCCATTGCGAAAATGTTTCTGTTAATGCTTTTCCTACCGACAAAACACAATGTTCTCGTTCTTTTGGTGAAGATGGGTCTTTTGAAATGAAACAGGAACATCAACGTTTCACTGTGTTTATAGCTGATTCTTATCGTTCGTAACTAACTACCTGTTGCAAGAAGGGATGTGAACTCAGCCTCTTTCACAACTGACATGCGACAGAGATGTACAAAGACAATAACATCCGTTTGAATAGAAGTGAACAAGCTCTCGGAGAGCTACTCAAATATTCAACTTCAGAAAGCATTGTGAAGCCACTCAAAGGCACATGTAACCAACCGTACAGCAGCGATTACTCAGGTACAGTGTGTGAGACCTACTGGATAGAATACCATGTAGTCAAAAGGCCTAGAGCTTTCACTATCTCTTCGTAAAACATGTCCACACATATTTCAGCAGCCACCACCCGCAAATATCAACCACATTTCAGCAGACTATTACACTATCAGGCAAACTAAAAAAAAAAGAAGAACAGGAAGGACACCAATAGAAAACAGACAAGTAATGAAAGTGAGTGAATGTAGGAGAGTAGAGAAAGCCATGAAAGCTCTGTTTCCAATGAGCAGTAAGGGCAAATCATCTTTCCAATCCACAGTCCACACCTACCAGTCCCCGCCAGGCAGGCTGTCAAAGCCAGCAGCAACATGATCGACGATGGGGTCATTTCCCTGTGGCCTCTCCTCCCTCTCATCCTTGTGTTACCATGGACAGGAGCAGCAGCAGACATAGTGACATTGTGTGGTGGTGGTGCCCATTTCCTTCTGCCTACTAATGTCTGTCACGGCATCCTACTTCCTGATTCAGGGCTGCTTTTGACTCACCTAGAGACTCACCGAGAGGAGGAGGAGAGAGAGAATGAGAGAGAGGGCGAGAGGGAGGGAGGGAGGGGAGAGAGAGAGAGAATGAGAGAGGGTGAGGGAGGGAGGGAGGGAGGGGAGAGAGAGAGAGAATGAGAGAGGGTGAGGGAGGGAAGGAGGGAGGGAGGGAGGGAGGGAGGGAGGGAGGGAGGGAGGGAGGGAGGGAGGGAGGGAGGGAGGGAGGGAGGGAGGGAGAGAGAGAGAGAGAGAGAAACCTAAAGAGTACACAGCCACATAGCTACACACACCCAGCTGGATCACTCTTGCGGATGTGATGCAATTAACTGTGTGCTTGTAGCCACAAGCCTGGCAGCTCCAATGCTCTCTGCTGAAGCAAATTCCTCCCAGTTAAGGTATTCAAGCACTCGGGGCATACCAAAGAGAAGACAAGAGCATAGCAAACTTACTAAATGGGGGATAGGAAAATGTTTTGCTTAGTTACATTCAGTAAGGAGCAGCTGGTAGTTGTTCTCTGTTACACGGGTCTCCTGAAGGACCAGGTAAACTTCTGTTTGGGTTTGAATTCAAACTGCTAACAGGGTCAGAACTGAGCTCTGAACGTTGTATACTGTACTATCTATGGATATGTCGTTATACCTCATTAACCTTCCCCCATACCCTTATCCACCTATCCCATAAAGCATAGCCCCGGCCATGACAAGTTTAGACATGATGTCACAGGTGAATGATTTTTCTGAGTTGAAACATGTTCAGAGTTGAGACTATAAACACAGAAGCTTCCAACTGATACGGACTTTTAAAGAAATGTTGGCCAAATAAAAAGTAACAGTACACACCAAAGCGAATGAGGGTTTGGTGATGCATAGTTAGGGTTGGGGTTATCCACTGTACTTAAATTGTTTTGTACAATTATTATTTTATACACGTGTATTGATGATGCAAAGTATTATAGACATGTACCATGTTTGACCATGATTGTTTTCAGTGTCTCAAAACTCAGTTGGAGCGTTCCACAATGTGTTTCAGTATTGTGTATTATTGTAGCATTGTCGAGTGCCACTTTAATACTTGTTTCTAACTCTGTCTAGTTGTGCTTCATGGATGATGTATTTCAGGAAAACCACAGAGACATAATCCACCAGTCAATATAGGCTTTGGTAGATGAATATATTTCCTCTTTCTATCAATACTGAAGGCTTTTAAACATATTTATGTATTTACCAGCTGTGTCTAGTCTGGCAAGAGAACTAGGAGGCCAGCATGCCTGAGGATTTTTAATACAACGTATATCTTCTATGGTCCATTAGCGCCCCCATGTGGTAAAGTGTAATATGAACTCGTGAGAATACAAAAGAAGGCACTGTGCTCCCATTCGACCTCAAATAGAGTCATCTCTTCTACCTCTAACTCCAGTGGAGTTGCAAGTCTGTGACCCCTCAATTATATTATTTCCACAATAAAGAACTAAGCTGTTGGTGATCCCAGTTGGCCTGTTTAGAGATAACCTTGAAGGAACTTTAATTAGCATTAGTCTGTATAAGATTATGACTGCAGTTAGAATTCAGAGCGCTGAGAAGATTAATATTGAACGTTTCCATGGTTTTAATTAATTAGGCTAAACAGAAAATGCTTTCACTCTAAAAGGCAGTGAGTGTGGAGATGAAATGCATGTTCACATCAAGCGTTACACAGAGACATAGTGGAGTCAGCTTTAACCTCTATGAGATAGGTGTCTGCATGGGACAGTTGGGTTAACGTAGGCTAATGTGATTAGCATGAGGTTGTAAGTAACAAAAACATTTCCCAGGACATGGACATATCTGATATGGGCAGAAAGCTTAAATTCTTGCTAATCTAACTGCACTGTCCAATTTACAGTAGCTATTACAGTGAAACAACACCATGCTACTTTTTGAGGAGAGTGCACAATTATGAACTTGAACATGTATTAATAAACCAATTAGGCACATTTGGGCAGTCTTGATACAACATCTTGAACAAAATGCAATGGTTCATTGGATCAGTCTAAAACAGATACACTGTTGCCATCTAGTGGCTAAAATCAAAATTGTGCCTGGGCTGGAATAACACATTATGGCCTTTCTCTTGCATTTCAAAGATGATGGTACAAAAAAATACAAAAAAACACATGTTTTTTTCTTTGTATTATCTTTTACCAGATCTAATGTGTTATTTTCTCCAACATTAATTTCAAATTTCCACAAAATTCAATGTGTTTCCTTTTAAATGGTATCAAGAATGTGCATGTCTTTGTTTCAGGTCCTGAGCTACAGGCAGTTAGATTTGGGTATGTCATTTTAGGCGAAATTTTAATTAAAAAAAAAAAGGGTCAGATCCTTAGTCAGCCTTAAAGGGATGTGCTATGATTTAGTGAATTGTATTGTGTCTACATTTTTGAGGAATATCAACCGTTACTACTAGGCGGGCGTCAAGTAGCTTAGATGTTTGACAGTTCGAATCCCGGGTCTGACGTGAAAAATCTGTCGGGAAGTGAGCTAGCGTACCGGGAAGATTGCTAGTATCAAATCCTAGATGCCATTGTCGTCCGTTGTGCTATTGAGAAATCCACAACAAACGCTCCATGGGTGCTCAGTGTGGCAGCCCCCTGCTCCAACCTCTTCAACCTGTAGGCCTATACGTGTCTTTCGGAGGGGTTGGGATAAAGCAGAAGTCATAGAGTGAATCAAGCAGATTCAGGGTCTCTAGTCACTTTGTTTTCATGTATTTATTGATGTTTAATGACCATCCCTCCGTGTTAAAATAGATGTGGTCAGAGGCTGCCAAAGTGGATAATGTTATTCCTTTCCGTTTCCATGGAGATGTCAATATCTACAGCTATGCAAATTAATCATATCAGCAGTGAATAGGAGGATTTTATAACCATGGCTACCTAAGTCAACAAGTAATCATAGCAGCAGTGAATAGGAGGATTTTATAACCATGGCTACCTAAGTCAACAAGCAAATTATTTTCATGACAAACCTGTTATGAAGAAGCAAAGCCTCTACTACTAATAATCAAATTCAACCTTTAACATGCAATCCTTCCTCCCTCATAAAATATATGATCAATTGGTGCATAAGCACCAAGCATAAAAAGTGAATTCAAGGAAGGGAGGAAGAAGGCAATTTTAAGTATTCAAACAGGACCTACATTCGATTGGTTGCAGTGGGATAGATTGTCCACCGGAGGGCAGTCCAGCCCGGCGTCCTGTTGGTCGTACTTAGAGCGCTGCAGCCTCTATCAGTCAATTAAACCACTAACCTTCCCTGTCTCTCAACAGAGCAGGAACAACACACTGGAGAAATAAAGGTGACCAATACATCTAAGTATAAGACTTAATAATGCATTCAGCACAACTTTTTACCCCTTTTACCTCAACACATCTCTCACTGCAATACAATATCGATCCTTAAAGAAACAGCTGCTGCTCCTTCCTGCTAGAGGGACAGAAAATAATGCAAAAGAGTAGAACAATATCTCACTTCTAAAGAGGGAAAGCTCATTTACTCCCCAGACTCAGCATAATAGCCTATGCAGGGCACAATGGATGTAATGGTTGGTCCTGACAGGGGGATCGTAGAGGGTCATAGGTTATGTCCAAAATGGCACTCCATTCCCTGTAGTGCACTACTTTGACCAGAGCCCTGTTCAAAGCAATGCACTACATAGGGAATAGGGTGCCACTTCAGATGCAACCATAGAATGCTATTGACTGTGGATGTTAGTGTGAGGATAATTGGCTAGCTGATATATGGCATTGACATACATTGTGACGTACTGGAGGACTTTGTCGAGTCAGAGAGACAGACTGCCTGATGCCCAAGTGTATCTCTTTATAGTTGTTTTCAGTTTCTCTTTCCTCCGTCATCCCTCCATCATCCCTCCGTCGCTATCAGAGCAGGCTGGTGGGAGGAGCTATAGGAGGATGGGCTCATTGTAATGGCTGGAATGGAATAAATGGAACGGAATCAAACATGGTTTCCATATGTTTGATAGTGTTCCATTAATGGCATTCCTGCCGGTACAATGAGGCTGTCCTCCTATAGCTCCTCCCGCCAGCCTCCTCTGTTCACCACCCTTCCTTCAGTGAACCTCACCACCCCTTCTTTCCATGGTTGGGTTCCCTGAGTCACTCTGTAAAGCTCACATGGCCACATGCCACATTAATGCAGGAGTTATTGTACTGAGGCTCATACCTTCAGATCATGATATTAAAAATGTATTCACATGGGGACTCCACTGAGATCGCTATAAAGGCAACCGTTCCTTAATCATTGTTATATGTGAATATCTCCAGGGAGAATTGGGGAATAGGCAGTTGGCATTATGAATTCCTCAATGGATTATTGGGCTGCAGACAGCTGCAGGATGACTGGGTGGTTTTTGCTGACTTCCATTTCACCCAAACACATCCATTATTGGTGACTACAGAGCGTGGTTATCCTTTTAATAGCCCCATGCTGTGTGAGGCTGTTGACAATGACGAGGTTTGCAGTGACAGAGAGGGCCGCAGCTTTGTTCCTGCTGGTTGTGATGAGGTGGCATGGGAGGGACAGACAGGGAGTCAGAGAGAGTGGCCCACAGAGAGAGAGAGAGAGAGGGGGAGAGAGTGAGAGAGAGAGACAGAGAGAGAGAAAAAAAAGAAAGAAAGAGAGAGGGGGAGAGAGAGAGAGACAAACCAATATCTGTTGTTTGTCAGCCAGAGATAGTGTGCTCTCTGTCTCTCTCTTTTATATATTCTCTTTTCTTCTCTCTCTTTCTCTCTCTCTCTTTTTCTCTCTTCTATTCTCTTCTCTCTCTCTCTCTTTCTCTCTCTCTCTCTCTCTCGTTACTTTACTGACCTAGCCTCTTTCCCCTTGTAGACTCCAGAGGTTAGAGAATACAGCCTGGTAATGTGTTACGTGTCTCCTCATTATCACAAACCAGTGCATGCAGGTAATGAGGGACATTTTGAATGGCTTCATTAGGATCAATAATGTATGCCATGTTATACGTTGTTATGGACTTTCCATCAGCTATAATAGATTAGTGGATTTCCACTGCTCTCTTTTGCATTGGAATTCCCCATTAGTCTTCAGGGAGCTTCCCATCTGTACGGTCACTTCCTCCATCAGAGATTTCTTATCCATTTATTCCTAGGACGTGGATCAGCAGGGGCGTATTCATTAGTGGACACCGTAGCAACCCCTTTTTTTTCTCCAACAAAAAACAGAGTTTCCATTGAACAAATTCAGGTAGATCCCTCCCGATGTTGTCCCATTTGGTTCCTAGTGAATACATCCCAGGCTTCTCCAGTCCTCCGAGGGTTATTAGGACTAGAAGAGGTTAGTAGTGAATTAATAGGAATGGGAACATTACTTTAGAAGGAGAGAGTGTTCACAAATGTCCTTGCTTGCTGACATCTGAATAAACCAACATTAGCCCAAGCAGCATAATCATCATTCTGCCCGGATACGGCCTGGATATAGGATACGAATTAGATGGAGCGGCTAATAGCAATGTCGTGACATTACAAGGGCTCTTGGATGCTTTAATGCAGTGTGATGAGGAGGGTATATTAATGCTTTCAGGCTAACATCAGTTGGGGAAATGGCTTTCCATGAAACCAGGGGGGGAAGCCAAGGCAGGGAGAAAGTTACTTTATGTAATAGAAGGGGATGTCTCTCTATGGTTTATAAAGCAGGGAGAAAGTTACTTTATGTAATAGAAGGGGATGTCTCTCTATGGTTTATAAAGCAGGGAGAAAGTTACTTTATGTAATAGAAGGGGATGTCTCTCTATGGTTTATAAAGCAGGGAGAAAGTTACTTTATGTAATAGAAGGGGATGTCTCTCTATGGTTTATAAAGCAGGGAGAAAGTTACTTTATGTAATAGAAGGGGATGTATTTCTATGGTTTATAAGGCAGGGAGAAAGTTACTTTATGTAATAGAAGGGGATGAATCTCTATGGTTTATAAGGCAGGGAGAAAGTTACTTTATTTAATAGAAGGGCATGTCTCTCTATGGTTTATAAAGCAGGGAGAAAGTTACTTTAAGTAATAGAAGGGGATGTATTTATATGGTTTATAAGGCAGGGAGAAAGTTACTTTATGTAATAGAAGGGGATGTCTCTCTATGGTTTATAAAGCAGGGAGAAAGTTACTTTAAGTAATAGAAGGGGATGTATTTATATGGTTTATAAGGCAGGGAGAAAGTTACTTTATGTAATAGAAGGTGATGTCTCTCTATGGTTTATAAAGCAAGTGCTAAACAGAAACCCAGCCTTAAACCCAAAATAGAAAGCTGTCTCACTACGGTTCCCTTCGTTGGGAGAATTTCCTGAACATGTGAGATTTGGCTTCTACTTATATAATGGCAAATTAAAGAGTAAGACTACGAGTGAATTGAACTGAGTAGTTATTGGTAAAGGACGAAGGGGTATATTTTAGTGGATTTAGATTTCAGTTGCAATGTTTATGTACATGTGCATGTACAGTATTTTATACAATTGTATCTAATTTTCTGGAGCGTGCAATTTAACTCAGTGTTTGTATTATTTATTTTATAGTGTTTTTTCTCTCATCTTTATCAAGGGTGCCAATGATTTTGGAGGTGACTACATTTAAGACCTGTAGTTCTTTGCCAATTAATAATATTATGCTTCTGTCGATCAGAGCTTCAGTTGAACAATTGAGGGAAGTCATATGATATAACACTGACGTCATGACGCTACATTGTATGACTGTTTAAAACCATAACACTACAGAAGCTCAAATATTCATCAATATAGATAGCAAATATGTTATCGAAAGACTGTTGTTGATAGACGTTGGGGTATCTGAGGATACAATTCAAACTCATCCCTTCATAGACTCAGCAACACAACAGAAGGTCACACATATTGTCAAATGGGACAAGTCAGGCTATCGATTTCACATTAGGCCTCGAACTTTTCTAGTCCTACCTGGCACAAAACAACCCTTTCATACACTTCACTACAGAGTTATGAATCAAGAAAAATAAGAAACCTCCGAAAATGTCAACAAAACTTCAAATTGATGTTGGTGTTGTCTTTTTTTACGATATAAAACTCTTAAAAAAGGCACAGATCTGGGGAAGGGTACCAAAAAATCTCTGCAACATTGAAGGTCCCCAAGAACACAGTGGCCTCAACCATTCTTAAATGGAAGCGGTTTGGAACCAAGACTCTTCCTAGAGCTGGCTGCCAAATTGAACAATTGGGGGAGAAGGGCCTTGCTCAGGGAAACTAAGAACCCAATGATCACTCACAGAGCTCCAGAGTTCCTCTGCGGAGATGGGAGAACCTTCCAGAAGGACAACCATCTCTGCAGCACTCCACCAATCAGGCATTTATGGTAGAGTGTCCAGACGGGAGCCACTCCTCAGTAAAAAGCACATGACAGCCCTCTTGCAGTTTGCAAAAGACACCTAAAGGATTCATAGACCACGAGAAGCAAGATTCTCTGGTCTAATGAAACCAAGATTGAACTCTTTGTCCTGATTGCCAAGTGTCACCTCTGGATGAAACCTAGCACCATCCCTACGGTGAAGCATGGTGGTGGCAGCATCATGCTGTGGGGATGTTTTTCAACGGCAGGGACTGGAAGACAAGTCAGGATCGAGGGAAAGATGAACGGAGCAAAGTACAGAGAGAGATCCATGATAAAAAACCTGCTCCAGAGCGCTCAGGACCTCAGACTGGGGCAAAGGTTCACCTTTCAACAGGACAATGACCCTAAGCACACAGCCAAGACAATGCAGGTGTGGCTTTGGAACTTGAACCCAATCGAACATCTTTGGTGAGACCTGAAAATAGCTGTGTAGCGACGCTCCCCATTCAACCTGAAAGTGCTTAAGAGGATCTGCAGAGAAGAATGGGAGAAACTCCCCAAATACAGGTGTGCAAAGCTTGTAGCGTCATAGCCAAGAAGATCCCCTGGATCGAGGCTGTAATCGCTGCCAAAGGATCTTCAACAAAGTACTGAGTAAAGGGTTATAATATTTATGTAAATGTGATATTTCCGATTTTTTTTTGCAATAAAACTGTTTTTGCTTTGTCATTACGGGGTATTGTGTGTAGATTGATGAGGGGGAAAAAATATTTAATCCATTTACAGTGAGGCTGTGAACGTAACAAAATGTGGAAAAAGTCACGGGGTCTGAATACTTTCCGAATGCACTGTATACAACATCTCTGTATGAATTTACCGTTTGACAACATCCTTCCGGCTTTGAGGTTGCTGTTCGGGATGCTCAGTAAAGCCAGCTTGAACACAGAGCTTGTCAATTGATTTACGATCTGCCCCAGGTTCAAGGTTGAGGTGAAAGGTACCCTGACATTCCTTCTTAATCAAATTCAGAAGCAATTCAATCACATGCAGTTGCTCTAAAAGGTATTAATCTGATCTCCAGCGATTTGTAAAGGCTCTGGCCCGTGCACTGCATGTTGAAAGAAGAGTACAGACGTGTCACAGAGCACAGTCATGTCTTTTCACCTCTATATTGCAATAGCACATCTGTAATGCACGTCATAGATAAATATATTTGAAACGTGTGAAATATATGTGAAATATGTGTGAAATAAATATCAAATCAAATCAAATGTATTGATATAGCAAGCAATGCAGGTGTAGAAGCACAGTGGCTAGGAAAAACTCCCTAGAAAGGCCAAAACCTAGGAAGAAACCTAGAGAGGAACCAGGCTATGTGGGGTGGCCAGTCCTCTTCTGGCTGTGCCGGGTGGAGATTATAACAGAACATGGCCAAGATGTTCAAATGTTCATAAATGACCAGCATGGTCAAATAATAATAATCACAGGCAGAACAGTTGAAACTGGAGCAGCAGCACGGCCCGGTGGACTGGGGACAGCAAGGAGTCATCATGTCAGGTAGTCCCGAGGCATGGTCCTAGGGCTCAGGTCCTCCGAGAGAGAGAAAGAAAGAGAAAGAGAGAATTGGAGAGAGCATACTTAAATTCACACAGGACACCGGATAGGACAGGAGAAGTACTCCAGATATAACAAACTGACCCTAGCCCCCCGCCACATAAACTACTGCAGCATAAATACTGGAGGCTGAGACAGGAGGGGTCAGGAGACACTGTGGCCCCATCCGAGGACACCCCCAGACAGGGCCAAACAGGAAGGATATAACCCCACCCACTTTGCCAAAGCACAGCCCCCACACCAATTCTAGGGACAATTAGGAGGCATGCGTCTTGTGACCGTAGCGTACATGTAGGTATGTACGGTAGGACCAAATCAGAGAGATAGGTAGGAGCAAACCCATGTAATGCTTTGTAGGTTAGCAGTAAAACCTTGAAATCAGCCCTTGCCTTGACAGGAAGCCAGTGTAGGGAGGCTAGCACTGGAGTAATATGATACATTTTTGGGGTTCTAGTCAGGATTCTAGCAGACGTATTTAGCACTTACTGAAGTTTATTTAGTGCTTTATCCGGGTAGCCGGAAAGTAGAGCATTGCAGTAGTCTAACTTAGAAGTGACAAAAGCATGGATTAATTTTTCTGCATCATTTTTGGACAGAAAGTTTCAGATTTTTGCAATGTTACACAGATGGAAAAAAGCTGTCCTTGAAACAGTCTTGATATGTTCTTCAAAAGAGAGATCAGGGTCCAGAGTAACGCCGAGGTCCTTCACAGTTTTATTTGAGACGACTGTACAACCATTAAGATTAATTATCAGATTCAACAGAAGATCTCTTTGTTTCTTGGGACCTAGAACAAGCATCTCTGTTTTGTCCGAGTTTAAAAGTAGAGAGTTTGCAGCCATCCACTTCCTTATGTCTGAAACACATGCTTCTAGCGAGGGCAATTTCGGGGCTTCACCATGTTTCATTGAAATGTACAGCTGCATAGCAGTGAAAGTTAACATTATGTTTTTGAATGACATCCCCAAGAGGTAAAATATATAGTGAAAACAATAGTAGTCCTTAAACGGAACCTTGAGGAACACCGAAATGTACAGTTGATTTGTCAGAGGACAAACCATCCACAGAGACAAACTGGTATCTTTCCGACAGATAAGATCTAAACCAGGCCAGAACTTGTCCGTGTAGACCAATTTGGGTTACCAATCTCTCCAAAAGAATGTGGTGATCGATGGTATCAAAAGCAGCACTAAGGTCTAGGAGCACGAGGACAGATGCAGAGCCTCGGTCTGATGCCATTAAAAGGTCATTTACCACCTTCACAAGTGCAGTCTCAGTGCTATGATGGGGTCTAAAACCAGACTGAAGCATTTTGTATACATTGTTTGTCTTCAGGAAGGCAGTGAGTTGCTGCGCAACAGCCTTTTCTAAAATTTTTGAGAGGAATGGAAGATTCGATATAGGCCGATAGTTTTTTATATTTTCTGGGTCAAGGTTTGGCTTTTTCAAGAGAGGCTTTATTACTGCCACTTTTAGTGAGTTTGGTACACATCCGGTGGATAGACAGCCATTTATTATGTTCAACATAGGAGGGCCAAGCACAGGAAGCAGCTCTTTCAGTAGTTTAGTTGGAATAGGGTCCAGTATGCAGCTTGAAGGTTTAGAGGCCATGATTATTTTCATCATTGTGTCAAGAGATATAGTACTAAAACACTTGAGCGTCTCTCTTGATCCTAGGTCCTGGCAGAGTTGTGCAGACTCAGGACAACTGAGCTTTGAAGGAATACGCAGATTTAAAGAGGAGTTCGTAATTTGCTTTCTAATAATCATGATCTTTTCCTCAAAGAAGTTCATGCATTTATCACTGCTGAAGTGAAAGCCATCCTCTCTTGGGGAATGTTCCTTTTTGTTAGCTTTGTGACAGTATCAAAAAGGAATTTCGGATTGTTCTTATTTTCCTCAATTAAGTTGGAAAAATAGGATGATCGAGCAGCAGTAAGGGCTCTTCGATACTGCACGGTACTGTCTTTCCATGATAGTCGGAAGACTTCCAGTTTGGTGTGGCGCCATTTCCGTTCCAATTTTCTGGAAGCTTGCTTCAGAGCTCGGGTATTTTCTGTGTACCAGGGAGCTAGTTTCTTATGAGAAATGTTTTTAGTTTTTAGGGGTGCAACTGCATCTAGGTTATTGCGCAAGGTTAAATTGAGTTCCTCAGTTAGGTGGTTAACTGATTTTGGTCCTCTGGCGTCCTTGGGTAGACAGAGGGAATCTGGAAGGACATCAAGGAATCTTTGTGTTGTCTGTGAATTTATAGCACGACTTTTGATGTTCCTTGGTTGGGGTCTGAGCAGATTATTTGTTGCAATTACAAACGTAATAAAATGGTGGTCCGATAGTCCAGGATTATGAGGAAAAACATTAATATCCACAACATTTATTCCATGGGACAAAACTAGGTCCAGAGTATGACTGTGACAGTGAGTGGGTCCAGAGACATGTTGGACAAAACCCATTGAGTCGATGATGGCTCCGAAAGCCTTTTGGAGTGGGTCTGTGGACTTTTCCATGTGAATATTAAAGTCACCAAAGATTAGAATATTATCTGCCATGACTACAAGGTCCGATAGGAATTCAGGGAACTCAATGAGGAACGCTGTATATGGCCCAGGAGGCCTGTAAACAGTAGCCATAAAAAGTGATTGAGTAGGCTGTATAGATTTCATGACTAGAAGCTCAAAAGACGAAAACGTCATTTTTTTTGTTGTAAATTGAAATTTTCTATCGTAAATGTTAGCAACACCTCCGCATTTGCGTATGAAATACGGTATGTGATTGAAAGGTTGAAAAGCATTATCGGAGGCTAGTGTAAGTCGACCACTAAGCGATACGCCTCCGTGATGTCATCACAGACGGCCTCAGACCTTTTCTCACTGCTCTCTTCGATCTCAGTCGGTCCCCATGCCCGGGGAGTATTTCCCTAAGCTATTCCCCCTCCTGCACGCCCGCTCTCTTTGAGCGTGTGACGTTTGAAAGTAAGATCAGTAGAGGCAGATTGTCTTCAAGCCTGTCTAGGTGTTGTATCCCCAGATTACCTCTTCATAAAGACCAGAGAGCGGTGTCAGACACTCAGGAGAGAAGCACCATCACATTTAGAACAGACAACTTTGGGAAAGGAAGGTTGAGGAAGGGGAGGAAGGATCAACGTCTTTGGAAGTTAACTCTCACTTTTATAAGAAGATTAAGCTGCTTGTCAAAGGAAGGCGTGGGACAATGAGCGATTGCATCTTTTTTCATCCACTCTCCACTTTCTCTCTCTTTCTTCCTCTCAGCGGGGAGTTTTTGGGGATGAGAAAGAATGTCAAATGACACTTAAAAAAAACTTTTTAGACAAAATTAAAGACTACAGTTACAATGTCTCTTCACATACACTGCACAAAACATTAAGAACACCTGATCTTTCCATGACATAGACTGACCCGGTGAATCCAGGTGAAAGCTATGATCCCTTATTGATGTCACTTGTTAAATCCACTTCAATCAGTGTAGATGAAGGGGAGGAGACGGGTTAAAGAAGGATTTTAAGCCTTGAGACAATTGAGACATGGATTGTGTATCTGTGCCATTCAGAGGGTGAATTGGCAAGACAAAATATTTAAGTGTCTTTGAACAGGGTATGGTAGTAGGTGCCATGCGCACCGGTTTGTGTCAAGAACTGCACCACTGTTGGGTTTATCACGCTCAATGGTTTCCCATGTGTATCAAGAATGGTTCACCACCCACAGGACATTCAGACAACTTGACACAATTGTGGGAATTGTTGAAGTTAACATGGGCCAGCATCCCTGTGGAGCACTTTCGACACCTTGTAGTGTCCATGCAACAACAAATTGAAGGCTGTTCTCAGGGCAAAAGGGGGTGCAAAGCAATATTCGAAAGGTATTCCTCATGTTTTGTTTTCTCAGTGTATATTCTACTGCATGCTACTACAGTAGGTCACAGAGAGGGTGCTTTGCACCCCAATCATCACCCGCAATAACTGTGTCACAGCAGTACACATGTAGTAATTACAACTAATTGTGTGGCAGCAATTATTGCTGCACTATTTGTCTGTCTGTTGATTCAGTCTGCCAAACAGATGCTAACGATGTGCCATTATGACATCATATGGAGCACATTGTTGACACATAGTTGAATATGATTGGGGCACAGAACCACAATGGGGCAACTATTAAGTCCATATGAAGGCTGTTCTATGATAATGAGATGTTTGCATGCGCTTAACACTTGTGTGCAGACAGTTATTTTTTGTTTCTCACAAAACTCTAAACTCAAAATTCTAAAGAAAAACCTCTCTCTATGTCTGGGGTCCTCAATGACATTAATCTGTGGGCCGATTGTTTCTTGAGCGGATGGTCTGTGAGCAGGAACAGAATTGTAAATCATTTTAACACTGCAAATTGTCCACAAGAGGCCCAAATAGATCATATTTGACAAAAACATAATGATTTCAAATCTTGATTACACTAGAATGTGATCCCATATGCCTCTTTATTTATGCGTGGGAATACTTGGGAACAGATTTCCTGAATTAAAATCAGTTTGAGATGATTTCCTGGTGATTTTACAGTCTTTTATGTCCAACAGTGAAAATTATAAATTGTGGGTCGCCTATTGGGGAACCCTGCTCTATGTCAATGAAGGACAGCCACTTACTGGGCATAGAGATAACCCACTGGGCATAGAGATAACCCACTGGGCATAGAGATAACCCACTGGGCATAGAGATCTGTGTCCAGTTGGAAGGAGCTCCAATATGGCCATGAATATTGCATGCGGGAGGTTATATTCATCGTCCACATAACAACTGATATCACAAGCTGTCAGAAAATAGTTTGTGTCCTGACGAGCTAGCTGACATACGCGTCAGCCTTCGAGATAAACGCAAAAGCTTGAATATCAAAACTTTGAATTACTTTGAATTATAAAAAAAAAACTGGTGACATTAACTGTATTCCTTAAACAGTCACTGATTTAATGGCAGCACTCAATTCAATACAAATCCCCAATTGAAGCGTGATCACTGATGAGCAACCAGAAATGGTCAAAATATCCATTCTAAATGGCCACTGGAGAGTTGTATCTTAATCTCTCCGTGACTGTCACACTGTTCCGTAGGACCCGCTTTAGTGTCACAATCGATGACCGATACGTGTCACAGAGCCCCCAATCCATACTAAACACATATACTCTCTTGGAAGACATGGTGGCGACATCTTGTTAGACTTGAGTTGTACAGGGATAACCTACTCTCGCTACAGACCTGCAGAGCCAACAGGGTTTAATAAAGGAATGTTAGGGGTTTAGTTCATTTGATGAGTGATTAGAAGAGCCCTTCCTGTTATTGGTGGATTCGGGGAGAGGGCGGGCTGTCTAGCAGTGACATTGGTTATGTCATGTAATGAGATTTGTAGGCAGGCCCACAGGCCAAAGTGGGGCAGCAGGGTAGCCTAGTGGTTAGAGCAAGTTCAAATCCCCGAGCTGACAAGGTACAAATCTGTCGCTCTGCCCCTGAACAGGCAGTTAACCCACTGTTCCTAGGCCGTCATTGAAAATAAGAATTTGTTCTTAACTGACTTGCCTAGTTAAATTAAGGTGAGAAAAAAAAGTGAAGGACAATGACAGAAGAATGAATTGAAAGTGGCTGTCTTGAGGAATAGACTGGGATGGGAATGATACTAGTGCAATGCACATTTTGCCTATATACAGTATACTAGTATTGGCACAAAAATGCCAGGCTAAGTCTTCTGCACACATTAGTGACAGTTCAGGTACCTTCTGTTGACGAATGAAATAAAATGATACTGAGAACACTACATTCAAGTAGACAGTGTGCTGTTGGTGGAGGCATGATGTTGCTACCAATCATATAAGTAGCAACGGTCATCGAAACACTTCAAATGTTTTCAAAACAATTCTAATAAATGCAACAGTTGGACAATGGACGAAGATGCTCCAAACTCATAACTTTAAAAAAAATAATCCATTAGATATTGACTTAATTATATATAGCATTAGATATTTTATAGGCAAGGACAAATAATGAATGGTATTCAGGAGTTTAATTTATTGTCAAATGTATGTCTTTCTTAGAATGCTCTCATATACATTTTCTTATTATATCAAGTATTTTTTATATATGTTGTGTTAAAATAAATGAAATTATATGTGGCTAATTTGCGTGAATACACCAGGTGTATTTGCATATATGAAACATTAACATAAATGGGTGGAGCTGCACTCACCTGTGCTGTCTAGACTGACTCATTAATTACTGTTATTTTCACATTCTCTTGCAAAATTCAACAATTGTGTCAATAGCAGGATACCCTCAGATTAAAAATCAACATGCTTGGCTCTAGATTACACTTATCTAAACTACTTTACATTGTTTGTAAGATTAGACATAATATCACTATAATCCGAGTGTTCATTTTAGAAGGTTGCTTTCCTTTCAGCACATCTAATTTGTAAACATTTCTACTGTACTAAACGATTACTTTGTTCATTTGCACATAAAAGGAAAGTTGTCTTTCTTCTCTTTCTTGTGATGTAAGTGTCGAGCCGGGGCGTTATATCCCAGACAACACTTTAGCGCTCTTATAGATACAACAGAAGGATAATGTATTCCATTGAGCCCATTTCAGCCATTACCAGGGTGTGTTTGACAGGTCATTACAAACGGGTCATTACAAGAGTATGAAAGAGTCACAGGAGCCAAATTAAATCAATCAGTCCTGTGAGATTTAAGTTACAAGTGTATTTTGCACGTCTCAAACACAGGAAAGAGATGGATGAAGAAGACATTTTTATTTAACCTTTATTTAACCAGGTAGGCCAGTTGAGAACAGGTTCTCATTTACAACTGCGACCTGGCCAAGATAAAGCAAAGCAGTGCGACACAAACAACAACACAGAGTTACACATGGCGTAAACAAACGTACAGTCAATAACACAATAAAAAAAAGTCTATATATTTTGTGTTGCTAATGCAAGCCATTCAAATTCCAAATGACATACACAGTTATTCTTGTGTAAAATTGACGAGAGATTAACATGACATACAACTTTGAACAAAGAAAGGGGAACTGGGATTTACAGTGGATTTACATAAGCATTTACATTTCCTACTGCACTGTTGACATTGTAGCAATTATCATGACATTACCCACAAACCCCCATCCTAAGCTACTGCCTCTTATGACTAACAAGCAACATAAGTCAGGGTTCATGGAGTTATTTAACAAGGTCTGCATGTCCTACTCCCTGTGGTGTGTGTGTGTGTGTGTGTGTGTGTGTGCGTGCGTGCGTGCGCGCGTGTGTGCCAGGTTGAATCTTAGTTCAGCAGGTCACAGCACACTAGGGAAAGACTCATGTAATATTCAAAAAATCCCCATGAATGCTTTATTTGCCAGAGAAAATGTGCATGCATCTGTGAAAATGCAGAGTTTGCATTAGCATATATGTGCATGATTACCCAAGTTCTAAAGGCTGTGTTTTCACCCAGCAACCTAATTCTGTTATTTTTTCCCCACTAATTGGTCTTTTGACCAATCACATCAGATCTTTTCACATCAGACCTTTTTCAGAGCTGATTGGTCAAAATACCAATTAGTGAAAAAATATCTGTATTGGGCTGCCTGTGTAAACGCAGCCTATTTGTGTTAGATGTGTAATGTGAATTGATCAGCCATATCATTATAGGGACTGCTGAGTATGACTATATGACATTTATGTATTTTAATTAGACTTCCCTGTCCAAAAAGATTCAAGGACATTAGCACAGAAATTCCGATGAGAATATCTCATTGCATTAACACTCATCTCACATCGACTTCTTCAGTGTCCCTATTGTACCTAGACACAACTCCTCTTCACCAGTGTCCTCATATTCCTTCATCCGCTACAGTTCACTAGAGTGAGGTCTCACCTTTAATTAGTTGACTTTGCTGCCAAAAAATATTCTCCGCTCTGCTATAATTGAATGTGAAGTCAAACACCACTCTGTAATGTGTACTCATTAACTGTATTTGTGATATTCATGAGGCTCCATGGTCTAAGAGAAATCGCTCATCACAGACTGAGGGTACGTCCCAAATGGCATCAATTTCCCCTTATAGTAGATTAATTATGACCAGGGCCCGCAGGGTGCCATTTGGGATGTGGCCCACCTTGCTCATGTGGATGAGGAGCCATTTTGAATATACACTAATTTGCCATCCATCCCCTTCTGTTCCATCAATGCTCTCCTCCGGCTCCACAACAATGACAAAAAGCCCTCAGCAGCAACACAACACCATGAATCACTACTCCACAGTACTCTGTGATTGCTTACTCGAGATGCGGACAATTTAGCAGAGAATAGCTATGAATTGAAACCTACAATCTTAAAAGTTTGCAGTGTGCACACGTAGATACATTACAAAGTATCATTGTTATACAGGTTGTCTATCAAACTTTATGCTACAGATTCTGTGGAGAGTCGAAGAAGTGACGTTGTATGTGCCGTACTGTGTACACAGCCGAAGGTGCTGAGAGTGCCTCGTTGAATTGTTCCACATAGTTCATCCATCAGAAAACCCACAAAGGATGACATCCCAGAGATCAATAATAACCCACTGTACAATCAAAATCTAATCCTATCTCTTCCCTTGCGCCCTCCTAAAGACCTAACCAGAGCTACAGTGAAGCCAGCCATCATTAACCACATACACTTTGGTTGGAAACAAAACAACACCGTGGTCACAATGAATAACCCATATGGTAATGAGGCTTGCAGAGATCCTGCTGACAAGTACAATCTAATTGAGTCTCTGAGGAGTATATTGCCATTGCACTTTCTGAGTGAACCCCACCACAAAGGGAAAAATAAGTACTGGGTAGATTCAGAATGACATCATCTCTAAAAGTTGGAAAGAGAGTAGACATTTTTGTGAGATTTGATGGTTTGCAGTTGTCTACAATTCATGTGTCACATACGCAAGTGCATGCGCAAATGTGCGCATTCAATTCACATACACGCACGCACGCACGCACGCACACAACACACACACACACACACACACACACGCACGCACGCACGCACGCACACACACACACACACACACACACACACACACACACACACGCACGCACGCACGCACGCACGCACACAACACACACACACACACACACACACACACACACACACACACACACACACACACGCACGCACGCACGCACGCACACAACACACACACACACACACACACACACACACACACACACACACACACACACACACACACACACACACACACACTACGGTCTACAGTAGATGGAGCTGTTGTCCTGGTCTATTGAACCAGATGAAGACTTTACACAGTCTAACAGCTGTTTCTGTCAACCTCCCTCAATGTACAATTAAAACAGAACTCCTTCAGAAACATATCAGCAGGTTGTTACAGATGTAGGATCTTAATTTGAGTCAGTTTTCTACTGCAGGGTAATAATCCTACAGCAACCGGAAATGAAAAATGTAATCTGGTTGATAGAAACAAGTCAGTATCTTTCTTTGCAGGGTTTATCAAATCATTACGATTGGTAAGGATGATAAATCAATCAATCAAATGTATTTAGAAAGCCCTTTTTACATCAGCAGTTGGACAGATACCCAGCCTAAAACACCAAAGAGCAAGCACATCTGCATTGTATCTGCAAACGTATCTTAATCACTTTTTTAAAGATATAAATGGCTGAAATAGTTTCACCTGACAATACCACTACCGTTTAATACTGTATGATTGCTATATGATTGGGTACAGGCATATAAGTGGACTGGACTCTGTAGATAGAGAAACTGCTACTAGCTAATAATCATATCAACACTGTTTCCCCTTTGGCAAGACATCTGTGTTGAATGAACAGTGTTGGGCAGTAGTGAACTACATGCAGTCATTAAATTTCATTATGCTGTAGTTTGGTGGTAGTTGAACTAAATTCAAATCTTAGTAGTGTTTTCAGTTCTTAATGACTTTTTTCCATGTAGCGGTGTTGCTAACTACTGGAACTACACACTACTTTTTGTTTTGTGCAAAAAATCTAATAAAAGATGGGTGAAGTAGACAAGAATTTCCTTTTTTTTTCTCGACATCAGACCTGACTAATTCTCACCTGAAACATTGTTTTTGTGTTTAAAACCCCCCAGAGTCGATTGACGCACCGGTGTGTCAATCTAAGTAACATAATAAAGGAATCCCATCAAAATCTGTCAGTTAAAGCTAGAGATATCAGTTTGGGCTACCAACTAATATGATACCACTGTGGAAAGGGGAGATTTTGCTCCATTTTGCTCTGAGACCCCCACAAGTGTCACGGGAGTCATCTGGAGGTAACCGGCTCCGGTTTAAAAATGTATGACGGTAGTTTTGTGCCTATTCAAAAAAAGGGGTTAAATATGTGTACGAAATAACCCTAAATATTTCCTAAGCTTTCTTATATCTCCTAGATATATTGAATTGAACTGAATTTATTTTGGGCAACATACATTTACAACAAAATGCACAATGTGGACCCAGAGGATATCACTTGAAAGAATGAATTCAAACGCTTGTTTCCAAAGTGGTCCTGGATGGTAAAAACAATAACATGTATAATGATAACAAGACAAGACAAAATTACACACAACCACAAATACATTAATTTATATTGACGTCCTAAAAAGATCCTTTAAGATGTCAAACATATGATTAAGTTTAAGTTACTCCACTCGGAACTCCACAGGCAACAAGCCCACCTCCCAGAACTCCTGTACCCCTGTGTGGGTCCTAGGGGGGACATTCAGCATATACCTGATAACATTATTTTGCATGACCTGCATTCTCTTTTTCTGCTTTTTTGATAACCCACTATACCAAGCAGAGCAGGCATAATCAAAATGACACAGAATCAAGGTTGAGACATGCAGTTTCTTAACTTTAATGTCAAAATATCTAGTGTTACAATATAAACATTTCAATTTCTTTGCCATTTTAGATTTTAGCAGCAATCAGCTTTCCAGAAAGGGATTGATCTAGGGACACACCAAGATAAGATACACTTGTTTTAGATTCAATCTCCTTGCCTGCACTCCTTGCCTGCACAGTTTACCGTTCTCTTGTCAGCCCTAAGCAATCTACATTTTGTTCCAAACAAAACCAATTCATTTTTTTCCAAATTTAGTGACAATTTAGTGACAATTTGTCATCAGACAACCAATCTCCTACAAAAGGCAATTCTTTACTCAGGGTCTCCTCTATGTAAACTGTATCATTCCTGATACCATGATACCAGTATGGCTGAATCATCAGCATAAAGCAGGAGTTTGCACTTTACTGTATCTGGCATATCATTAAAGTATATAAGAAATAAAAGAGGCCCTAAAATTGATCCCTGTGGTGCTCCACAGAATATTTCTTTGGCCTCTGACAGAACATCACTAACATTACATACTTGTGTTCTGTTGGTCAGATAATACCTAAACCAATTCACTGCTACATAATTTAGACCCATGGATTTCAGTTTCATCAGGAGAATATAATGGTCCACAGTGTCAAAAGCTTTCTGCAAGTCTAACATGACCATACCTGTATAGTTCCACTTCTCACTTTCCTGCTTAATGTGGTCAAAAAGTTGGATAAGGCAAGTATCAGTGGAACGAGCGATTCTAAAGCCAGATTATAGTTCATAAAGAAGTTTGTGCTCAAGAAGGTATCCCTCAAGTTGAGTAAAACTATTCTCTCAACAACTTTGGATGAGGTGCTGAGGATTCACATAGGCCTGTAGTTTCCTACATGTGTTGATCTGCTCTTCTTATGGAGTGGAAACACCCGGGCTGTTTTGAGATCCTTCGAATAGAGAGGTTTACCAAAATGTGTGATAACACAAATATGTGTTATCATTTTAGCAGTGACACAAGCACTATCCTTTATGAATCTTGCAGGAAGGTTATCCAGCTCAGTTGATTTGTTTGTCCTCATTCAGCAGTGTAGATTGGAAACATTGTCCTCTGTTACCATGCACAGCTCAAACAAATAATTTGCGATACCTTTGCTATGGTAAAAGTTGTTAAAGAAAGACTGGCCATTGTGTCCAGAGAAGGTGAGTAACTTCTTAACCAGAGATGAAGCTACAGTGGTAAAAAAATGTGGTAAAATTGTTTTCACCTTTGCCTGGACATAGCATAAAACATCATCAATATCCAGGCCAATAATACAGGATTTTACCTTATAGGGAGGTTCTGAGCCAATGTCCTTTAAAACTTACCACAGTTTACGAGGCTGATGTTGTCATTAATGGCATCTACATAATGTTGGGATTTGGCCATATCCATTTTGTATCTTGTCGCAGATTTTTCTTCTGAATCTGGGCAGGAAGCGATCCCTTTTCCTTATGAGGTCAAAGATCACAGAAGTGATCCATTTCCCTGACCGCTGTTTGTTTCTAATTTGTTTTATCAGAGCCAGAGCGTCAAGTGCAGACAGAAACAGATCTTTAAAAAGATACAAAGCTTGATCAACATCATCACAGTTTTGTACATGAGACCGATCCAAAATTCCAAGTACTTCTAGAAAACGTCATTTTGAGTATTGTTTCATAGACCGTACCTTCATGTATTTATTACCTGGCTCTAGAAGCATTTTTGGTTTCTTACGGGTACAGTAGGTTACCATATGAGCACTAAAACCAATATTTAAGACTCCTGACCGACAGACGTTCTCTTGATTTGATACAGTAATCAAATCCGAAGTTGATTTACTGTCAATACACACACGGGTTGGCTCAACAATCTGTTATCAAACACCTTCAAAACCTTGTTCTTTATGATTTGTTTTTTGACTGTCTTTATAGCCATTTATGAATGTGTTATTCAATGCATTTCTCTGGACTATAGTAGTAAAGGCCAAACTCATTATTTTATCAAATAATTGAAACACATTTTTTTGTATACCTAAAGGGGTCCTAAAATTCTAAATCAAATAGTTAAATTATCCATAGTATGACCTTATGACCTCTTAAAACAATGCCATATGTCAGCGTACATACAGTTTACATACTGTACATGCGATGACGTTGAATCAACAAGGGAAATGAATTGGATTTGCAAAAAGTCCTCAACGTAAGGGCGTTGTCTTTTTCTCACCCAACCTTTAACCTAAATCCAATGACATGGTGATTTTTTGTTCTTGAGTTCACGTTAGTTGACCACTCAACCAAATGTAAATCAAAACAAGACGTTGAACTGACTGACGTCTGTTCCCAGTCAGAGCCTATAACAGTTCTGATTAGGACGTGATAGCTTTATAGATATGAAAACGTTTGCAAAGTAACTTTAGTTAAGTAAGCTATATTTTTCTTACGGGTGAGCTTTAGTGTAGCTTGGTAAACTGTATTTTCAGAGTAGCTGTGAAACAAGCAAACATTGTGAATGAATGACACGACTCATCGAATTTCACCAAACGATATCATCATCATATCATCCTCATAGGGCCACCCACACGTCAAATGGATGCATGCATGAATGTAAGTCACTTTGGATAAAAGCGTCTGCTAAAATACATATTTCAATGAAATTACATTGAACCAATGTGGAATAGACGTTGAATTGATGTCTATGCCCAATGGGATATAACTGAAGTATCCATAGTGCTTCTTCTAAAAAGCACAGCAATTTCATCTTCCATTTTCATTCAGGGACTCATATACTGTAGCCTACCTTGCTGATGTGTGATATTAGTCTTTCGAAAAGCGAACAGATCTCCTTTGATGGTATGTCTCCGAGCCCGATATCTTTCCTATATTGACCGAGGTGTAGAGGTGATGTTTTCCTTTCATTTATTAATGTTGAACTTTACCTGCAATGTTATGTTGTGTCTCTAGGGACTCCACTTTGCCTGGGCGGATTATTCGTTACATCAGCTGGGTTTCCATGGTTCCTGTACTCGAAGTGGGATTTGAAGGCTTAAGGATAATATGAGAACCACAGTTGCAAAGGTACTCTAGGTGTTTTATTGGACATTTTGCTTGAGTAGGAAGGAATTCAGAATGGGGTAATTGTGCTCAGCGTCTTCATTGGGATGTTATGCGTCTAAACGTTCAACCTGTTCAGTTTGATTGTCAAGAGCAACAATAACATAACATTGACTTGTATATACATTTTAAGGGTGCTCCTTACATTCAAATATTTCCTTTAATTATTATGTGACCATATTTTCGTTGATAATTTGTAAAGGAATGGCTAATTAGTTCATGATTTTTAGAAGAATGGCATATGCAGTTCTTTAAGTGAAGGTTGTCGGTGCTGTATGAAAACCTTAGTTTTTGTTCTTCAAACATATTTCATTGGAGAGTGTACACACAGGGCCGGCTCAAGCCTTTTGGGGGCCCTGAGCGAGATTTCCTCTTGACGGCGGAGAGAAAAAGTTCATTTTAAAGTTAATTTCCTGCAATTCTACAGATTTTTCCATGGCGCGGAGAAAGAAAATATTGCAATTTTATGACAAATATTATATAGTATCCAATTGTTTAGTAGCTACTATCTTGTCTCATCGCTACAACTCCCGTATGGGCTCGTGAAAGACGAAGGTTGAAAGTCATGCGTCCTCCGATACACAACCCAACCAAGCCGCACTGCTTCTTAACACAGCACCATCCAACCCGGAAGCCAGCCGCACCAATGTGTCGGAGGAAACACCGTGCACCTGGCAACCTTGGTTAGCGTGCACTGCGCCCGGCCCGCTACAGGAGTCGCTGGTGCGCGATGAGACAAGGATTTCCCTACCGGCCAAGCCCTCCCTAACCCGGACGACGCTAGGCCAATAGTGCGTCGCCCCACAGACCTCCCGGTCGCGACAGAGCCTGGGCTTGAACCCAGAGTCTCTGATGGCACAGCTGGCGCTGCAGTACAGCGCCCTTAACCACTGCGTAACCGAAAAACTATTTTTTTGTCCATTAAAATAACATAAAATTGATCAAAAATACAGTGTAGACATTGTTAATGTTGAATATAACTATTGTAGCTGGAAACGGCAGATTTTTTATGGAATATCTGCATAGGCGTAAAGATGCCCGTTATCAGCAACCATCACTCCTGTGTTCCAATGGCACGCTGTATTAGCTTATCCAAGTTTATCATTTTAAAAGGCTAATTGGTTATTAGAAAACCCTTTTCCAAGTATGTTAGCACAGCTGAAAACTGTTGTCTTGATTAAAGAAGCAATAAAACTGTCCTTCTTTAGACTAGTTGAGTTACTGGAGCATCAGCAATTGTGGGTTCGATTACAGGCTCAAAATGGCCAGAAACTAAGACTGAAACTCGTCAGTCTATTCTTGTTCTGAGAAATTAAGGCTATTCAATGCGAGAAATTTCCAAGAAACTGAAGATCTCATACAACGCTGTGTACTACTCCCTTCACAGGACAGCGCAAACTGGCTCTAACTAGAATAGAAAGAGAAGTGGAAGGCCCCGGTGCACAACTGAGCAAGAGGACAAGTACATTAGATTGTCAAGTTTGAGAAACGGACGCCTCACAAGTCCTCAACTGGCAGCTTCATTAAATAGTACCCACAAAACACCAGTCTCAACTTCAACAGTGAAGAGGTGACTCCGGGATGCTGGCCTTTTAGGCAGAGTTGCAAAGAAAAAGCCATAAAAAGACAAGATAAAGATTGGCAAAATAACACAGACACTGGACAGAGGAAGATTGGAAAAAAGTGTTATGGACATACTAATCTAAGTTTGAGGTGTTTGGATCACAAAGAACATTCGTGAGACAGAAAAAATGAAAATATGCTGGAGGAGTGCTTGACGCTATCTGTCAAGCATGGTGGAGGCAATGTGATGGTCTGGGGGTGCTTTGGTGGTGGTAAAGTGGGACTAGCTAAAAAGGGATCTTGAAGAAGGAAGGCTATCACTCCATTTTGCAACGCCATGCCATACACTGTGGAAGGTGCTTAATTGGAGCCAATTTCCTCCTACAACAGGACAATGACCCAAAGCACAGCTCCAAACTATGCAAGAACTACTTAGGGAAGAAGCAGTCAGCTGGTCTTCTGTCTATAATGGAGTAGCCAGCACAGTCACCGGATCTCAACCCTATTGAGCTGTTGTGGGAGCAGCTTGACCGTATGGTACATAAGAAGTGCCCATCAAGCCAATCCAATTTGTGGGAGGTGCTTCAGGAAGCATGGGGTGAAATCTATTAAGATTACCTCAACAAATTGACAACTATAATGCCAAAGGTCTGCAAGGCTGTAATTGCTGCAAATGGGGGATTCTTTGACAAAAGCAAAGTTTGAAGGACACAATTATTATTTAAATTAGAAATCATTATTTATAACCTTGTCAATTTCTTGACGATATTTACTATTAATTTTGCTACTAATTTCATGTATGTTTTCATGGAAAACAAAGACATTTCTAAGTGACACCAAACTTTTGAACATTCATTCACAATGTTTGCTTGTTTCACAGCTACTCTGAAAATACAGTTTACCAAGCTACACTAAAGCTCACCCTGAATATATGTATTTATTGTAGGTCCTAGGATACAACAATGAATCATGTGGAACAAATAAATACTATGAAAGGATACCTTACAGCTTACAATAATGAACACCTTGTGAAACCGCTGTGCAAACCAACCTGGCAATATTTGATACATTTAATACATAAACTTTGATCGTTTTTGGTACAGTTGTGTCATTCATTTATTTTCACCGATTTTTTTGTGCACTCACATGGCGATGATAGAATAAAATAGTGAATTCTGGTGTGTGGAATATAGAGGAGGTGGTTGCTGTGGGGGTGGGAGGTTCTGCCTGTCACTTGTTCTCAACAGGCAGCCAGTCTCATAAGGGGGACTTGAAGAGGCAGACTGCAAAGTCCAGCCACTGCTGCTCTCTTTGTTCTGAGTGTTTGCAGTGCTTGTGTTTTTAGTTCATCTGTGTATCTCACAGGTCACACTTTACTGTAAGAGCATTTGTTGAATTAGTGCAGTGTTATAAATGGGAGATATGTACTTTTCAACACTTGCGGAAGGTATAGCCTACCTCAAGCTGGTCCCCCTCCGACTCAGAGCACAGAGAATCAGACTGATCCGAACTCACTGGTTCTGGTGGACTCGAACAGTTGATGGTCCTAAAGTCATTTGGAGAGGTAAATAGAAGAGGTATATTTTTAAGCGACCGCTTATGTCGCTTATGCCTGGAGCCGGCCCTGCGTACATATACAGGATAGTCTGCATAGGCCTTGGTTTTTCACTAACATTTGCGAACATACCAATAGAAACCAAAAGCCACTTAAACCAAGGCAACCAAGTATTACATTATGAGCAGGTAGAGAGATTAATCAATGGAACATTTTTATTTTTGTACCTGACTAAACATTCCACTCATTTGTTTCTTCCCTGCAGTGACCGTATGAAAATGACTGAACATTCAATTTTTCAGAAGCGTACGAAACACACACTATTTAAATATTGCTTTCCTAATCGAAAGGCTTTATGATTGGTTCTTGTCCAATGTGTGATGCAAGGAGGCATTCATCATTGCTAGACTGAGAACAAGGCACGTTTCACAAGCAATGCCTTCCCCATGGTTCAGCAGACATGACATATTAATAAAAGCAAGGTCAAACATGAGAATTTAAAAGCTTGTGTTTAGCTCTTCAGTAAAAGGCGGATAAGAGAATGATGTAATGCAATTAAAAATTCAGTACTCAAACTGAATTGGTTGAGTAATTGGTTTTCTACTCACTATTGACAGGTAGGCATACAGCAGAATGCTAATTTATTTTTTATAGAATGCTACAACATGCAGTGCCGCTTCTAAAGGAAGAACTGTAGGATAAGGCAATAGTCCTAGACTACGAGACAATTGAGTTCCATAATGTAATTAGCTGATTCTGTGAGAAAGGTTGACTTCGGTTCTGCAAAGGGAATACATCTTAATACATCGTTAATAGTAGTCAGATTGCATATCATGAAAATAGCATTTCATATGAAAGAAATTAAATATCTAGTTGGCTATTTGGAATGATGCTCTGCAATTGAATTGGGAAAACAGATGTAGCCAGGTGGTAAAAGCACGTAGCTGTATTCATTTATATCCACTAGATTGCACTGTCCCTTTAAGAGATCGATAAATAAGGTGTGTGTAGTGTGTAAGAGTGAGGGCAAGCAATTACACTGGAGAGCTGTTGAAATCCACCGTGGGTCCAACGCTACTTTAGATGGGTAAATTATACTATTTCTTTTCATTTTTTAATTGTATCTGTTGATATGACATTTCCCCCAGTGCAGTATGGGTCAGGTGACGGTCTACTGTTCCGTGTGGTGTTAGGGTATCACCTGGACAGAGTCTTTGTAAGTATTCATATTGTTTTATGACAACATTTATTTTAGTTTTCATTCACAATGTCATTTTATTTAAAGACATCTTGTACCCAGATATTTGAAATGTCAGAAAGTCCTTTCTAACTGTGAACATTGCGGTCTCTGTATTTTCTTGTGTTGTTCTATAGAAAGCAGAGCCACTACCGTTTAGACATTTCACTTTGTACTTATTGTACTCAGATTGTTTTCATGCAGATTTATTTCACTTGATTGTGATTTAGACTGAACTTTACTTGATGGTGACTTCCCTTCTACATGATCTTGTTTTAAATTTAAGCTTTGACAGAATAAACAACCCCAAATGAGTTTGTGTCCTGTGCTGGGTTTACTTTCGCCAGGCTACACAGACCTATAAGTATTCTGGAATCTGCACTCCTTAAAATAATTTATCTTCTGCAGTAAAAAACTGTTCATAGGGAGTTTGAGTGTTCAAGAGTGGAAGAGGAGGAAAGAAGGAAGAAGACTGTCAATGATTTCACTGAGTAGTTGATGATAGATTGGGAAGATCTCAATTGCATACTCTTCCCGTTCTCTCGCCTCTCTACCGTTCTCCTCCAATGGGTTTTGAGAAGGATGGAGAGAACGCCAGATCATCCCATTGGCTAACAAGCTCCGCGGCTAATTCAACTGACTTTTCCTCCACTTTATTTAAGTTTAAGTGCCTGTAGAATTGCAAATGCAAATGACTCCACCTGATAAATGAATTGAATTATGGTAGAACTGCATATCATGAGCCCTGGCAGGCTAGTCAGGGACTAAATAAGATTGATTTGATAAAGGTTGGGAAAGGCAACGCTAAAGCACTTTATCAAACAGAAAAGGCTATGTGTGTTTTACCCTTGGCTGAATATTGCTGCCAGCAATTCATTTAAATGTTGCAGCAATTTTATTTTTATTTTTTATTTCACCTTTATTTAACCAGGTAGGCTAGTTGAGAACACCTTTATTTAACCAGGTAGGCTAGTTGAGAACACCTTTATTTAACCAGGTAGGCTAGTTGAGAACACCTTTATTTAACCAGGTAGGCTAGTTGAGAACACCTTTATTTAACCAGGTAGGCTAGTTGAGAACACCTTTATTTAACCAGGTAGGCTAGTTGAGAACACCTTTATTTAACCAGGTAGGCTAGTTGAGAACACCTTTATTTGACCAGGTAGGCCAGTTGAGAACAAGTTCTAATTTACAACTGCGACCTGGCCAAGATAAAGCAAAGCAGTGTGACACAGACAACAACACAGAGTTACACATGGAGTAAACAATAAACAAGCCAATAACACAATAAACAAGTCAATGGCACAGTAGAGAAAAGTAAGTCTACATACAGTGTGTGCAAAAGGCATGAGGAGGTAGGCAATAAATAGGCCATAGGAGCGAATAATTACAATTTAGCAGATTAACACTGGAGTGATAAATGAGCAGATGATGATGTGCAAGTAGAGATACTGGTGTGCAAAAGAGCAGAAAAGTAAATAAAATAAAAACAGTATGGGGATGAGGTAGGTAGATTGGGTGGGCTATTTACAGATGGACTATGTACAGCTGCAGCGATCGGTTAGCTGCTCAGATAGTTGATGTTTAAAGTTGGTGAGGGAAGTGAAAGTCTCCAGCTTCAGCGATTTTTGCAATTTGTTCCAGTCACTGGCAGCAGAGAACTGGAAGGAAAGGAGGCCAAATGAGGTGTTGGCTTTGGGGATGATCAGTGAGATATGCCTGCTGGAGCTTGTGCTACGGGTGGGTGTTGTTATCGTGACCAGTGAACTGAGATAAGGCGGAGCTTTACCTAGCATAGACTTATAGATGACCTGGAGTCAGTGGGTCTGGCGACGAATATGTAGCGAGGGCCAGCCGACTAGAGCATACAGGTCGCAGTGGTGGGTGGTATAAGGTAATTTGGTAACAAAACGGATGGCATTGTGATAGACTGCATCCAGTTTGCTGAGTAGAGTGTTGGAAGCTATTTTGTAGATGATATCGTCGAAGATCGGTAGGATGGTCAGTTTTACGAGGGTAAGTTTGGCGGCGTGAGTGCAGGAGGCTTTGTTGCGAAATAGAAAGCTGATTCTAGATTTGATTTTGGTTTGGAGATGTTTAATATGAGTCTGGAAGGAGAGTTTACAGTCTAGCCAGACACCTAGGTATTTATAGTTGTCCACATATTCTAGGTCGGAACCGTCCAGGGTGGTGATGCTAGACGGGCGGGCAGGTGCGGGCAGCACACTGTTGAAGAGCATGCATTTGGTTTTACTAGCGTTTAAGAGCAGTTGGAGGAAGGAGTGTTGTATGTCTTTGCATCATATTAATTAACCAGATGCTTTCACAGTCCGAATAGTTATTTAGTGGAGATCATATGGAGGTACAAATGATCACCATTAAAACGCCAACGTAAGTCAAGTTTTGTCTGAAACAGTATGTTGTCCCAGGGACACATCATACCCATGTTGTTGTCTTTTCTGCTATTGTTGGAGAAAAGTTTCAGATTTCGTCACGCTGACTGATTCTAATGAGGTGTAAGGTATTTTGGCACAGATGTGTGGCCTGTTGGAGCTACAACATTGTCTCCCGGTACCTTGAAGATCTTTGACGGGACTTTGATATTTGCATGGAGACACGTACTGTATGCTGAGTGAGTGAATACATGATAACTCACAAGGAACATTTGTTGGACCACTGACTGTGAAAAGAAAGCAGATTGAAGCTTCTTTCCTCTACGGCAATCAGTGAGCTGTTCAGTTTTCCCTTTCAAATTGTCACTGCTCGCAAATACAGCACATCCATCATTCTTCGACCTATGGACACGGAAAACAAGTTCTGTCATGCAGGAGATTCTCAGATTGCCATGGGGATTTCAACATACTTTGATGCAAAGCCAAAACACCACCTCAGTCCTTGGACTTCCTCTGTCACCTCTGGACACAGCATGCAGTCCTTGGTGTAATACTTTCGAACAGATCAAACAAACAAAAATGATTTGAATCTAAACAGCCAGCTAGCTGGCGATCAAGCCAAAAGATCGACTTTTCTTCACGATCCTGCAACTATGAGAGACATGACTACAGGTTATAGTGATCAATCTTTTCCAAAAAATACTGAGTGTACAAAAGCATTTTCCCTCAGAACAGCCTCAATTTGTCGGGGCATGGACTCTACAAGGTGTCGAAAGCGTTCCACAGGGATGCTGGCCCATGTTGACTCCAATTCGTCCCACAGTTGTGTCAAGTTGGCTGAATGTCCTTTGAGTGGTGGACCATTCTTGATACACACGGGAAACTGTTGAATGTGAAAACCCCAGCAGCGTATCAGTTCTTGACACACTCAAACCGGTGCACCTGGCACCTGCTACCATGCCGCATTCAAAGGCACTTATATTTTGTCAATGTCTCAAACCTGTCTCCTTCCCTTCATCAACACTGATTCAAGTTGATTTAACAGGTGACATCAATAAGGGTTCATAGTGTTCACCTGGATTTACCTGGTCAGTCAATGTCATGGAAAGTACAGATGTTCCTAATGTTTTGTACACTCTGTGTATGTACAATATTTACAAAGCTCTCTGCCTAGGATACTGCACAGCTCCATGGCAACCATGGAATAATATCTGGCGATGACTGATTTTTCCCACAACAACAACCAGCCACTATATGTATGTTTGTAGTGATGGCGTCTCTCTCTGGGGGGCCCATACAGGAAGTGTAAATTGGGTTATTCAAAGGCTGGATGAGAATGATCTGTCCCCAGGCCTCTGTGGCCTCAGATCAACAAACCGTGTGTAAATGTCTGAGTCACTTCTTCTCTCTGGAGGCCTTAATGGAGCAACTTACACACTGAGATAGATGAGAAGGCCTTCAGCCAGCCATTCTCTATAGTCGATATACTATCACCAGACCAGAGGAGTTACTCACTCTGCCTGGCTCATCTACATGGTATACACGTGTAATGTATGTACGCTCACACACACACACACACACACACACACACACACACACACACACACACACACACACACACACACACACACACACACACACACACACACACACACACACACACACACACACACACACACACACACACACACGTAGATGAATGTACATACTTACCTAACTAATGTAATTGCACATTCTCAATGAGCTGGAGGAGAGGTCTAAGAGGAGGGAATACATTTTGAAAGGCAATGGGTCCTCTCATTATCAGTCCAGTCCTTTTGTTCAATTTATATGGAGAATAGGTTATGGCATTGGTGTTCATTCTTCTTATTACTAATACAGTCCCTACAGGTACATATACACATGCGCACATGTACGCACAAACACACACACCCCTTGGGGGATAGATTCAGCTATAAGGAGCAGCAGCTGTGCCCATCTGGTGTCCCACCGTGAGGACTATCGTCCCAGAGAGCCTCAACTCACTGAGAATCTGCCACCTCTAACACTGATCCCACAACACACACACCTATAGGCCCAAACCTGCCAAAGTTACCATTCCCACTCAAAGCCTCTCCCTGAGGAACCAGCACAGATACACAGATGAAAACCAGGGCCTCAAAGCAATGTGTGAACACTGGGTTTAGACAAAAGTTTCCATCTAAATCAATCAACACCGGACATGAAGACGATCCATTCACCCACAGGAATAATAGATACAACATCCATCTAATACCCCTATATCAGTCTGGATTCAGATGGAACTACAGCCTGACAGAATAATTGTTTACCATGCCACTAAAGCCTTGCTATCTTCAGGTTTATACCACAGAATACTAACAGTGTTCCAGAACACACACTGAGAGCCACCGGCATATCCTGGGTCCTGTGAATAAACACTCTGGCTCCAGGCATTTCAACTGATGTGTGTGTGTGTGTGTGTGTGTGTGTGTGTGTGTGTGTGTGTGTGTGTGTGTGTGTGTGTGTGTGTGTGTGTGTGTGTGTGTGTGTGTGTGTGTGTGTGTGTGTGTGTGTGTGTGTACTGTACCTGTGAGATTGTGTTTTCCTTGCCAAGAAACTCATTGCTAAACCATGGGGAGGTTTTAGGCATCTTGATTGTTGTCGATGGGGGGGTCGATGGGCGAATGCAGACACGCATGGGAGAGACCTGTGAAATGATTCAGACACGCATGGGAGAGACCTGTGAAATGATTCAGACACGCATGGGAGAGACCTGTGAAATGATTCAGACACGCATGGGAGAGACCTGTGAAATGATTCAGACACGCATGGGAGAGACCTGTGAAATGATTCTTGAAAGACGCGTTCTAGTCATTGATGTGCTGCCGTTGACTTTGGATGAATTGAGTACTTAGCTGAGAGAGAGAGAGTGTAACAGAATGGAATATGGAGTTTGTATATGCTTTAGCGGCTTACCATGGATATTTTGTATACATAAAGTATACCTTAATGTACTGTGTATTACATCACACATGGAAATGTTCTGTATTATTAGCTGTGTGTACACTCACTGATCTAACATCCAAAAATCGAAAACATGCATTGGGTGTACTCTTGTCTAAAATGGGCCAGAAGTGTGAGTATTTTTTGCCATTTGGTGGAATCTGTACATGCTGCACTCTTGAATCCATTTTCGGGTTCTGATTCCGGACCCTCCTCTGTTAAAGTTTGAGTCCTGGACTGAGTTGTGAAACGTCAGAAAGACACTGTGTGAATAGTGGCGGGAGGTGGCCTAGCAGTTAGAGTGTTGGACCATTAACGAGTTCAAGCCCCGAGGTGAAACATCTGTCCATGGCACTTGAATAAGGCACTTAGCCTTAATTGCTCCAGGGTCGCTGTTGATAATGGCTGATCAAAAAACACATTTCCAATTCACATGTGTATAGTACATACTTGTACATGTGTGAAAAAGGACAAATATAAGCACCCACCAAATTCTTATTGTAGTGACTGAATCATTGGCTCACACTCTGGATTGTGCATTACTGCAATGAGCTTGACTAAATGCCCACCATGAATCAAGCCCCAGGGACTCCGATACTGAAGGGAGTGCATTACATATCACTTAATCTGCCAATCACACTTGACTGACAGCTTGTCTTTCACCTAATTAAAACGTTCACCTCACCTCAGACTTCAGGTCAGGATAAGAGCATCCACACATTCTACCCTAGATGATCCAGCAGTAAACTGCAACCAGATTAAAAAACGGATCTGGACATTTCAACCAGCTTTTCTCACTGGCAATGAATCCCAAAACAGCAATATAATACTTCTCGACAAGTAATGTTTCAGGGGGTTCGGGAAATGTATACAAGACTAATACATCGGAATTCAGTGGCGGAGTTCAAGGGTTACGAGGGCAAATTCATCTGATTGACTGAACAGCTGGTGGATATGTCCTGGTGAAAATAGAGACCAGTTAAGGTTATCGGTGAAAACAGACCAGCTCCTCTCACACACAATTACAGAACCCCACCCAACACCCACATCAGAGCAAGAGAGAGAAAGTTAGAGACAGCGAGTACCAGGAAAGAGAGTTAGAGACAGAGAGAAGAGAGAAATATAGTTAGAGAGAGAGAGAGAGAACAGAGAGAGAGAGGTAACTTCCACAAAGCTGTGAACGAGCTGAGAGACAAGGCAAGAAGGGCCTTCTATGCCATCAAAAGGAAAATAAAATGTGAAATACCAATTAGGATCTGGCTAAAAATGCTTGAATCAGTTATAGATCCCATTGCCCTTCATGGTTGTGAGGTCTGGGATCCGCTCACCAACCAACAATTCACAAAATGGGACAAACACCAAATTGAGACTGAATGTAGAATTTTACAAAAATATCCTCTGTGTACAATGTAAAATACCAAATAATGCATGCAGAGCAGAGTTAGACCGATACCCGTTAATTATCAAAATCCAGAAAAGAGCAGTTAAATTCATCAACTAAATAAAAGGACGCGATTCCCAAACCTTCCATAACAAAGCCATCACCTACAGAGAGATTAACCTGGAGAAGAGTCCCCTAAGCAAGCTGGTCCTGGGGCTCTGTTCACAAACACAAACAGACCCCACAGAGCCCCAGGTCAGAAACACATTTAGACCCAACCAAATGATGAGAAAGCAAACGATAACTAGTTGACACACTGGAAAGAATTAACCAAAAAACCAAGCAAATTGGAATGCTATCTGGAATACCTACTTCTACAGTTTGATATTGTAATATAATTACTACGAAGGCGGGAGACTATGGGGGAATTAATCATTCCTGACCTCTGTGACTGACCCAAAATTAAGAAAATCCTTGACCATGTACAGTGACCATGTACATAGCCTTACACACTGCCCACAAAATTAGGCGGAAACTGAGCTGCACTTCCTAACCTCCTGCCAAATGTATGACCCCTTAGAGATACATATTTCCCACAGATTGTACTGACTCACAAAGATTATTATTATTTATTTTTTTTATCAAACGATGATAAACTCCCATATGTGTTAAGGGAAATACAGTAGCGTGCAGTAAGATTTGTGGCCTGTTGCCATGAGAAAAGGACAACCAGTACAGCACAAACAACATTGTAAGTACTACCAATATGTATCTGTTTATTTATCTTCCCCTACTATTCATACTACAACTATTTGCACATAGCTAAAACCCTGTACATAGCTGATAATATAACACTTTATCTCTTTATCTTTAGCTGCAATGTTTACTGTTCATTTGTTGTTTATCTTGTTTTGCGTCTTCTCACTTTTGTTTATTGTTTACTTCACTTGCTTTGGCAATGTAAACACGTGTTTACCATGCCAATAAAGCCCCTTTGAATTGAATTAAAAGAGAGAGGACGAGAGAGAGAGAGCGTGAGAGAGAGAGAGAGAGAGAGAGAGAGAGAGAGAGAGAGAGAGAGAGAGAGAGAGAGAGAGAGCAAGGGAGGGAGAAAAGAGAAAGAGAGAGAAAGTACTAGAGAGAGTTAGAGAGGCAAATTATTCATAATAAAAATAATATATTCCTACCACACCCACACGTTAATTTTCAACATTAATGTTTTGCTCCCTCTGCTTTGGAATAGTTACTACTACAGTTTGATATAGTAATATAATAACAACGAAGGCGGGAGACTGGGGGAATGAATCCTTTTCTAAAGGCACACGCCACATGCACAAAAGTTCAAAGATCTCCGAAATACAACAACATGAGAACTTCATTTATGAAGTCTTTTTTTTTTTGCGTACCACAAGCTCACACTATGCTACTATAATAATTAATACTGTATGCTTAGTATTCAATTGGATTACTATGGTATAATGGAAATTCCTTTGAATTGTGCCAAGAGCCAAGGTGACTCCTTCTATGGGTTAGGTGATTAGATAAGCTTAGTGAACGACGGTTCAGTAAAACTGAGGGGATAGACACATGATAGATCAGTTGTCACGCTCGCAATCCTCAAACTCCCTGTCATACATCGACCAAGGTGCAGTGTGCATGTAGTTCCACATCTTTTAATGAAAGTGAAACTGAAACAACCAAAAAACAAACTGGTAAACAGCAAAGGACATGATGCAACCAAGGTGCACACAAACACACACGGAAAAAGAATTGCACACAAAACACAGGTGGGAAAAAGCTACCTAAGTATGTTTCTCAATCAGAGACAACGACAGACAGCTGTCCCTGATTGAGAACCATACCCGGCCAAAACAAAGAAATACAAAAATATAGAAAAAAGAACATAGAATGCCCACCCTAGTCACACCCTGGCCTAACCAAAATAGAGAATAAAAAGCCTCTCTATGGCCAGGGCATGACATCAGTTCCTTTTCCATTTTCTCTGTGTGTAGCCTCCATGGATGAACTGTGTGGTAATGTATTTGATGTTGGCTTACAGGAGGCAGAAAAATATGTTTGAATTGCACATTTATATGTCTTCGAGCAATTTGATACTGGACATCATGACAGAACTGGGTCAAGGAGACTCCTGGATGAGTCATCAAAGAATGAATACAACACTTTTATCTTAGGACCCCCTGTTGTTTCCTTCATGAACAACGAATGGTCTGTTACTGAACTTATACAACATGACCAGTTGAGAGAGGTCAACACCAGGCTACCTAGGCGTTTAGCTCTGTGGTCTAACACAGGCTTGTGGCCAGCAGGACTAGAACATGCAAAACTTGAGACCCTGTTAATGACACCCTAAAGCTCTGATATTTGGCAGACACAGGCCATTGTCAAATATTTGAGCTCAGTGACCGACCTCTTCTAATAGACATGAAACTTAAACGAGAGCATAAAGCATTTTTTATGTTTTAAATGAAGGTTAGTCATAGTCTTGGCTGAAACAGAACATAATAAAGTATTTAAGTTTTCACCCTCAAGGCAATATATCTCTTCAGCACCCCAGCTTCTACTGCACCAGAATCATAACAGAACCAAATGGAACACTATCAATACACACTAAATTCAAATCGATCAATACTTGTCTTGCCAAGGGGCCTACCCAAGGACTAGCTACAATTTATTGCCATGGCGATAATTCTGAAAATACCCCAAAGCCTAAAATGGGAAACTATCACCATAAAATCTCTTTTAGGCTCGGTTTGAGTGATTTGTTTGGACATTTGTGATGTGAGGTTTCAGCTCGCTGTGCGGAGAGTGAAAAGTCTTTAGCTACAGGCAGTGTTGTAAAATACAGCAGGTAGCCTAGCGGTTAAGAGTGTTGGGCTAGTAACTGAAAGGTTGCTGGTTTGAATCCCTGAGTTGACTAGGTGAAACATCCGTGGATGTGCTCTTGAGCAAGGCACTTAACCCTAGTTGCTCTGGATAAGATTGCCGTTAAATGACTAAAATGTCATGAAAAGGTTGTGATGTCCTGTTTCTGTATGCGATGTCTCAGATTGATGTATACACGAGTGTGCGCATGGTTTAATAATGAGTGTACTTGGCTCCTGTGGTCCCCCTGTAATTTGAGCAGATGTTTCATCTTCCTGTAGAGGAGGTGAATGGTGCTTCTGCTCTACTTCATCAGGCTGGAGTTCCTTCTCCCTGCGGAGGGCTGGAGGTGCACGTAGAAGTCACAGCAGCATGGGACGCATGTAATCCTGCTGCACCTCGCTGCCTGCCCTCCACACGCAGACACACACTTTTCCTATCTCTCCCACACTCTGCAGACCATTTCCAAATTATAGTCACACTTGTCTATGATTTGATTAATTCTCAGGCTTTTAAACCCCATTTCTCCCTGGGACACTATTCATTTCACAAGAACTAATTTTCTCTGGATCATTCCCCTGAAATGATAACTTCAAATGTCTGCTCTCTGAAACCTCTTTCTCTTATCAGTCCCTTTCTCTCATTAGGCCTATTGGAGAACCTGCACATTAGCCTTACATTCATGGAGCAATACTTCATAAAGTCTCATTCAGTGGAGAGCACTTGCCTCCCTGTTAAACCTACTGTTTAACATCTATCGTATCTGAAATTAGAAGGGAGGAAAGTCCTGACTTACTGCCTTTACAGTATGCTGGGGGAGTGACGTTACGTGATGAAATGCTGCTTTTGCTGATAAGAAAGCCAATGAAAATCAAACGTAAAGAGTTGTTCTGTTGTTATTGGTTACGCAAAGGAAGCGGTGAGGGAGCAAAACAGTGTATGACTTGCCTGTGAGCTCTATACTATACACAACAAGTACTACACATACTGTAACTGAGCTCTGGAGAGAACGATAGGTGTAGTTGCCCCTTATGTGAGAATACACTTCGTGCTAATATGACCTTTCAGTGTACTGTATGTTTACCAGGGTGAGGACTGGTTTAAGTGCTATTTACTGTCAGTGTTTGCAATATGTTGAGTAATGAAAAACAGTAAAATAACCAGCATGTCATTCCATCTACTTTAATGCATAGACTAGAAACAGAGACCATGCCAGATTGCAGTCCCTGTTCCCTGTCTCGGAAGATAGCGTTGTCAGTCGAACAGTTGGATAGGAAAGATGTTGTTAACGCCAAAACGAGATGTTGAGCGATGTTGACGAGAATCCAATTTACTTCAATATGCTCCCTGAAAAGCCTAATTAGCTTGAAAATGTCAACTTTCAAACTGAAGCGGAAAGGCATGCGCACTGATCATCTCCACCAGATCTCGGGCCTGCTGCTGTGCTCAGCCTCTCCTCATTAACCGTCTTTCTGTTCGAAAGTGTTTCATTTTTAGAGAAGATGAGCTTCACTGTTCCAAGTGGCTTGGCTTCAATTTGTTTCTGGAACTGTGATCAAAGCAACGTTTCAGGAGACACTTTCTCCTCCTTCCTTCAATTCAAACAACAAAAGGTGTCTCTGATTCAAACCTCACCATACTCCCTACTCTTAGCAAGGGTGACCTGCCTGATATGCCTCAGTACCTTGAACCACTGTGGCAGGACGATACCATAGATCGTAGGTTACTTGTCTGGCTGTGGAGGGCCTATCCTTCATTCCCCCTTCACCTGATGTCCTGACTGCAGCATTGAACCCTGAATGCAACCCAGGATGACAGACTGACAAACCCCTGCCTCCTGAGGTTAGCTGATACTCTTATTCCACCCACTCTTATTGGATGCATCCCAAACGGCACCATATTCCCAACGTGTTTGCTCTACTTTTTACCAGGGCCATTAGCACTATCTAGGGAATAGGATACCATTTGGGATACATCACTTCTATCCAGTCTTATTAAGTCCCCTCTGAATGAACCAGCCCTGCAGGCTGGAGATACCACATGACAAGAGCTCATAACAGCTTGCTTGATTACTTCGCCCTTCCCAGCAGCCTTAGCAGCTTGGGTTCCACCATGTTCCTTTGCCCGAGTCGCTGCTGCTTCTTTTCTTTCACACACTGAGAAGAAGGAAGAGGTGATGTGGTGTGGTTTACCCAGCATGCTCTAGGTCGGACCCACTTTAGTGGGCGGCTAATGATATGTCTGAAACACTGTGAGTGACCTGCCCTAAGTCAGTCAGCATGTTATATGGAGACAGACTGGTGGTGTTCTCGCCATAAGTGTGCTCACCACACGCACACACACTCTGACACTCATGCGTACATGTGCGAAAGTGCATGAGCTTATCGAGAAAAGAACACAACTGTCCGTCTCCATATAACCGGCTGACGGACTCTGATCAGGGCACTCACAGAGGAAAGCAAGATGAAGCTTTTGACCAAAGGTATATTCTATCATCATGCCGCAAGAGAAAAGGTCTTGACCCTTCTTAACTGTTGGAAAATCCCTGAAATCACAGTATATCAATGGGAGAATCATATTTTCACCAATTCCAAATGCACACACATTATACACGCACACATTCAAGAACAATGCAAGAGTCATGTATTATGCGTGTCGTTTACATAAGAATAATTTACATAATCATAATTTACATGAGTTATTTAACATAAGAATCCATAGAATCACATACGTGGGAATGTGCAGGATTGCAAGTCCTGAGCATACAACACAAAGAAACCACACCTCAGTCTTCTATTGTTTACTCAATATAACCTCCCTCCTAGAAGAAGGGGCGGAAAAACCTATTTATGAATTCCAGTCAATTTGTCACAGTGACACATTTATTGTTTGGCTGGGGGAGTGTATTAAAGTGTGGTGTTGCTGGTGTAATAAATGTTACCGTTCTTCTCCTTTGATGAGCACCTACGGCTATATAGTCTGTAATTTAGTGTGTAGAGAAACTACACCGTGGACAGTTCATCTTAGAAATATGATCATTACTACTGGACAATTAGATTTAAGAAAGCACAACCTTCTCCCAAAATGAGGGTTCTTGTTATTACTGTTATAAACGTGTTTCAGGGGAAATAATAGTACCTTTTCTTGTTTTATCGTCTGCTTTTGGCTCACAGTATTTTTTTCAAACCCAAGTTCTACCCACACATTTCCAACTGATAAAATGTTTGAAAGAATAACAATAACCTCAAATAAAGTTGACTTGAGGATACAATGTTCTCAGAGTAAAGAAAATGTTTGGCATTGGATCTATTGTGAAAGAGGTCTATGCTGAGAGTAATATTCAATGCTAATGCAGTGCCATTATGTACAACAACAGTTCATTTCAGGATATATCTGATAAGATAAAAAAATTACAAAATTTACACAATGACTGAGAAAAGAGCTCAAAATAGGTATTTGTACATTCATGAGGAGCATTGTCTGACAATCCAACCGTTTCAAGGTCTACTGGTGAACTCTAGCTTAACCTTTGTACATAAGTGGCCTCTTTCAATGTCTTTTATTAGACCGTTTCGATGTTTGCAGTGGATTATTTTTGCGCCGTTTGCATTGCCAACCATTGTCATGCCTATTGAGAACGTCTTGAAACCCTGTGTTTGACTGAAGGGACCGTAATCAAATGCATTCAGTTCATGTTGATGTATTATTGTCTTGCTTGGTAAGATCCACCCCAATATGAAGTGGAACTTCAGTGGATCATCATAAGGACATTGGAAACACAATGTAAACCTTTTCAGTCTGTTTATGGAATGCACGCACACGCAAACGTGCACCTATGAACACACATATAAATAGTATTTTTTCAATTTAATTTATTAAATTTGACCCTTTTTTTCTCCCCAATATCGTGGTATACAATTGTTAGTAGATACTATCTTGTCTCATCGCTACAACTCCCATACGGGCTCGGGAGAGACAAAGGTTGAAAGTCATGCGTCCTCCGTGGAGCTGAAGGATGGGACTAAAAAAACGCAAAAGATAAGTATTG
Source organism: Oncorhynchus mykiss (assembly GCF_013265735.2). NCBI lineage: Eukaryota > Metazoa > Chordata > Actinopteri > Salmoniformes > Salmonidae > Oncorhynchus > Oncorhynchus mykiss. Next base: position 66,302,930 of record NC_048574.1, on the reverse strand, counting down.
TAAAATATACCGTGTTCATAAAATGTATATGGTATGTATAAGCTGGAAGTAGAAGCCTATGTGTTGTTGTCCATTAGGGGAGGGATTGTAGGGTAAATAAATATATACAGTATATATTATATATACTGTATTCTACATGGTTGTGTCACGCCCTGACCTTAGAGAGCCGTTTTATTTATCTATTTGGTTAGCTCAGGGTGTGATGTGGGGTAGGCATTCTATGTTTTGTTTTCTATGTTTCTTTATTTCTATGTTTTGGCTCTCAATCAGGGACAGCTGTCTATCGTTGTCTCTGGTAGCCCCTTTTCCCTCCTTACAGTCTGGGTAGTTAACTTTGTTTGTGGCACATATCCCTTTAACTTGCTTCACGGTTGTTGTTTTTTTGTCGGCGTCATATAAATAAAGGAATATGTACGCTCACCACGCTGCACCTTGGTCCTCTTCATTCCACGGCCGTGACAGGTAGAATAATAGTGAAGACATCAAAACTATGAAATAACACATGGAATCACGTAGTAACCAAAAAAGTGTTAAACAAATCAAAATAGATTTTAGATTTTAGATTCTTCAAAGTAGCCACCCTTTGCCTTGATGACAGCTTTGCACACTCTTTGCATTCTCTCAACCAGCTTCATGAGGTAGTCACCTGAAATGCATTTAAATTAACAGGTGTGCCTTGTTAAAAGTGAATTAATGCGTTTCAAACAATGAGTTATGTTGTGACAAGGTAGGGGTGGTACACAGAAGTTAGCCCTATTTGGTAAAATACCAAGTCCATATTATGACAAGAACAGCTCAAATAAGCAAAGAGAAATGACAGTCCATCAATACTTTACGACATGAAGGTCAGTCAATTCTCAAAAACCATCAAGCGCTATGATGAATACTGGCTCTTATGAAGACCGTAACAGGAAAGGAAGACCCAGAGTTACCTCTGCTGCAGAGGCCAAGAAACACGAGCAATTAGACCAGTGGAAATCTGTCCTTTGGTCTGATTAGTCCAAATTTTACATTTTTGGTTCCAACCGGCGTGTCTTTGTGAGACACAGAGTAGGTGAACGGATGATCTCTGCATGTGTGGTTCCAACCGTGAAGCATGGAGGAGGAGGTGTGGGGGTGCAGGTGACACTGTCTGCAATTTATTTAGAATTCAAGGCACACTTAACCAGCATGGCTACCACAGCATTCTGCAGCGATACACCATCCCATCTGGTTTGCGCTTAGTGGGACTATCATTTGTTTTTCAACAGAACAAAGACCCAACGCACCGTCAGGCTGTTGACGGTGCGTGACTATCATTAACATGATAACTTATGTATCTTAACTAACTACATTTAATTGTTACTTGATTAATCATGTAACAATGAACTAATTAGGAATTTGGGGCACCACGGAAGAAGTTGTTTAACGAGTTACGATAAGTCACTTATTAATCATTACCTAATATCAGTCTCATTATGAACGTCGCATACTCCTTGATTTCTGCAAGAACCCTAACCTTATTGATGAATCAGCAATACACAAATTGGCTTAGTTATTTATTTACTAACTAAATAATACACATACACAGAATATACATACACACTTACGTGAGATAAAAGTCCCTAGTGGACTGACAAGATATGACGGCTTGTTGCACATAGGGAGAGGGAAGAGTAGGTAAAGAGAGGGAGAGACAGAGACTACATTTGGAACCTACGCTCAAAGGAATATTAATACTTTGCACATGAACCACCTCTTTCGGATAATAAATGCAATGTATATATTTACGTGTAGATGTCTTTCTCTGTCATCTCTCTGTTGAAACCAATCGATCCTTCTATGAGGAAGGGGCTGGATAGGAGTAAGGCTCTGGTTGTCCACCAGAGGTCACAATGTCCTTCTTAGTTGTAGAGCTTTTCTGGTAGTGAAGTGTTTGTTAGACAGATACTTTAGATGTACCAATGGTTGTCTGAGAGGGATTCTCCTTCCCACCTTGTGTCTTCAGTCAAATTTTCTAGACTACTTTACATGCCAGCTGCAGACTGATATGATAAGGTCTAGTGAGTTAATCTTCTTGTGTAGAGGTTGAGAGCGTCAGAGTTTCTAACCATTTCAACGTGTGGACCACGGTCTCACGTCTTTTGGTCTCAATGGTTGATTATTCAGGGTTCAGCTCCCGACCACTTTACACGCCAGTAGTAACCCGGCAATGTACTGGTCTCACAATTTTCACCCATGTCTGGTCTAGTCTTAAACCATTCGTAACGTCCCGCTCACACCGTCAGTCTGTTTGGTCTAATATGTTCATTCTTAGTGAGTCCTTTTAAGCATTCTGGCCAAAGGGGGTGTTCTGTCATGCTGACATGAACTCTGAGCTCACTTGGGCGTGGCTACTGACTGTGCATAGCTTATATGAAAAACAATTATCTAATTAGAAAACTAAAATCACATTTCTATCTTTTCTATCTATCATACTTAATAATTTATACAACATTTAGATGTAAACTTGACAGATATATGTTTCCTTCCTAAGATACAGTTATTTCGCTATACCATCCTTGATGACATCATAAAATAATAAACAATATAATAAACAATATGACAGGATTATTCTTTAGATCCTGACATACCATTCTTAACCTTTGGATGTCAGGAATAATGTTCCAATATTTCCATTTTATTGATGTAAAAGTCTTGGCAGCAAAAAGTCTCTGGGACAAAAACATTTCAGTCTTCCCATACTAGGGACCCAGAGGGAGAGTTTCTGAAAACTATTTATTACTGGGCCTTAAGAGTCATAAAACTGGCCCAATTCCCCCCTCTCCTCTTCTGTGGGAGATAGCCCCCCACCCTATCGGACAGCCATTTGCCAAGCTGATCTGGCACCTTTGATCCTCACCAAGGAGAGAGAGTCATGACACAGGGCTATTTGAGCAAGAAGGAGATGGAGTGCTGCATCAGATGACCTGGCCTCCACAATCACCCCAACCTCAACCCAATTGAGATGGTTTGGGATGAGTTGGACTGAAGAGTAAAGGAAAAGCAGCCAAGAAGTGCTCAGCATATGTAGGATCTCCTTCAAGACCTTTGGAAAATAATTCCAGGTGAAGCTGGTTGAGATAATGCCTAGCGTGTGTAAGGCAAAGGATGGCTACTTTGTTTAACACTTCTTTGGTTACTACATGTGTTATTTCATAGTTTTGATGCCTTCTCTATTATTCTACAATGTAGAAAATAGTAAAAATAAAGAAAATCCCTTGTAGGTGTGTCCAAACTTTTGACTGGTACTGTATATATATATATATATATATATATATATATATATATATATATATATATATATATATATATATTTATAATACAGTTAACTAAACTAAAATATACACCTACACCCACACCACATTTTTAGGTAAATTACTGTCCAACACTGTTACCATGACACATTAGAACAACAACCAGCTATTTAGCCCACACACCATGCTGTGAAGACAGCAGAGAGGAATGAAGCTTGGTCGAAACAAACCAGGTCGTGTAAACAAATCAAAATGTTCCTATTGTGGCTAATGGCAGTGCAGTCAGTATAATGCGCAGTTTGGTGGAGGCGTACAATTATGTCAAAAATGGCTAGCGTACAGCATAGTGGACTTGTATATATTAGCAATTTCCATATAAGAGGAACATAGTGCATCCCGTTCCATTTAAAATCTATTAAATATCATTATCATCTGCCATACTACCATTTTAGTCAAAAGTATCCTTCCTATCCACAATCAGTGAACCTAGAAAGAACAGCCAGAATTGCTGCTAGAAACGTGGCCTTGAGTGGCCTTGCAGCTAGCGTTCACAGTGAATTGAAAAATGCATGCATCAATTACTGCAACTGACCCAATAATTCTGATGAACGTTCTTTACATTCTATACATGAGAGATTACCTCATGCGCAAACACAGACGTCTCTTCAAAACCCCTCGGCAGCAAATCACCAGTTTGTTCATGACTTTTGTCAGCAACTTGGCGGATACAGAGATGTCACAGCAAACTGTAATTACATTTCTAATCCCCGAGCTGTGAAGATGAACACTAGTGCCGTCTAAATGAATATAGCTGAGGGGAGAACTCATCCACAAGAGTGCTTTTGCACAAACATCACGCTAATAAAAGGTTGTTTGTAACCCGAACAGATGCACAGGAGAAATTGTTTGAGGTTTGTCTCTCTGCTTCGGTGGCGCTGCTTCGCTAGCGCTGCTTCGCTAGCGCTGTGTGTATCATTTTCCAACGCCACCGGGTTTCAATAACTTATTCTCTGCGCATGTAAGCTTTGACAAGTTAACAGTTATTTTTTTGTGCTAATAATCATTTGAAATATTAAAGGTTTGTCCAGAACAGAATGTCCTTTTAATATATGTAGGCTATCAGTTTTTGGCATTATACTCGTTATTCACAATCTGTGAAGATGGTAAACACCAGATTGGGGATTATTGCTCATCATTGCGGAATCCTGGACATTGGGAATCACATCATTATACAGTCAAGGGCGATAGGTAGCCTAGAGGTTAAGAGTGTTGGGCCAGTAACCGAAAGATCTGTTGTTCGAATCCTCGTGCAGGCTGGGTGAAAAATCTGTCGCTGTACCCTTGAGCAAGGCACTAAACCTAATTGCTCATGTAAGTCGCTCTGGATAAGAGCGTCAGCTAAATATAGTGCCACGAGAACTGGGTCCATAAGCAGAGTTTCTTCCTGGTCAAAGAAATATTCCTGGCCCTAGTCATATCAGAAGTGTAATAGTACAATATGCCACGGGTTGTTGCAAGGATGTGCAAACGTTTGTGTGATGTCACACATTACTGTTTACTTGTACGCCAGCCATCTGTCCACATCTTTAAATATATATTTGCGTATGCTTTGAGGTCTACAGTGTGTAATATGCTTTGAGAGTTACAACATTATCAACCATACCAACGAAGAATATATGAACCACAAACAGAACTGTCTATGGCTGATATAACTCAGAGAGAGAAAGAGAGAAAAGGAGAGAGAGAGACAGAGAGAGAGAGAGAGAGAGAGAGAGATGGATGGATATACGACACAGCAGAACAGGACGCACTAACACGCTGAAAACAACCAAGATTATTCCTTCAACCATAAACAAGGCTATTTGTCATCTGTGACAGTTTACACTGTAACGGGATGATGACTCAAGCCATACATACAACACTTTGATTGACAGGTGTGTTTGTTTTGTTCAGGGAAGTTGGACGTGTGAGATCTGACCAGTGAATTTATTAACGGAATAACGTCTTTGACGTCGAGAAAACCACGAGCAAGTAAACAAATCTCTGTGACCAGAATAACCTCGTTTTGATAGGCTTGTATTAATTCAACGCTACAGTGATATCATGTCTTTCTGTCAGTGACAGATTGCCTGTGCTAGCCTATTTACTATAATACCTGTTGAAGATGTGGGGACGGTTGCGTTTCTTTGTATACAGAGGCGTGATGCACCAAAACATTTTCAAGGGGCACTTCTATATTTGCAATGGATGAAACTGACAGGGTCTGATTTAATGGCCTTGATGTCCCTGGGCACACATACTGGATGTTGAAGGAGAACAATGGCTGTGCTAACCACAGGAGGTCATACTGTATTATGAGGACTATGGGAAGGGCCTTGCATGGCTACATGCTACATGGAGACAGCTGCACTCCAAAACAATAAATTACACTTCTGCTCCCAAGGTTTCCGAGAGGTGGAGAGGTGTGGAAGGATGGGGAGTGTTGGACAAAGAAACCCAGGCTACCCCATCCATCAGCAGGGTGAAACAAAGGTAAAGTTGGCAGATGCAGCCAGCCGAGGCCCAACATTAATCTTGATGGCAAAGTGTAATTAGGAAGCGGCTGTATGAGCAGACATGATGCCATAAATAACTCTAAACCAGAGAGGAGCAGAGAGAGGAGAAAGGAGCTTGTCTCTTAATGACCCCAGAGTCATTGTGAACAGCCACATGTCAACAGGACAAGATTCATCGGGTTGGTATGGTGGCCATTTTAGAATGTAGCTTGGCTGATTGACAAATGAGGTTGGATAATTACAACGAGTAGTGATTAATAGCTATAGAGGTAGAGATGTGCACAGAAATGTTGACCATTTTCAAAACAGGAAGCAATTACCTTTGAATCATTGTTAGCTATCTAGAGTTCAAACAAACAAGAATATTTTATCAAGGCAGCTTCAGAATGCCAGAATGTGGAGGGTAGGAAATATCTCCTCATATACTGTAATCCTCTTAGTTAGTTATCGGCAGAGTCCAACCCTCTTCAATGCAAATCAAACTATAAATGTAATATTTTATTGGTATATTAAAGCTCTAGTATGTCTTGCTTTTACTTCTATCTCAAACTTGATGAACAATGCCGGTTTGGTTTCAAATGTGAGGCTGTGCACATCTCTGCCTTTAAACTCACACATTTGGTATGCTGGACACATCTCCCCAGCATAACTACATCAGGGCAGGATTCTTTGAAATATGGGAGTTGTATATCAGGGCATTTCTCTCCTCTGATCTCGCCTGAGTGGATTCCACATCACTGGCCGTCGCTGCAGCAGAGGGAAGTGCAGAGACTGAGACAACAAGCCGGTAAATCTTCACTTCTGTGGCTGAGGACCAGTGGACCAGCCAGTGGCTACAGAGAGTGGCTGTTAACGTTACACTGGGAAAAAAAGCATGAAGTGTTGACAGAGTTTTCCGCTCAAAACAATTTGTGGGACTCAAGTCGCACAGCCCACAAATACTGAAACGCACACACACACACATATATAGAAACACACATACAAGCGTGCACGTATGAGCACACACACACATGCTCAGTGAAAAACGGTCTGTTCACTCTCCGTTGCGTTCAACAGTTCTCTGTGGGTGATACTGTCAGCAGTGGCAGCTAGATCTTTTCACACGCATCACAATTCCCCCGCAATCACCAGAGCATACACTGACAGCACTGCAGCCAACCATCACACTGAATCCACTCTCAACAGTCACAACTTTGACTGAATTAGATCTGGCCCAGCTCAGTTGTCCCTGGCTGTGTCCACAACGGAACCCTATTGCATGTAGTGCATTGCTTTTGGCTAGACCCATATGGGCCCTGGTTGAAGGTAGTGCACTACTCAGGGAACATGGTGCCATTATTTGGAACCCTATGTCTGAGCATTCTCTCTCTCTCTGTCCTCGTGATCAATCTGGCCATCCAGCAGAGAAACTGTATTGATCAAAACAAAGCCCACATTCATCTCTGTCAGAGTCTATTCTCCTATTACAGTAACAGATCCCAACATCCTGTAGGCCTGGAATCACATTTGATAAAGCACAGTCAGTCACAATTACCCAATGAGCATCAAGGATCAATTACTCTATTGCTTGCCGGTTGCTTTTAACCACAAGTAGTAGGACAGTCTGTACACTATGTATTATGTAGAAACGTTAGCGTAATACTGTATCTAAGTGTTTGGAAAGCTGGGTGCAGCCAGACATTTTGTACCACTCCATTCTCACTCAATGGTCGCCACAGTAACGTGACATGTGTACGCGCTCTGGATAGTGAGAGAGGCTTGGTCAGTCAAGTGTTTCTACCAAGGTTCATTCCATTTCAATTCAGTCAATTCAGAGAGATGAATTGAAATTCCAATTCAATAAATCAAATCAAATCAAATTTTATTTGTCACATACACATGGTTAGCAGTTGTTAATGCGAGTGTAGCGAAATGCTTGTGCTTCTAGTTCCGACAATGCAGTAGTAACCAACGAGTAATCTAACCTAACAATTCCACAACTACTACCTTATACACACAAGTGTAAAGGGATAAAGAATATGTACATAAAGATATATGAATGAGTGATGGTACAGAACGGCATAGGCAAGATTCAGTAGATGGTATAGAGTACAGTGTATACATATGAGATGAGTAATGTAGGGTATATAAACATAAAGTGCCATAGTTTAAAGTGGCTAGTGATACATGTATTACATAAAGATGGTGTCACGTTCTGACCTCAATTTCCTTTGTGTTGTATTTATTTAGTATGGTCAGGGCGTGAGTTGGGTGGGCAGTCTATGTTTGTTTTTCTATGTTGTGGGGCAGTTCTATGTTTTCGGCCTAGTATGGTTCTCAATCAGAGGCAGGTGTCATTAGTTGTCTCTGATTGAGAATCATACTTAGGTAGCCTGGGTTTCACTGTGTGTTTGTGGGTGATTGTTCCTGTCTTTGTGTTTGCACCAGATCGGGCTGTTTTGAGTTCTCACGTTTCTTGTTTTCGTTAGTTTGTTCATGTATAGTGTCTTCATTAAAATACAATGAACAACCACCATGCTGCGTTTTGGTCCGCCTCTACTCCACAACAAGAGAACCGTTACAGAATCACCCACCACAACAGGACCAAGCGGTGTGGTAATGGGCAACGGAAAAAGCAGCAGCAGGAGCAGCGCGAGGAGGTATGGACATGGGAGGAGGAATTAGACGGAAGAGGACCCTGGGCTCAGCCAGGAGAATATCGCCGTCCCAAAGAAGAACTGGAGGCGGCGAAAGCGGAGAGGCGCTGGTATGAGGAGGCAGCGCGGCGTCGTGGATGGAAGCCCGGGAGTCAGCCCCAAAAATTTCTTGGGGGGGGGGGCTAACAGGGAGTATGGCTACGCCAGGTAGGAGACCTGAGCCAACTTCCTGTGGTTACCGGGGGGCTGGAGAGACCGGGCAGGCACCGTGTTATGCTGTGGAGCGCACGGTGTCCCCAGTGCGGGTGCACAGCCCGGTGCGGTACATTCCAGCTCCGCGTATCGGCCGGGCTAGAGTGGGCATCGAGCCAAGTGCCATGAATCCGGCTCTACGCATCTGGTCTCCAGTGCGTCTCCTTGGGCCGGCTTACATGGCACCAGCCTTGCGCACGGTGTCCCCGGTTCGCCTGCATAGCCCAGTGCGGGCTATTCCACCTCGCCGCACTGGCAGAGCGACCGGGACCATTCAACCGGGTAAGGTTGGGCAGGCTCGGTGCTCAAGAGCTCCAGTGCGCCTGCACGGCCCGGTCTATCCGTCACCACCTCCACGCACCAGCCCTCCGGTGGCAGCTCCCCGTACCAGGCTGTCTCTCCGGCCCATCCTTGCAGGGGCTCTCTCCTCTCCAGCGCTGCCGGAGTCTCCCGCCTCTCCGGCGCTACCAGAGCCTTCCTCCTCTCCAGCGCTGCCGGAGTCTCCCGCCTGTTCGGCGCTAGGAGAGCTACTCAGCCCAGCGTTGCCGGAGCTTCCCGTCTGCCCAGCGCTGCCAGTGCCGCCCGTCTGCCCAGCGCCGCCAGTGCCGCCCGTCTGCCCAGCGCCGCCAGTGCCGCCGTCTGCCCAGCGCCGCCAGTGCCGCCCGTCTGCCCAGCGCCGCCAGTGCCGCCCGTCTGCCCAGCGCCGCCAGTGCCGCCCGTCTGCCCAGCGCCGCCAGTGCCGCCCGTCTGCCAGGAGCCGCCAGTGCCGCCCGTCTGCCAGGAGCCGCCAATGCCGCCCGTCAGCCAGGAGCCGCCAGTGCCGCCCGTCAGCGTGGGGCCGCCAGTCAGCCAGGGGCCGCTAGAGCCCCTCCGCCCGGAGCAGCTGCCCCTCTGTCCCGAGTAGCTGTCCCTCTGTCCCGAGCAGCTGTCCCTCTGTCCCGAGCAGCTGTCCCTCTGTCCCGAGAAGCTGCCCCTCTGTCCCAAGCAGCCCCTCTGTCCAGTGGGGTCATTGAGAGGGGTGGGCATGGTGAGTAAGCCACGGAGGCGGACAATAAGGCGGACTAAGACAATGGCGAAGTGGGGTCCGCGTCCCGCGCCAGAGCCGCCACCGCGGACAGACGCCCACCCAGACCCTCCCCTATAGGTCAAGGTTTTGCGGCCGGAGTCCGCACCTTTGGGGGGGGGTACTGTCACGTTCTGACCTCTATTTCCTTTGTGTTGTATTTATTTAGTATGGTCAGGGCGTGAGTTGGGTGGGCAGTCTATGTTTGTTTTTCTATGTTGTGGGGCAGTTCTATGTTTTCGGCCTAGTATGGTTCTCAATCAGAGGCAGGTGTCATTAGTTGTCTCTGATTGAGAATCATACTTAGGTAGCCTGGGTTTCACTGTGTGTTTGTGGGTGATTGTTCCTGTCTTTGTGTTTGCACCAGATCGGGCTGTTTTGAGTTCTCACGTTTCTTGTTTTCGTTAGTTTGTTCATGTATAGCAGGGGTGTCAAAGTCAAATGGACGGAGGGCCAAATAAAAAAATCAGCTACAAGACGAGGGCCGGACTGTTCGAATGTTCATTGAAACATTTTTAAATGACGCATATAGTCTAGTGAACCTAATTGAACCTACTGAAAACCTAACAAATATATTACAATATGATCAGATAAATAAAGCAATATTTTCTTATGGCTCTGTCAGTAATCTTTAATTTTCAACAGACACAAAAGACAAATTTCCTTTATATAAATATCCCCATAACATGAACATTAAATGAAAGAAACCGGTATTCAAGGCACCATCAGTAGACTATATTTTCTATTTTAGCAAAAGTGGGCTAAATTTACTTCAAAGAAAAAACAATAATAGCAATTTTCTATCATCCACTCAACTGAAATATTTTTAAAATATAATTGGATTGAAATACAAAAAAATAAAGTGCAAAAATCTATTAATCAAAAACAACACTTTGTTTAAGGAGAAGTAACATGCAGTGAAAACAAATATTAAATTTTAACTTTTAAACTTGAACTGAGTAAAAACTCTAAATATGTGATTGCACAGTAATGTTCACTTGTTTGAGGTTGAGGGTGATACTTGGTGGTGTCCCATCTTTTCCACAAGTTCCTCAATGTTCGGGGTAAGGCTCTGAGCTGAAGAAATCCTCAGAATTGAGTGGAGGTGTTCAGCAGTAAGTCGACTTCTGTGTGATGTTTTGTTCAGGTTCATCAAAGAAAACAGTTGTTCACACAGGTATGTGCTGCCAAACATAGACAACGTTTGAGCAGCCTGGATGCGCAGCTGGGGCATTGTGCCGGGGAGGAAACGGGCGAACTCCGCAGCACCCACTGCCGCATATTTTGCCCTCAGTGCATCATTGCATTGGAGGTCAATCAACTCCATTTGGAGGTTTGGTGGTGAGCTTTCCACGTCAACAGCAAATGGGTTACCAAGCAGTTCCAACCTGCTTTTTTGTGCTTCAAAGTCAGCAAATCGGCGTCGAAAGTCAGCGGCAAGCATACCTATTTTATCAGCCAACTGTGTGCTCGGGAACGCACTGGTAGAGAGCTTCTCTTTCATGGTCTGGCAGCTGGGAAAGTGGCTCAAATTTTCTTTCCGCATCTGCGTCTCCCACAGAGTCAGTTTGGTTTTAAATGCCTTCACTGTACTGTACATATCAGAGATGACACGATCCCGACCCTGCAGCTGCAAGTTTATTGCATTCAGATGACTCGTAATGTCACACAGAAAAGCCATTTCACACAGAAACATTTCGTCTCGGAGTTGTGTTGTGTCTTTCCCTTTGCTGTCCAAGAACAGACAAATCTCCTCACGAAGCTCGAAACATCTTTGAAGCACCTTTCCCTGGCTTAGCCATCGCACCTCTGTGTGATAAGGCAAATCACCATGCTCCGTTTCTAACTCCGTCAGAAATGCCTTGAACTGGCGGTGATTCAAACCTTTGGCTCTGATAAAGTTAACTGTGCACGTGATGATGCTCATTACATGCTCCATTTTCAAGGCTTTACCGCACAACGCTTCCTGGTGTATGATACAATGATAAGCTGTCAGCTCACCTGTCGCGTTTTCCTCTTGCATCTTTTCCCGTATCTTCGCCACCAGTCCGCTCCTGTGTCCACACATCGCAGGTGCTCCGTCGGTTGTCAAACCCACAAGTTTTTCCCAAGGCAGCTCCATCTCATTTACACATCTTGACACCTCTTCATACAAATCATGCCCCGTAGTTGTGCCATGCATAGGACGTAAAGCCAAAAACTCCTCTGTCACGCTTAGGTTGGAGTCCACTCCGCGGATGAAAATTGACAACTGGGCAATGTCAGAAATGTCGGTGCTCTCATCCACAGCCAAGGAATATGCAATAAAATCTTTTCCCTTTTTCACAAGCTGCTCTTTTAGATTGATGGACAACTGGTCTACTCTCTCGGCAATGGTGTTTCTGCTCAGACTCACATTTAAAAAGAGTTGCCTTTTTTCTGGGCAAACTTCGTCACAAACTTTAATCATGCAGTTTTTGATGAAATCCCCCTCCGTAAATGGCCGGGCTGATTTAGCGATCTCTTCTGCCAAAATAAAACTGGCCTTGACAGCAGCCTGGCCTTGTGATTTGGCTTTTTTGAACAGAGCCTGTCGAGATTTGAGGCCTCGTTTTAATTCCTCTGCCTTTTGTAGCCTTTGTTCCATGTCCATATTCTTGTTTTTGTCCGCGTGTTTCGTTTCATAATGTCGTCTCAGATTATACTCTTTCAGTACCGCCACACTTTCTCCACACAGAAGACACACAGGTTTTCCAGCTACCTTCGTGAACATATACTCCGACTCCCACCTTGTTTGAAACCCCCGGTTCTCAGTATCCACCTTCCGTTTTGCCATTTTTGATGGGTATCTGAAAGTTAATTTTACTGTGATGCTGACGACTGCTGTGCCAATAAATATTGAAATGAAGCAGCCTACTGCTCGGTGCGTCACCTTTGCATTGTGGGAAATGTAGTATTGGTGCGTGTAAAAGATCTGCGGGCTGCCGGCTTGCTGCGGGCCGGTTCTAATAATAAATCAAGATCATCCCAGGGGCCGTAAAAAACCTTCTTGCGGGCCGGATGTGGCCCGCGGGCCTTGACTCTGACATATGTGATGTATAGTGTCTTCATTAAAATACAATGAACAACCACCACGCTGCGTTTTGGTCCGCCTCTACTCCACAACAAGAGAACCGTTACAGATGGCAAGATGCAGTAGATGATATAGAGTACAGTATATACATATATATATGAGTAATGTAGGGTATGTAAACATTATATTAAGTGGTATTGTTTAAAGTGGCTAGTGATACATTTTTACATACATTTCCATAAATTTCCATTATTAAAGTGGCTGGAGTTGAGTCAGTATGTTGGCAGCAGCCACTCAATGTTAGTGGTGGCTGTTTAACAGTCTGATGGCCTTGAGACAGAAGCTGTTTTTCAGTCTCTCGGTCCCTGCTTTGATGCACCTGTACTGACCTTGCCTTCTGGATGTTAACGGGGTGAACAGGCAGTGGCTCGGGTGGTTGTTGTCCTTGATGATCTTTATGGCCTTCCTGAGACATCAGGTGGTGTAGGTGTCCTGGAGGGCAGGTAGTTTTCCCCCGGTGATGCGTTGTGCAGACTCACTACCTTCTGGAGAGCCTTACGGTTGTGGGCGGAGGAGTTGCCGTACCAGGCGGTGATGCACACCCGAGAGCATCCTGTCGGGCTGTATCTGTAGAAGTGTGTGAGTGCTTTTGGTGACAAGCCACATTTCTTCAGCCTCCTGAGGTTGAAGAGGCGCTGCTGCGCCTTCTTCACAACGCTGTCTGTGTGGGTGGACCAATTCAGTTTGTCCGTGATGTGTACGCAGAGGAACTTAACTTACTACCCTCTCCACTACTGTCCCGTCAATGTGGATAGGGGGGTGCTCCCTCTGCTGTTTCCTGTTTCCTGCATGGCCACGCAGTCGTAGGTGAACAGGGAGTACAGGAGAGGGCTCAGAACGCACCCTTGGGGGCCCCAGTGTTGAGGATCAGCGGGGTGGAGATGTTGTTACCTACCCTCACCACCTGGGGGTGGCCCGTCAGGAAGTCCAGTACCCAGTTGCACAGGGCGGGGTCGAGACCCAGGGTCTCGAGCTTGATGACAAGTTTGGAGGGTACTATGGTGTTAAATCCTGAGCTGTAGTCGATGAACAGCATTCTCACATAGGTATTCCTCTTGTCCAGATGGTTTAGGGCAGTGTGCAGTGTGGTTGCGATTGCATCGTCTGTGGACCTATTGGGGCGGTAAGCAAATTGGAGTGGGTCTAGGGTGTCAGGTATTGTTGAGGTGATGTGGTCCTTGACTAGTCTCTCAAAGCACTTCATGATGATGGAAGTGAGTGCTACGGGGCGGTAGTCGTTTAGCTCAGTTACCTTAGCTTTCTTGGGAACAGGAACAATGGTGGCCCTCTTGAAGCATGTGGGAACAGCAGACTGGGATAAGGATTGATTGAATATGTCCGTAAACACACCAGCCAGCTGGTCTGCGTATGCTCTGAGGACGCGGCGGGGGATGCCGTCTGGGCCTGCAGCCTTGCGAGGGTTAACACGTTTAAATGTTTTGTATTGTCCTCAAAGCGAGCAAAAAAGTTATTTAGTCTGTCTGGGAGCAAGACATCCTGGTCCGCGATGGGGCTGGTTTTCTTTTTGTAATCCGTGATTGACTGTAGACCCTGCCACATACCTCTTGTGTCTGAGCCGTTAAATTTGATTCTACTTTGTCTCTGTACTGACGCTTAGCTTGTTTGATTGCCTTGCGGAGGGAATAGCTACACTGGTTGTATTCGGTCATGTTTCCGGTCAACTTGCCCTGGTTAAAAGCAGTGGTTCGCGCTTTCAGTTTCGTGCGAATGCTGCCATCAATTCACGGTTTCTGGTTTGGGAATGTTTCTATCATTGCTGTGGGTATGACATCGCCGATGCACTTTCTAATGAACTCGCTCACCGAATCAGCGTATTCGTCAATGTTGTTGTTGGACGCAATGCGGAACATGTCCCAATCCACGTGATCGAAGCAGTCTTGAAGCGTGGAATCAGATTGGTCGGACCAGCGTTGAACAGCCCTGAGCGCGGGAGCTTCTTGTTGTAGTTTCTGTCTGTACCAATTGACCGGCTGAAATGGCATTGACCCCAACCCTGGCCTCATTCCTACTAAAGAACCAAGGATGGTTATATTCTCAAGCATCAGAAGCTCATTTAGTTACTGCTGTTTATATAATGAAATAAAAACATAAAAAAACATTAAATCTACACTTGTAACCCATGGTCCAACTTCTGCATCCTTTATAAGGAAAGATCGTCAGACCCGTAATCTAATGTCACCGCCGGTACACCGGTCACCACCGTTATGTTTCGGGCAATGACAAATATCACTTTGCGCGGTGGGTTGTAAATACCATAAAACTGCGGGCCGGCGCCGCGGAGGAGAAAATGTCCATAAAACATAAGAGGCTTTTCTCTCCTTGAATAACAATCGCCAGAGTGGAGGAGTCAGTCAATCAGTCAGAGCTGCCAGTTGAAACAGCCGTAACTCAGCCATATCCTCTGTGCTGAGGGACAGCTGAACATGCCAGGGACAATTCATGGCCCATCGCAATGAGATTACCACCCACATAAACATCATATAGATTATATACTGTGCGCAGGCCTGTAGAGTGCACTCTACTGGGCGTGATCAAATTGTCTGGCACGGATGTGATCACTATAAGAATACAATGTATGTGCATATGACGTTGGATTACTGTCATGAAGTATAATATAATGTAGACATATAGATCCGTATCTTTGTCAATGTATTGTACAGTGGACTAATCGCCTAATGATAAACCCAGAGTTTATAATCAATACGGAATTAATTGACAGCCAGATCCATATTGCAGTAGATTTCCATTCAACCTCTACAATGAAGCTTCGTATAGGGAGTTTCCATTATATTTGCGGCCTACTTTAGATGGTAGGTGAGGGCCAATATCCACAAAGTTCCTCACCTTACTGGATAAGATTGGGAGGATCTGATCCTGGATCAGCACTCCTACTCTGCGACGCTTTATAAATACTGGCACAGGTGGTTTATCCCCTAGGTTCTGTGGAGATTGTTCCATCATATTTTTGGCCTTCGCTACTCAATAGGCTCTCTAATGAGATAAACCATCTGTCTCATAACGGGGCTCACCTGTTCCCAGTCTCATATAGATCTTATCTAGTCCCCCCCACACACATCTGAAAATACTTTGTGAAAATGACTCACTTAATCTTGAGGGACGTGCACGCATGCACGCACACACTCACACACGCATCCATATATAATGTAGTGTCCCCCCCCCCCCCACACACTCACACACGCATCCATATATAATGTAGTGTCCCCCCCCCACACACACACACACAAACACATCTAAATATACTTTGTGAAAATGACTTACTTAGTCCTTCATCTAGTGCCTGGATGAGACGGACGCAAACACACACAAGCACACAAGCACACACACACACCACCCCTCCACATTGTAATTAGTAGAGTATTGCATATCCATCAAGTCATTGACAAGACCATATTTGATGTGTCGGGCAACAGCAAACCCATCTAAAGGCAATTTAACTGAGCGGAAAAATATTGGGAATATTGTGAAGGGGAGCAATTTATTATCTCCCCTTCTTCCAAGGTGAAAAGTGTTTAATACCCGCTTGATTGCACTACGTAGTATCTCTGACGGAGAGAGAGAGAAAAGGCCATTACCATTTGATTCAGTGATAAATTAACTGTGATAAATGGCGTTTGATCATTTAGGAGTATCAAGAGCTGTATGGTTCACAGGCACTGAGATGATTAACACTGAGCTATAGGTGGTTAGTCCATGTCGGACTAAGAGGGCTGTAGGTGGACGATATTTTCATACAACCACATGAAAATACATATCATATATGATCCTTGTTTAACCTTGCAAATGATAGAACATAGTAAGGCATCTAACTATTGGGCTGGCAGTGGTTGGAGTCTATTGGAGTTTCCTTTTCCATTGATGTCACACCCTGACCATAGCTTGCTTTGTATGTTTATGTTTTGTTTGGTCAGGGTGTGATCTGAGTAGGCATTCTATGTTAAATGTCTAGTTTGTCTGTTTCTATGTTTGGCCTGATATGGTTCTCAATCAGAGGCAGGTGTTAGTCATTGTCTCTGATTGGGAACCATATTTAGGTAGCCTGTTTGGTGTTGGGTTTTGTGGGTGATTGTTCCTGTCTCTGTGTTTGCACCAGATAGGACTGTTTAGGTTGTCGCACATTTATTGTTTTGTTAGTTTATTCATGTATAGTTCCTTTATTAAAGAACATAAATAACCACCACGCTGCATTTTGGTCCGCCTCTCCTTCAAGTCAAGAAAACCGTTACAATTGAAGATAAATTGTACTGTAACTTTGCAAAGTCTCCCATTACAATTCAGTCAATTAAAAAGATCCCAGAGTCAAAACATCCGCAGAAAGTATGGTCAAAAAAGACTCCATTTCCAGGCTCCAAAAAGCATTCATCCTCTCCAATATTTACTGAAAATGAATTGAGATGCTTTGCACGGTTATCTCACAGCCCCATGTCCCCAATATTTTGTCATGGAGGTGTCTGCCACACACCGTGGGTATTGTTTACGGCAAAATAATATTGTGGCTAATTGCTCCTGTGAAGTTGGGGAAATTGTTATAGTGCCCTGCGGCATAGTGCCAGAGAGTAGGGCTGTGTCAGAAGTAGTGCACTAGTAGGGCTCTCGTTAAAAGTAGTGCACTATATACTGAAAAGGGTGGCATTTGAGAAGTAGCCTAGATATTAAAAGTAAACATCCTCATCACTAGAAACAGCCCCACAGGCCCGCAGGGTGCCTTGTGTATTATGCGTTTAATGAAAAGCCAATATGGAGAGACAAGAGGATGTCACTACAGGCTGGCTCCCTGTCTCTGTCTGCCCTACTTCAGAATGACTGTCCCTGTCCCTCAAAGCACCACTGTGGGCTGCTGTTACGAATCCCTTTAGAAACGGGAATATATGAGAAGAATGCCTAGTAAAGGAGAATTAATCAAAATGACATTTCCTAGCTTTGATTTGAGCTTATTTTTTATTTTAATCAATATAGCTAAAATGACCTCACCAAATTGTTATTGGGTTATGTACTTAAATATAGCTATGGAATACCATCAAATATTTCACAAGGTGTGAGTAGTTCAGCAAGCTCTGTATGCCAGCGTCGGACAATGGAAATCTAGCTATGAAATACCCTCAAAATATTTTCCAAGATGTATAGTTCAGAAGACAACATGTTCAGAATGCCAGAATGATGGTCTACACTCTAGAGTGATAGCATTATTTATCATGGGACAACCAATGCAGAGATAGAGAGAGGGTGGAGGAGACAACATGACAGGGTTCACCTCTCTCAGACCTGCTTTGCTGTCATTCTCCTGATATACTGTAGTGATATCTGGCCCAGGGGGACGCGACCCTGTCTCCATAGGTCAGTAAAAGGTCATGTATCTCAGACCCTGATGTCTATCATACCCTCAAGCTATTTCCTGGCTGACATATTGTCAGACTGATTAATATAACAACACCTGTTTAGATGAGGTGTGGGTGGATGTATTCTGTATGGGACAGATGCAACCGGTGAGGCAGTAGACATAAGGTGGAGGGAGGGAACATGCTCGACTCTATCCTCCTGAGGAAAAACAGTGAAGGCAACAGTCAAGAGTAAAAAAACAGTTTTCATTGTCAGATATATCTACCCTCACTGGAATAGGAGGCAGAAGTCGGTCTAATGAGGTGGTGTTTTAAGGCAGAAGTCGGTCTAATGACGTGGTGTTTCAAGGGAGAAATAGGTCTAATGAGGTGGTGTTTTAAGGGAGAAGTTGGTCTAATGAGGTGGTGTTTTAAGGGAGAAGTCGGTCTAATGACGTGGTGTTTTAAGGGAGAAATAGGTCTAATGAGGTGGTGTTTTAAGGGAGAAGTTGGTCTAATGAGGTGGTGTTTTAAGGGAGAAGTCGGTCTAATGACGGTGTTTTAAGTGAGAAATAGGTCTAATGAGGTGGTGTTTTAAGGGAGAAATAGGTCTAATGAGGTGGTGTTTTAAGGGAGAAATAGGTCTAATGAGGTGGTGTTTTAAGGGAGAAGTTGGTCTAATGAGGTGGTGTTTTAAGGGAGAAATAGGTCTAATGAGGTGGTGTTTTAAGGGAGAAATAGGTCTAATGAGGTGGTGTTTTAAGGGAGAAATAGGTCTAATGAGGTGGTGTTTTAAGGCAAACATGATGAATCCAGATAATTAAATGTTATGGAGCCGAACCTTAACGTTTTGAGTCTCTGTCGCTCTGTTAGCTGGGTTCCACTCACCTTCAGTTGTGGAGGAGAGAGAGTGAGTAAAAGAAAAAAGGTCATTATAGTCTCTTGGTTTTAATTTCCAATTAATGTGAATCTGAAATGTTCTCTATCTCTACCCAGAATGATAAGGCCACATTACGATATATATTAATTCAGCCATCCTGAATTGGACAATGACCACGTCTGTTTAATGCCAGACATAAATTGACCCATGGAAGCCGTGCTGCTAATGATGTTGGGGATCAGTATAATTATAATTATCGGAAATGTGCCATTGGTAAAGGTGAACTGATTTAGATACTAATGACATTAGAAGTCGGAATATGCAGAGGTTTTGTAGTTTCACAATGCTCTTTATCAGTCTGTAAGCCTCTAGTCGAAGTGTCTAGTCCCTAAATTGAGTTTAATTGTGAATAGTTGGGCAGGGGGAAAAAACAAAGACAGTCTCTAATAACTAAATGAATTCTCCCTAATCCCTCTTGCTGAATTAATGAGCGTTCAGCATGAGTCCACATCCAGCTCAGGTTAAAGAAACATACTTTGTTCTTTGGATTTTTCTGTCATTTTTTGTTTTGCTATTTTAGCATTGTATTGTATCTGAATGAGTCTGGTCATATTGTTCATGTCCTTGATTTCCCTGTAAATGCACAATTAAAAGGACCTACACTTAGGGGAGAGTACCCCACTTAGGGGAGAGTACCCCAAAAATCTGAGGGGGCACGAAGTACAAAAACAGGTTCTTCCTGCAATCTAGAGCAATAAAATAGGCCTATTTTTCTGCATATCTAAGCATATGTCTTGAGCTGTCTGTATCCTCCTGACTGGTGGTTATTTTTTTTTTAAAGAAACTGAATATTATTTTATGCATCTCTGCTAAAATCCAGGTTCCATATTTAAAGGAAAGTGAGTCTTATTCAGTACATTTGGTAATTGCTTGCTTTTCTAAAGTCTACCAACCTTGCCGGCATGCCAGCTAAGATATTTGAACAAGCCAGCTAATCAAACTTGATTGATAGCCTGAAATGGCTTCTTTGCTGGTTATGAGGTTGGGAGATTGGCAACCTATCTCGACTAGCTAAAGCCAACTTCATAAAATTGCTAGGTGACTAGTAGTATGACAGAGAAAAATAATATATATATGTATACTTATTTTTTCTTCATTGTAGTTTTTAAACAGGGAAAATCTGAGGGGGCACGTGCCCCGGTGACCACTATGAGCACAATAGCATCAGCATTATTGTTCACCAATGATGGATCCATGGATACTGAGGGACTTGATTTGGAGTTGCAAACAAACATGTCAATAAATGTCAGTCAATGTCTATGAAATAGACGACTTGAAAAGGGCAAGTCAGGGTTGACTATGGATGAATCGTAAGGGAAGGCTGCCTTAAACAGCCAGGCTTAGCTTTTCCCCATCACAGAAATGTCACCTAGACTCAAACTCCATAAATGAGTCACGCACTGGGAAACAAAGCAAATGTTTTCATGTCCTGTTTATGGGACGTGTGAAAGCCAAGCTTGATGTGTTAGATTCTAATTACAACACAATGGGCTGAATGCCCTCCCTGGCGCTAATGATACATTACAATACACCGGATGAGCGGTGCATTTATCCATAAACAACTGGGTAAAGTGTTTGCCTAAGGATATTTGCTTGCGGCAAGACGATCATGGATGGAAGACAACAGTCATGTATTTCACTTAATTGTCACATCTGGTTTATGACATGGATTTGTTTGAAATTAGATGAATAGATGAACATAGAAATAGAATTACTAGTCAATGTTCTGTGATGGACCAGCGGCCATATTGATTTTACCCATCCACTCTATACTATTCTAATAGTCATTCTATTTCCATGGCTGGCACATTATCATTCCAAATGTTTCCTGTTTAAATAGTTTTAGAAAGTATAGCAGTAGTTCATGTAGATTGATGCTTTCCAAATGGTCACCAATCGGTTGTTAAATACCACTAATGATGTTAAGCTTCGCTATACTTTTAGCATGTTAGCATGCATGCTGAGTCCTATTGACCCTTTCAGGTTGACCACCAGAGATGTAAGCTGTGGATCGATCCTGCAGCCACCTGCACGCACTGCGATAAGGGAGTGTAGACTATACCGCCCTGCAGAGCCTGTGAAAATAACTCACGTCGGTAATAGATCTAATCTAATATATATCTCCCCTCTGGTTTTTACCCCGACAGACGAGGCTTCAATCTCTTTCTCTCTCTCTCTCTCTCTCTCTCTCTCTCTCTCTCTCTCTCTCTCTCTCTCTCTCTCTCTCTCTCTCTCTCACCCAATGCTGTTAAACTTCAAAGCCTGAACGCCTTCATGCTGTAGCATGTCATCAAATATGGACAAAGGGCTGCTTCAAGGTGATGAGGGCAGATTTGAGACAATAAATGCCATTCACTCATACTGCAAGAGTTACAACCTGGGTATTGAAATAATGTTCCATCCATCCATGGTTTGATATGAAATATAAGACCCACAGTTGAAATCCTTCAAGTCGAACTGCTGCTAGAGAGTTTGATTTAAAGGACAGACGTTTAGCACAAGACAAGGTCAAATGCTCAGATGTTAAATCCTGAGGCAACGATGTGAAGAAATCTGATTAAAATGATAATGAAGTGGATATTAATATTCAACTATTCGAGAATTATGAGGTTCATATATTACCTATATTCATATATTCAGATACTATGAAGTTCTTATTTTAAATGGGGTTCCAGAACTGGAACATCACGAGCAGGATATAAAGGAATAAATGCTGAATAAGTAATTGGTATTGGAGTTAAATTAAATTGCTGCAGTGCCTTGTATTCCTGTATCTGACTGTTTGTTGAGAAGAAGTTTCTCGTTCATGTGTTTATATGCTCT
This sequence comes from Oncorhynchus mykiss, assembly GCF_013265735.2. Taxonomy (NCBI): domain Eukaryota; kingdom Metazoa; phylum Chordata; class Actinopteri; order Salmoniformes; family Salmonidae; genus Oncorhynchus; species Oncorhynchus mykiss. The sequence goes on along the minus strand of NC_048574.1, from coordinate 66,280,920 downwards.
CCTCATTTACTGTCTCTGCCACTTCGTTAGTTACAGTGATTTGATCCACTTTTATATTCAGCCATGAAACAGTCAGAGAACAGTGTAGGCCCAGAGACTTGACTGTATGACTTTCATTCAAACTTTAATGGTCACATTAAGTACGTTAAAACCCATAGGCAATTATAACTGGACGGCATCATCAAATCAAAATCAACGTTTATTGGTCACGTACACAGATTTCCAGATGTTGTCGCAGGTGCAGAGAAAAGCTTAGGTTTCTGTCCCCGACAGCAGTAATGTAATATCATATAGTACAAAAAGGCTTCGCAACAGCTTTACCCCCAAGCCATAAGACTCCTGAACAGGTAATCAAATGGCTACCCGGACTATTTGCATTGTGTGCCTCCCCCCAACCCCTCTTTTACGCTGCTGCTACTCTCTGTTTATCATATATGTATAGCCACTTTAACTATACATTCATGTACATAATACCTCAATTGGCCCGACCAACCAGTGCCCCCGCACATTGGCTAACCGGGCTATCTGCATTGTGCCCCGCCACCCACCAACCCCTCTTTTACGCTACTGCTACTCTCTATTCCTCATATATGCATAGTCACTTTAACCATATCTACATGTACATACTACCTCAATCAGCCTGACTAACCGGTGTCTGTATGTAGCTTCGCTACTGTTATAGGCTGGAATAGGCTATATCTTTCGATAAACCTGTTACGTTGAGACTTTATATGGTCTGCTAGTCTTATTGTATTGTACTAATATTGTGTGTCAAACCCTGTAAGATTTGTAACTGCTGTTTCAGTTCTGACCAGAGGCTCGATTCACCATTTCGGACAGTCAGCATTTTTGACGGAGGAATTAAAAAAGACAGCTCACATTGTTAGCGAGGCTACATTAGGAGCTAGTAAAAGACATGGGTTGTAGACATTGCCATCGCAGACGACAAGAGGAAAACATGTAGGAGACTGCTCACGTTGTTCATCTCCTGGCCTTTTACAGCAGACATGTCCAGCGATAACCTAGTAATAACGTGGCAAAAAACAAGTCATAACCTGGCAATAACCAGGTAATAACTTTAAGCATTCTTGTGACATGTTTGTCTTTGCATATAAGATGGTTCAATGGATGAATTAATGAATCATGGGTAAATGACAGTTGCTGAATACAGACTGCAAATTCTCAAAACGTTTTTATTTTGGCAGATACGAAAGCTTAAATTTAGATTGAAAGCAATATATTTAGCATTAGGAACAGATCATTCTCATCCAGCCTTTGAATAACCCAATTTACACTTCCTGTATGGGCCCCCCCAGAGAGAGACGCCATCCCTACAAACATACATATGTCTGGTGTTGTTGTGGGAAAAAAATCAGTCATCGCCAGATATTATTCCATGGTTGCCATGGAGCTGTGCGGTATCCTAGGCAGAGAGCTTTGTAAATATTGTACATACACAGAGTGAACAAAACATTAGGAACACCTGCTCTTTCCATGACACAGACTGACCAGGTGAATCCAAGTGAACGCTATGATCCCTTATTGATGTCACCTGTTAAAACAACTTCAAGCAGTGTAGATGAAGGGGAGGAGACAGGTAAATAAAAATGATACTTAAGCCTTGAGACATGGATTGTGTGCGATTCAGAGGGTGTAGGATCTGGACAAAAGGTTTAAGTGCCTTTGAACAGGGTATGGTAGTAGGTGACAGGCGCACCGGTTTAAGTGTGTCAAGATCTGCAACGCTACTGGGTTTTACACGCTCAACCGTTTCCCGTGTATATTAAGAATGGTCCACCACATAAAAGACACCCAGCCAACATGACATCCAGCCCACTGGGGGAAGCAGTGGAGTCAACATAGCCCAGCATCCCTGTGGAATGCTTCAGACACCTTGTCAAGCCCATGCCCCGACAAATTGAGGCTGTTCTGAGGGCAAAATGTGGTGTGGAACATAAGCTGTTCCTAATGTTTTGTACACTCAGTCAATATCCACCCCTCATTAAGCCAAAATCTCTCACAGAAAACAACATATTACACGCTGGATTTACTGATGTGGGCTACCTGCTTTCATATCCCTGACAGGTACAAATGAGTTCTCGAACAATCTCGTGGTTTTGAGGGTGAAGCCATGTTATACGGCAGAAAGAAATTAATAACTAAAATGTCTGCCACCATCTCTCTGTCTCTCTCAGTGACAGTAGTCCCCTTGGGCATCTTTTGAATTACATGCTAAGTTCCACCTTTTTTGCGATGGCAAATCTATTGAATTTCAATTGCTTCTTCTTGAGGAAGGACGCCTCAGAGGTATTATATAGTTGACATCGGCGGAACCAGGGAATAAAACGACATCTATATTAAGATGTGGGAAGTCAGGCAAGGGCAGAGTTAACTGAGTGGCCACTGAATATAGGGAAGAAAGACCATTCAAAATCCCATTCACACTGAGCAGATAGATACAGAGGAATACTTTCAGTCACTAACATTACACAGAGATAACCGGCTGGTGTCAGAGTTTGTGCGTGAGTGTCTGCTGTGTGCCGTTTGTTAAATCTGGCTCTCAGGTAAGTGTTCTTCCTCCTGGTTTAGCCTGGGGCAACAGGAAGTAGTGGGAGCGGTGCTGTGTAGCCATGAGGCTCTTGACGGGGTGAGGAGTGGTGTTGTGTAGCTGTGAGGCTCTTGTCTAGGTGAGGAGTGGTGTTGTGTTGCTGTGAGGTTCTTGTCTAGGTGAGGAGTGGTGTTGTGTTGCTGTGAGGCTCTTGTCTAGGTGAGGAGCGGTGCTGTGTAGCCGTGAGGCTCTTGTCTAGGTGAGGAGTGGTGTTGTGTAGCTGTGAGGCCCTTGTCTAGGTGAGGAGCGGTGCTGTGTAGCCGTGAGGCTCTTGTCTAGGTGAGGAGCGGTGTTGTGTAGCTGTGAGGCCCTTGTCTAGGTGAGGAGTGGTGTTGTGTTGCTGTGAGGCTCTTGTCTAGGTGATGAGTGGTGTTGTGTAGCTGTGAGGCTCTTGTCTAGGTGAGGAGTGGTGGTTTGTTGCTGTGAGGCTCTTGTCTAGGTGATGAGTGGTGTAGTGTTGCTGTGAGGCTCTTGTCTAGGTGAAGAGTGGTGATGTGTAGCTGTGAGGCTCTTGTCTAGGTGAGGAAAGGTGTTGTGTAGCTGTGAGGCTCTTGTCTAGGTGAGGAGAGGTGTTGTGTAGCTGTGAGGATATTGTCTAGGTGAGGAGTGATGTTGTGTTTGCCGTGAAGCTCTTGTCTAGGTGAGGAGTGGTGTTGTGAAGCTGTCTGCTCCCTTTACTGTCTTGTCTAGGTGTTGTGAAGCGGTCTGCTCCCTCTACTGTCTGTTCTAGGTGTTGTGAAGCTGTCTGCTCCCTGTACTGTCTTGTCCAGGTGAGGGCTGAGTGGCCCTCCTTATTAAACTTTATTAGAGCTGCCTCCGTCCCTCAATGGAGCGTTGCACCCTTGGAGATCAGTGTGGACAGCGGCTCCCCTACTGATTAGTTCCAGAGGTAATGACAGAGTCTCTCACTGAGGCCACAGAGGTCACAGCCATCATCTTCCTCTCTGCTCCAGAGAGACTGCAGCTCTGGAGCTAAGACTCAACTCAACATACATCTGACTAGCAGACCAGATCACAGAGCAGAGCAGGACAGACTCATCAGTACAGTAGGCACGGCTCCTGGCCTGGCCTTTGCTTTCCCCTTTCTCTCTATCCTTCTCTCCTTCCTTTTCCCCCTTCCTTCTTTCCCTCCTTCTTTCCTCAGGACTCATTGAGGGCTCCTGGAGCGGGCCTTTACTTCTCTCCCTCCTTCCTCCTTCCTCTCCTCCCTCTCTTTCTCAGGACTCGTTTGACATTCCAGTCTGCTGAGGGTTCTCCTCTTTATTTCACAGAGACTCATTGCTCTGAAGTAATTTGTCTCAGTCGTGCCGGCGAGACCTAATCACTCACCTCCTTCACAGGAGTCGAGCACCTTGACTTTAATTTAGCACCACAGAGAGAGAAACCTATTACGGATGCAGAAGGGTTGCAACACTACGAATTCAATTACACCTGTGATTGCTTTGATTTGTATTATCACTTACTGGCAATTGAATGAACACCCCTCATAAAACCAACACACACACACACACACACACACACACCAAAATAAGATGTCATGACCTGATTACAGTATGGGGGAATAAGACAACACCTGTCTAGTGAATGCACGTGCAGTCTTCTCTAAAGAGAGGTCTTGCTCCTGAAGGCACAGCCTGTATCTAATGTATGGGTGGATACAGCCTCATGGATGGTCCATTGGGGCACAGCTAAAGCTGAGAGACTTATTAGGCAAACCTTGATATGTAATTAACTAAGAAATACCGTAGTAGTCTTTTGTAGGTCGATCCACTCTAACACTGGCTAAACACATTCTAGTTCAATTTCTATGAGTTAAACATTGTTCCGCTCTTCCCCACTGTGTTGGTCAACTGGTACTGGAAGCTAACAGCAGAGGAAAAAGACTCAAGAGACCGAACAAACAGGAGTCAAGAGAGATCCTGAGACATGGAGGATAACATTCTGTGACAGGGTGCACACCAGCACACCACGGATGGGCCAACAGAGAGAAGAGTCAGTCAATCTTTGTCAGAGCAGATGAGATCTTTCGTCTTTTCTCCACACTCAGAGTCCAAGGGGCTTTAGTACGGCGTGGAGAGAGGAACTTTACCTCAGGAGAGTGAGAGACTGAGAGAAAGAGAGAAAGAAAGAGAGAGAACTAAAACAACACAGGGGGAGAGAGAGTGAGAGAGAGAGAGTGAGAGTGAGAGAGAGAGAGAGAGAGAGAGAGCAAGAGAGAGAGAGAGAGAGAGAGAGAAAGAGAGAGAGAGAGAGCGAGAGAGAGAGAAGGAGGAGGAGAGGGTATACTAGAGGCCTCAGCTGCAGAAGGTCTCTCCTGCCACTGATAAGATCAGCCCAGCTGCCTCAGACTTTCGTTATATTGAATGCTAAAACCTTTGGATGATAAATTGATCATTTCCCTGGAAAATTACTTCAGGCCTGTTGACCCATCGAAAATATGAAATGTGAAAAGGTTGTAGTCGTATTATAATTTATATAATGACTATTTATAATTCTGATTTTAAGATGTTCTTTGTAGGGGAGGATGTTATGACTGTGTTGTGGTCATCTTAAGTGTATTCTGACAGACAACCATGACTGTATTCATGTAACCGGTCAGGATTGGTACCTGCCATCTCAATATGCACAGCCACTAAAGACAGGAGACAACAGTAAACCCACTAGACTAAATGCTAATCTGTAGCCCTGGGGACCAACAACTGTTTTTACATGTCAGACCAGGAAACATCAAAGTAACATCACCATGACGATGTCAGCCACAGGGTAACCTCACCATGACAGCCGATGGAACACAGGTGGTCCACCTCCGCTACACAAACTCTCCATCTCTCTCTCTCTCTCTCTCTCTCTGTCTCTCCATCACTCACTCTCTCTCTCTGTCTCTCCATCACTCTGTCTCTCCATCACTCTCTCTCTCTCTCTGTCTCTCCATCACTCTCTCTCTCTCTCTCTCTCTCTCTCTCTTCTTCTCTTTATACATCCATCTCTCTGTATCTATCTCTGTCTCTCCATCTCTCTCTCTGTCTCTCCATCACTCTCTCTCTCTCTTCTCTTTATACATCGATATCTCTGTATCTATCTCTGTCTCCATCTCTCTCTCTCTGTCTCTCCATTTCTCTCTCTCTCTCTCTGTCTCTCCAGCACTCTCTCTCTCTCCAGCACTCTCTCTCTCTCTTCTTCTCTTGATACATCCATCTCTCTGTATCTATCTCTGTCTCTCCATCTCTCTCTCACCTCTCTCCCTCCCTTGCTCTCGCTCTCCATCTCTGTGGATAAATCAGGATCTCTCAACTTGTAAATCAACAGGACAGGAACCTCCAAAGGTCAGAGCACTTTGTAATTACAGCTAATTAAAATGTGCCAGGGAGATTGAGCCTGGAATTTACCACCACTCATTAAATTTGAGGAGACGCTGTTAATTGGATATCAACCTCTTGTAACTCACCCCACTGTTAACTGTCACAGTGAATTGGTGTCATGTTGGGTGCATTGTATCAGCACACAGGGGCATCTACTACAAGGATTACAGTAATACAAGTAATACATTGATGGTAGTGAATGTATGTATCAAGCCAGTCACTGCTAATATCTCATGGACAGACCACGTAAACATAAACGGTAGCGTAGATCTGTCATGAATCCATACAACGGGATGCGTGAGATAATGAGCAGGATTAGGTCCGGTGCTTGGTTTTTTCATCACTTGTTATTTAGACAAATCACGATTTCGCAGGTCTTAGCATCTTTCGAATTTTGAAAACCGAGATTTTAACTGAGATTACAGATCGCCAAGCTAGACAAGATGTGCCCTCAGGTCTCCTATGATGTGCTGTAACATGACTTCCAGATTATAACATGGGCTCAGACCTTGTGCTCCTCTTAATGAAGAAAATGACCCACATACCAATTTATTCTATGGTACAACACAGTGTAGGTTTCTGAAGATTTGCTTGAGCTTTCTCTATTTCATTGCATGGAAAACATTTTTTGAAGAGAGACAACTCAGCGGAAGTGGATCCTTACGTTTTTAGTCTAGACATATTTTGATGATCTCTGTTCTTCGTCTGAACAGCAGAAATACATTCAAGATGGGACTACAACTGATTAAGACTCAGCCTTCCTTGATTCCTTTCAAACCAGTGCTTTGTGTGCCTGTGAAGGCACTACATCACCCCTGGGAATGATGCTTGCCTCCTTCTCTCCCTCCCTCCTCCTCTCAGTCAGAGTTAAGTGGATATTTGAAGGCACTCACATGCTTTGTAAACAACAGGTGTGGACTAATAGTGAAATGTTTACTTACGGGCCCTTCCCAACAATGTAGAGAGAAAGAAAATAGAGAAATAATAGAAAAGTAAAACACGTAATAATAAAAGTATTAATAAATACACAATGAGTAACAATAACTTGACTATAAACACAAGGTACCAATACCAGTCGATGTGGAGGGGTACGAGGTAATTGAGGTAGATATCTACATATAACCAATAATAAAGTGACAGATTGTAAACAGTACCAGTTGATATGTAGAGGTGCGAGGTAATTGAGGTAGATATCTACATATAACTAGGAATAAAGTGACAGATTGTAAACAGTACCAGTCGATGTGGAGGGGTACGAGGTAATTGAGGTAGATATCTACATATAACTAGGAATAAAGTGACAGATTGTAAACAGTACCAGTCGATGTGGAGGGGTATGAGGTAATTGAGGTAGATATCTACATATAACTAGGAATAAAGTGACAGATAGTAAACAGTACCAGTTGATATGCAGGGGTACGAGGTAACTAGGAATAAAGTGACAGATAGTAAACAGTACCAGTTGATATGCAGGGGTACGAGGTAATTGAGGTAGATATCTACATATAACTAGGAATAAAGTGACAGATAGTAAACAGTACCAGTTGATATGCAGGGGTACAAGGTAATTGAGGTAGATATCTACATATAACTAGGAATAAAGTGACAGATTGTAAACAGTACCAGTCGATGTGGAGGGGTATGAGGTAATTGAGGTAGATATCTACATATAACTAGGAATAAAGTGACAGATTGTAAACAGTACCAGTCGATGTGGAGGGGTACGAGGTAATTGAGGTAGATATCTACATATAACTATGAATAAAGTGACAGATAGTAAACAGTACCAGTCTATATGCAGGGTACGAGGTAATTGAGGTAGATATCTACATATAACTAGGAATAAAGTGACAGATAGTAAACAGTACCAGTTGATATGCAGGGGTACGAGGTAATTGAGGTAGATATCTACCTATAACTAGGAATAAAGTGACAGATTGTAAACAGTACCAGTCGATGTGGAGGGGTACGAGGTAATTGAGGTAGATATCTACATATAACTAGGAATAAAGTGACAGATAGTAAACAGTACCAGTTGATATGCAGGGGTACGAGGTAATTGAGGTAGATATCTACATATAACTAGGAATAAAGTGACAGATTGTAAACAGTACCAGTCGATGTGGAGGGGTACGAGGTAATTGAGGTAGATATCTACATATAACTATGAATAAAGTGACAGATAGTAAACAGTACCAGTTGATATGCAGGGGTACGAGGTAATTGAGGTAGATATCTACATATAACTAGGAATAAAGTGACAGATAGTGAACAGTACCAGTCTATATGCAGGGTACGAGGTAATTGAGGTAGATATCTACATATAACTAGGAATAAAGTGACAGATTGTGAACAGTAGCAGCAGCGTATGTGATGAGACAAAAAAGTGAGTGTAAAAAGGGTCAGATCGTCCGGGTAGCTATTTGGTCTCTTTCTTTTCCGAGTGTCTGGTTCATGGTGAGCAGTATGTCCTGTGCTGCAGACTCTGTTCTGACGTCCAGAAGCTCTTTTCGTTCATAGGACACAATGGCGGAAACATTATGTACAAAAAAACAATCAGCGCATAAAAACACAAAATAGAAGAACATATCTTGTCCAGAATAATTGATCCATTCCTCTGTTCATTCTATCAATCCAAGCGCACAAAGTACTCAGGAATAAGTAGAAGAGATTCCTCTCAGGAAAACAAGCAACATTTACAATGACCGACAAAGACAAATGAATGAGGGAGTCTGTATACAGTGATAGAGTGGGGATTGGAACCAGGTGTGTGTAATGATGACGAGACAAGTCCGGGGTTGATGAGTATAGGGCGTTTGCCAGCAGCGCCGAACGCTTGAGCTGGACGGGAGGGGGAGCCAAAGCGAAGGCTGGTGTGACAGTTCATTCTATCAATCCATTCCTCTGTTCATTCTATCAATCCATTCCTCTGTTCATTCTATCAATCCATTCCTCTGTTCATTCTATCAATCCATTCCTCTGTTCATTCTATCAATCCATTCCTCTGTTCATTCTATCAATCCATTCCTCTGTTCATTCTATCAATCCATTCCTCTGTTCATTCTATCAATCCATTCTATCAATCCATTCCTCTGTTCATTCTATCAATCCATTCCTCTGTTCATTCTATCAATCCATTCCTCTGTTCATTCTATCAATCCATTCTATCAATCCATTCCTCTGTTCATTCTATCAATCCATTCCTCTGTTCATTCTATCAATCCATTCCTCTGTTCATTCTATCAATCCATTCCTCTGTTCATTCTATCCATCCATTCATTCCTCTGTTCATTCTATCAATCCATTCATCTGTTCATTCTATCAATCCATTCCTCTGTTCATTCTATCAATCCATTATTCTGTTCATTCTATCAATCCATTCCTCTGTTCATTCTATCAATCCATTCCTCTGTTCATTCTAACAATCCATTCCTCTGTTCATTCTAACAATCCATTCCTCTGTTCATTCTATCAATCAATTCCTCTGTTCATTCTATCAATCCATTCCTCTGTTCATTCTTATCTGCGGAGCAGCAAACTAACATGGTATAGGCCTAATTTTTACAGTACTCAATACTTCCTAGTTTCAACTCCATGGGTTGGAATAGTTTAGCGATTTGTTACGTAGAAGACTCTTTAGCGTTCTGCCAATGAAGGTGAGTTAGTTGTGTGTCAATAATATCAAGCAAAAGTGCAAATTTAAGTTACTACCAAATTATGATGTTCTCATGCTATCAGAAAATACTAATATCCTAAATGGATTATCTTGTTTGATGAATAACTGAACTCAACCAAAGTGTCCATTGATTTAGGCCAACCATTAATACACAAACAGAAATGTCAATCAATGTCTGTGTCTAGGCCTTTGCTCATCAAAGCTCAACTTGGTTTTTAAGGATCACTTCCCCAAAGTTGGGGTTTAAATAACTTAGTAATGAATTTAGTATGGGAATCCTCTACAGGATGAAGGCCAAGCACAGAATGCCCTTTCACAGAATCGCCCCATGACTATTCTAACACATAAGACACCCAGTCTATACAACAACCTGGAAACTGTACACTAGATTTGCTGTAATTACTATGAACATTACTTGGTACCAGACCTATGAAATACATACACGGTATCCTTGTGGGCAGTGCACATCATTTGCTCATCACCAGATGCTCTGACCCCTGCAGTCTTTTGGAGCCTATAGGGAGGCCTGTCTAGCCTGGTTGCCAGTCTGTTTAGCTTACATTCCAGTCCATGTCATGTGCCAATGAAGGAGTACAAGGAGTGGAATGTAAGCTTAACACACTGGCACCCAGACTAAGACTTGTCTTCTCTGTTCACCTTCGCTCTTCTCTCCTCTTCCTCCTGTTTTCTTTCCTCTTTTCCCCTCTTTTTCTCTCCTCCTCTATTGTGGTTGTGTGATGTCCCACCAGATGTACTGCAGCATCCAGACTGCTCTGCTCTTGGCTGCTCTTATCTCCACTGTAGGACTCTGTGGCCTGAGGTGCTCTCCCCTTCTCTCTCTCCTTCCCTCACCTTCCCCCTCCTCTATTACTCTTTCTTACTTTAAGTGTGTCTCTCCATCTCTCTCCCTTCCTCTCTCTCACACACACCGTCTAGCTCTCCCTGTGGGTCATAACACACCCACTATTTGAAGGCTGCCAGGTAGAGAGAGAGAGAGAGAGAGAGAGAGAGAGAGAGAGAGAGAGAGAGAGAGAGAGAGAGAGAGAGAGAGATAGAGAGAGAGAGAGAGAGCACTGATGATGAGCCATCTGGACCTGTGCAGAAACCTGCTGTGGTGCAGAAACTCTCCCAGCATCCTCTTCATCTCTGTCAGCACTCTACACAGTGACCACTGACACACGTAAAGGAGTTGGAATGACTGAGTCTGAACTTCTGCTAAACTTAGCCACTTCAAGATGCTAACATCAAATAGTTATACCGTGAAACTTCCGTTATTCTCGGAGTCTCCAGCAAGCGCTCATTTGTTCTGATTGCCGGGTAAAGAATCTGATTATAGAAAATAAACGTTGGCCTACTGGATATAAAAAAAAGATTGCCATGATTCGGTATACTTTCAAAAACGTCTCTGCCACACAGCTCACATCTGAGATGATTGATCCCTGTCAAAATATTGATGCCTGTCTGTATAGCCCGCTTGCGAGTGAGTTGACTACGTGAGTGTAAATGAGTTTGGAGAAACTCACAAACTCATAACATTTTGAACCAGTTTCCAACAAATGGCCGTGAAACTTTGCAGTTCTAAAAACAAACTCACGGTAATGAAAATTGGATGATACACTTTAGAGGAAAATAATGCTCTGGAGTTCTGGTTGACTGAGGTCAGAGGAAGCAGAACCGCTCTTTCAGGTTCAGGTCTTTGCTCGTTGTTCTTGTTGTTCACCATGCTGATGTGCACAATAACATAGTTCTCCTTTCCTTTCCGGCCCATTCCCATCTAACAACTGCTCTATAATGCAGACTAATGCATTTTCCATGTTCTAAACATCCCTGCTATTGTCTGGTAAAAAGGTCCCGTCTTCTGTCTTTGACTTCAACTGAGAACGTATGCAAGTACAACAAGTTTCAAGGCAAAAATAACCATTGGACCAGTGTGTGTGTGTGTGTGTGTGTGTGTGTGTATGTAAAATTGCCATGCACTGTAGTTTAAATCATCAGGTACTGTTTATATTTTAATTGAGAATGTGAGAGTGTATTAGAGAGGCAGAGTGAGTAACTCCTCTGGTCTGGTCTGGTGATAGTATATCGACTATAGAGAATGGCTGGCTGAAGGCCTTCTCATCTATCTCAGTGTGTAAGTTGCTCCATTAAGGCCTCCAGAGAGAGGAAGTGACTCAGACGTTTACACACGGTCTGCTGCTCTGAGGCCACAGAGGCCTGGGGACAGATCATTCTCATCCAGCCTTTGAATAACCCAATTTACACTTCCTGTATATGGGCCCTCAGAGAGAGACGCCATCTTAGCTGAGTTATGGGGTAAGCAAACACATGGTGGCTGGTTGTTGTGGACGGTAATTCCGATGCTATAAGATAGCATGGGGAAGTAGGACCTGGATTTGTGTGTGTGTGTATGTGTGTGTGTGTGTGTCTGTGTGTGTGTGTGTGTTTGTGTCTGTGTGTGTCTCTGTGTGTGTCTCTGTGTGTGTGTGCGTGCATGCGTGTGTGTGTGTCTATAACATGGGTGTTTGTTACAACTATTATCATGCAATGCTTGATCTATAACAGTAGAAGGATAGTTGGAATCAGATCTTCTGTGAAGGAAATATGTCGATAAGCATTTATCGTTGAGCTTCAAGTTAAATCTATAATTCCTGCTAATTCCTATTAGATGATGCATTAATAAAAACATAAGTGATGTTGTCTCAATGTGATAGTTACCTTCCAAATGTATGCATCCTCTTCTTCCATAATTAATGGAGATTTGAGGGAAAGCGCCTGAGGGCCTAACGACTGTATTTTACACTGTTAGTGCTTATTAAAGGTTGAAAAGGCTTATAGGCAGTTCTATTCTGGGACATGTATCCTAATTGTAGAGGATGGGGAGAGTCTCAAGTGTCTATCTCTTTGCTTTTGGCTAGCAGCAGGTTGCATTTATACGTAATCATATCAGGCGAATGCTAGCTGCAGGCTACACAATATTCATATAGATAGACATGCAGCCATTTGAGGATAATGCTAATAGCAGGTTATACAGTATTCATATAGATAGACATGCAGCCATTTGAGGATAATGCTAGCTGCAGGTTATACAGTATTCATATAGATAGACATGCAGCCATTTGAGGATAATGCTAGTAGCAGGTTATACAGTATTCATATAGATAGACATGCAGCCATTTGAGGCTAATGTTAGTGTAATATTAATGGTATCATTGAATTATTTGTACACATTACATACAGTATGCTGTACTGAATGCCTCTGTATGTCTGAAAACCCTATCTTCTCACTAGATACAGGTTCTATATGCCATTACACCTCTTACCGACCCCATTCAACACTCTAGATACAGGTTCTAGATGCCATTACACCTCTTACTGACCCCATTCAACACTATAGATACAGGTTCTATATGCCATTACACCTCTTACTGACCCCATTCAACACTCTAGATACAGGTTCTATATGCCATTACACCTCTTACTGACCCCATTCAACACTCTAGATACAGGTTCTATATGCCATTACACCTCTTACCGACCCCATTCAACACTCTAGATACAGGTTCTATATGCCATTACACCTCTTACTGACCCCATTCAACACTATAGATACAGGTTCTATATGCCATTACACCTCTTACTGACCCCATTCAACACTATAAATACAAAGCAAAAGTAACACAAAGCAAAAGTAACAATTTGAGAGCACACAATGTCTCAGAAACACTCAGATGATCATCTACTAATACACTACAAATTAATTCACTGATTTTATTTGACTGGAATGCTGCCAATTTAAACTTGCTCCTATTCCAAATTCTCTCCTTTGTTCTCAAACAAATATTGGCAGCTACATACACATGATGTAGGACTGCCCCAGTGTGAAAACCTTTTGGTTACAGGTTGTCAGGTCTGTGTCAAGCAAAGTTGGTGCTGCCATTCCTTATCTCCCCAATATATTATTGTTGAATGATGACGCCGCACTGACTCTCACAGTACCCCAGAAACGAGTATGATTGTCCATAAAATTCAAATGGCAGCCTCCACCTAAACTCAGCATAACTAAATGGCAAGAAAACTTCCTTGACGTTCTTTCACTGGAGCTCTCCATAGCAACGTGTGAACAGCTAGAAGGAACCAACATTAGATACATTAAGCACATTCAGCAGAGCTGTTCGAAAAGGTCAAAAGCTTATTTTGAGTTAATATAATGTAATCATGTTCGAATTTAGCAATTATATTTTGATTATCTGTGTGTGCAAAGTGATTGTATTCATGTGTGGCTTGTTCCCACAAACTATTTTACAAACATAAGATGAGTTACCCGTGATGTTTTGGTTTATGCATCGATATGTCCACAACATGAGCCCCTGGGGGGAGAGGGAACAATAAATAGTTGGTCAAAAAAAAGAAAAACACACAGATAAAACATATCTATATTTAGTCGTTTAATAACAAAACACATTCCATTCCACAAGGCCCATCCGCTTTCTTCTTCTACAATTTACAGCTATAGCTACTCACTTATTTGCACTTGATTTATTGCGGACGCCACAGGGAATTTGATAAATGCGTTATAAGGAATATTTATCAGTTTAGCCCCGTTCTCTGGGGAACCTAAACACAGAACACACACTGTTTTGCTTGTCCTTGCTTTTATTAACATGTCGAGACAATTGATCCGCAGCAAAGTGTGTCATATGAGGGGAGTGTTGTGTGTGTGTGCGTGTGCGTTTGTGTGCCTTGAAAGCGGGCATTATTGCTCGCTCTGATGATGAATCTTTCTCTATGCTACACAGATCACGGTCCGTCACTGAAAAAGGAATAAAAACACTATGCAATTCAAATGAAAGGGATCTTTGCTTTCGCTCCGAGAATGGGGCCATTGTCAACATGAAACAAAATGAGATCACAGCTATTTTTCTTGTTACACACTTCCAACCACAAGAAAAGGGCTCCAAATGTGATTAATCGCTAGCAATGTGAACATCTAGCATTTAACATAAAGAATGTTCCATTATGAATACACTCACTTTAACCTGCAACAATGTTCCCTTTGTTCTAGAAGAAACCCATTGAGGTAAACAACGATGCAACTGTAGTGGTTTGATGATGCAATACTTAAAAACATATAGAACTCATACAAGGCTCAATATCATATTGTGATCATGCATCAACGCAATGGCAAGCAATTCCATGTCGACAAATACACCGGAAAGCAACACTTGTCGTCTCAAAGAGAAAAAAATAATCCACCCCGTCACAACATATGCTTCCTGTTGACTTGAGCCAGCAAACATTTAATGTATATGCATAAGTGTGAGATCAAGTCAGTAACTTTTCACAAGCTCTATGAAATTGCACGTTCCATCCTACTTGTTATGTTCTTCTGCATTACAGTATCTTGTTGTACAGAGACACTCTTAATATTACACGTACAAAAGGAATGGTATTCTAAAACAACACATTGGAACGAGATCTGTAGACTGCACTTCGGGTTTTCTATTCCATGTGTTCAAATCATACATCAAGTCTTTTTAAAGATATTAAGTCTCATGAGGGAACTTAATATGTTACATTGGTCAATGTGTTTCCACTGTAATTATAGACACTAAGCTAAGCCATTCCATTGGTCCTAAAGAAAAATCACCACCCACCAGGTGACAGGTTTGTACTGGAATGTATGAATGGAATTAGGGCCTAGGAAAGAGGTTGCGTCCCAAATTGCACCATATTCCCTTCAAAGTGCACTACTTCTGACTAGGGCCCATAGGTATTTGATAAAAGATGTGCACTATGGCGAAAATTGTGCCATTTGGGTCTAAAAGTGATAATTGATTCACAGTGATAATGGAGTGGCGCACTTTGCTTCCAAAACCCAGCTCCGAACAAAGGCTAATGGGTGTACTGTACTATGTGTGTAGTAGTTAATCACCCTTTTTAAAATGGAGTTTATGACAATAACTGGTTCCAGTTCATGTCACAATTGTCGTAAAGAGGAGACCAAGGCGCAGCGTGAGTAGAGTTCCACATAATTTTTATCAACTGAAACTCACCTAACAAAAACAACCAAACGAAACGTGAGGCTACAAGTGTGCACTCAGGCAACCCAATGTAGACAAGATCCCACAACACAAACGAGGACAATGGCTACCTAAATATGATCCCCAATCAGAGACAACGATAAACAGCTGTCTCTGATTGGGAACCATATCAGGCCAACATAGACATTCAACACCCCTAGACATACAAAAACCCTAGACATACAAAACTAGCGTACCCACCCTAGTCACACCCTGACCAAACCAAAATATATAGAAAAACAGAGATATCTAAGGTCAGGGCGTGACAGTACCCCCCCAAAGGTGCGGACTCCCGGTCGTAAACAAGAACCTATAGGGGAGGGTCTGGGTGGGCATCTACCCTTGGTGGCTGCTCTGGTTCTGGGCACAGCTCTGGAAGCTCCGGACCGTGGGTCGTCTCTGGAGGTCCCGGACCGTGGATCGTCGCCGGAAGCTCCGGACTGTGGGTCGTCTCTGGAGGCCCGGGACCGTGGATCGTCGCCGGAGGCTCCGGACCGCCGACCGTCGCTGGAGGCTTTGTCGCTGGAGGCAACGGACTGGGGACCGTTGCTGGAGGCTCCGGACTGTAGACCATCGTTGGAGGCTCCCGACTGTAGACCATCGTTGGAGGTTCCCGACTGTAGACCATCGTTGGAGGTTCCCGGACTGTAGACCACCGTTGGAGGTTCCCGGACTGTAGACCATCGTTGGAGGTTCCCGGACTGTAGACCATCGTTGGAGGTTCCCGGACTGTAGACCATCGTTGGAGGCTCCGGACTGTAGACCATCGTTGGAGGTTCCGGACTGTGAAACGTCGCCGGAAGCTCTGGACTGGGAACTGTCGCCGGAAGCTCTGGACTGGGAACTGTCGCCGGAAGCTGGACTGGGAACTGTCGCCGGAAGCTCTGGACTGGGAACTGTCGCCGGAAGCTCTGGACTGGGAACTGTCGCCGGAAGCTCTGGACTGGGAACTGTCGCCGGAAGCTCTGGACTGGGAACTGTCACCGGAAGCTGGACTGTGGAGGCGCACTGGAGGCCTGATGCGTGGGACCGGTACAGGTGGCTCCGGGCTGATGACGTGCACCTCAGGGCGAGTGCGGAGAAGAGGCACAGGACGTACTGGACTGTGGAGGCGCACGGGAGACCTGATGTGTGGGACCGGTACAGGTGGCACCGGGCTGATGACACGCACCTCAGAGCGAGTTCGGAGAGGAGGCACCACCCTTCCTGACTGAATGCTCACTCCAGTCCGGCAAGTGCGGGAAGCTAGCACAGGACGCACTGGGCTATGAATGCGCACTGGAGACCTGATGCGTGGGCTGGTACAGGTGACACCGGGCTGATGACATGCACCTCAACATGCCCGCTCTGCAGCGCTCTCAATGCTAGCACCTCTCTCCGGAATCTTGCGTCGAGCTCCTCATCCGACTCCCTGACTGGCTCTGGTTCGCTCCTCGGCTCCGCCGACTGCTCCAAAATGTTCTTGGGGTTGCCTCTCGTGCTTGCTTCGTTGAGCTATCTCCTCGTATCGTCGCCGTTCCGCTTTTGCTGCCTCTATCTCCTCCTTAGGTCGGCGATACTCCAGTTCACCAAGTGCTCATGGTAATGTTGTATCCATTAGGCCTATTCTGTGACCCTCGCATAATTCCTCATTTTCGGGGGCAACTCAACTGAAAACATATTTTTTTGCTATCAGGAACACGACTCACTATAGTGTAGCTTGAAGAGATTAGACACAGTTGTACGAGCATTGGCAATAACATGTATTTAATATCACTATGTTATTTCCATGTTATTGATTCTACCATAGCCAAAACGATAGCTATATTGTGGTCATAACAGCCATCAGGGCGGGGGGGGGCATCTGCTGTAGAGAAAGTCTAGACGCTATAGACGTGAAAGAGTATGGCTGTAACTGTCATCGTGTTTTTGCATATATGGTGCAATTATCATGCATACCATTCCTAAAAACATTTTCTAAAGTCTGAATTGAGATCACTCTACTCTCACAGGACTCTGACGTAAGCTATGCTATGCATCCAAAAATGATATCCTTCTTCCATAGAGATCACTCAATCCCCTAGTGAAAAAGCCTGGCTACGAGGCGATGAGTCTATGAGGCTCTAACAACCTGAAGGAGAAAAAATGCTTAGCCCAGGTTTTTGCGCTTGTTTATCCTCTGCATAAATGAGTGGTTAACCATGAGAAATGCAACGGTACGGGAATCAAACTCCTCGGAGGCTTAATTAGATCCTGTGTGTCAGATGGTTCCCTCTTGGCTCCACGGCCCAGCCACCCAGGCCCGAGCACAGAGGCAGACCATTTTGTACGTTTATTTATCAATCCAGAAACACACAAAGTGTAAATGCTGTGTGTTGACTAAAATGCTGTTTTTATTTTCAAATCATGCTGCTCATGACGTTGAGGTGAACTTTTCAATGCACAGTAGAACATAGAAACGGAATATAGAATTCTACATGAGACCTATATGAGATATGATTTTGATGAAACACAGCGTTTAAGTCCCTGTTAAATGACTAAGAGGGACATAGATTGAAACTATAATGTGTGCATACATTTTACATTGAAACTAGGATGTATTCCGTTTTAGGGAAGATTTGTTTTTTTTAAAGCACTGAAAAGGCAATGAGAGATTTAGCCACTGTTGTGATGCCAGAGAAAGTCCATCGTCAGCTCTGTGTGGGGTGAAAGAGGTTTTAGAAGAAGGAACCCTTTTCTCTCAATTACACTTGGAGGATAAACTCATCCACCCTCAGCAAGAAATAACTCGTGAATATTGCAAATTAAAGTTACAGTTCACATTATAGAACGGTGTTTTGGGGTAATGTCAACAAATTAAAGTTGATATGCTCTTCAGATGGAATCCAGCAGAATTGTTCAAGGACATGGGCTGAGAAAGAAGCTTTCGAGGGGTTTAGCTTGCGGGTTATGTTCGAGAGGTTGGTTGTACCTATAAGTTGTTGGAAATAAAGTACAGTGTTACTATCAACATAGCTCAAGGTATCTCTTTATGGAGATTTAACATTAATACACAAACACACACTCGCACACACCTTCACCCCGTGGGCCTCGATTCACACCAACAAGCAATTCTTTGTAATTGAGGGTTATGATCTCTGTAATACACACCTATAATGCGAGGCACTGCAGAGAACACACATCCCTTAAAGGAACACTCATGCGGGGATGATTTCTGTATTTAGAAAGTTACATATGTTGAACACTTGATTGCTCACAAGCAAAACATTTTGGGACTATGTCAACAATGGACTAATGAAACAAATACCAAAACATCGTTTTTGGGTGGAGTTTTACTTTAAGGCCCAGGGAAACAAAATGACAACCTGCATTTTCTCTCCCAAAAACTCAATTGTGATGATCTACGTATTTTTTACACTTCCCAGCAAGTCTCTGACGAGGTTGTGCTGTACTGTAATGTACTGTGCTGTACTATCCAACCCACATTGTGACCCCCTCAGGAGAACTAGTTGAAGCATGTTATCACAGCATACTGTTGCTTCTGTTATTAATATACACTGAGTGTACAAAAGATTAGGAACTATTTCCATGACACAGACTGACCAGGTGAATCCAGGTGAAAGCTATGATCCCTTATTGATGTCACTTGTTAAATCCACTTCAATCAGTGTAGATGGAGGGGAGGAGACGGGTTAAATAAGGATGTTTAAGCCTTGAGATAATTGAGACATGGATTGTGTATCTGTGCCATTCAGTGGGTGAATAGGCAAGACAAAAGATTTAAGTGCCTTTGAACAGGGTATGGTAGTAGGTGCCAGGTGCACCGGTTTGTGTCAAGAACTGCAACACTGCAGGGTTTATCACGCTGAACAGTTTCCGGTGTGTATCAAGAACGGTCCACCACCCAAATGACATCCAGCCTACTTGACACAACTGTGGAAAGTATTGGAGTCAAATGGGCTAGTATCCCTGTGGAACGCTTTCAACACCTTGTAGAGTCCATCCCCCGAAGAGTTGAGGCTGTTCTGAGGGCAAAATGGGGAAGATGCAACTCAATATTAGGAAGGTGTTCCTAATGTTTGGTATACTCAGTGTACTGTAACACAGTTCATCTCTACCACTGTGAGTCCAGGATTCAAACTCTCCTCACAACATACTCCAGACGCACCTGAGTCAGAAGAACCTGTAGTATCATATCAAGTAGTGTACAGTATATCTGAGTCAGCCATTTTGGTTATGGAGCTACAGTGACAGGACAATAGACTAAATCAAATCAAATTTATTTATATAGCCCTTCTTACATCAGCTGATATCTCAAAGTGCTGTACAGAAACCCAGCCTAAAACCCCAAACAGCAAGCAATGCAGGTGTAGAAGCACGGTGGCTAGTAAAAACTCCCTAGAAAGGCCAAAACCTAGGAAGAAACCTAAAGAGGAACCAGGCTATGAGGGGTGGCCAGTCCTCTTCTGGCTGTGCCAGGTGGAGATTATAACAGAACATGGCCAAGATGTTCAAATGTTCATAAATGACCAGCATTGTCAAATAATAATAATCACAGTAATTGTCGAGGGTGCAGCAAGTCAGCACCTCAGGAGTAAATGTCAGTTGGCTTTTCATAGCCGATCATTAAGAGTATCTCTACCGCTCCTGCTGTCTCTAGAGAGTTGAAAACAGCAGGTCTGGGACAGGTAGCATGTCCAGTGAACAGGTCAGGGTTCCATAGCCGCTGGCAGAACAGTTGAAACTGGAGCAGCAGCACGGCCAGGTGGACTGGGGACAGCAAGGAGTCATCATGCCAGGTAGTCCTGAGCCATGGTCCTAGGGCTCAGGTCCTCCGAGAGATAGAAAGAAAGAGAGAAAGAGAGAATTAGAGAGAGTATACTTAAATTCACACAGGACACCAGATAAGACAGGAGAAGTACTCCAGATATAATAAACTGACCCTAGCCCCCCGACACATAAACTACTGCAGCATAAATACTGTAGGCTGAGACAGGAGGGGTCAGGAGACACTGTGGCCCCATCCGATGATGCCCCCCGACAAGGCCAAACAGGAAGGATATAACCCCACCCACTTTGACAAAACACAGCCCCCATATCATTAGAGGGATATCTTCAACCACCAACTTACCATCCTGAGACAAGGCCGGGTATAGCCCACAAAGATCTCCGTCACGGCACAACCCAGACAGGAAGATCACGTCAGTGACTCAAACCACTCAAGTGATGCACCCCTCCCAGGGACGGCATGGAAGAGCACCAGTAAGCCAGTGACTCAGCCCCTGTAATAGGGTTAGAAGCAGAGAATCCCAGTGGAGAGAGGGGAACCGGCCAGGCAGAGACAGCAAGGGCGGTTCATTGCTCCAGAGCCTTTCCGTTCACCTTCACACTCCTGGGCCAGACTACACTCAATCATATGACCCACTGAAGAGATGAGTCTTTAGTAAAGACTTCAAGATTGGGACCGAGTCTGCGTTTCTCACATGGGTAGGCAGACCATTCCATAAAAATGGAGCTCTATAGGAGAAAGCCCTGCCTCCAGCTGTTTGCTTAGAAATTCTAGGGACAATTAGGAGGCCTGCGTCTTGTACGTGTAGGTATGTACGGCAGGACCAAATCGGAAAGATAGGAAGGAGCAAGCCCATGTAATGCTTTGAAGGTTAGCAGTAAAACCTTGAAATCAGCCCTTGCTTTAACAGGAAGCCAGTGTAGGGAGGCTAGCACTGGAGTAATATGATCAAATGTTTTGGTTCTCGTCAGGATTCTAGCAGCCGTATTTAGCACTAACTGAAGTTTATTTAGTGCTTTATCCGGGTAGCCGGAAAGTAGAGCATTGCAGTAGTCTAACCTAGAAGTGACAAAAGCATGGATACATTTTTCTGCATCGTTTTTGGACAGAAAGTTTCTGATTTTTGCAATGTTACGTAGATGGAAAAAAGTTGAGACGACTGTACAACCATCAAGATTAATTGTCAGATTCAAACGAAGATCTCTTTGTTTCTTGGGACCTAGACCAAGCATCTCTGTTTTGTCCGAGTTTAAAAGTAGAAAGTTTGCAGCCGTCCACTTCCTTATGTCTGAAACACATGCCTCTAGCGAGGGCAATTTTGGGGCTTCACCATGTTTCATTGAAATGTACAGCTGTGTGTCATCCGCATAGCAGTGAAAGTTAACATTATGTTTTCGAATGACAACCCCAAGAGGTAAAATATATAGTGAAAACAATGGTGGTCCTAAAACGAACCTTGAGGAACACCGGAATTTACAGTTGATTTGTCAGAGGACAAACCATTCACAGAGACAAACTGATGTCTTTCCGACAGATAAGATCTAAACCAGGCCAGAACTTGTCCGTGTAGACCAATTTGGGTTTCAAAACTCTCTAAAAAAATGTGGTGATCGATGGTATCAAAAGCAGCACTAAGGTCTAGGAGCACGAGGACAGATGCAGAGCCTCGGTCTGATGCCATTAAAAGGTTGTTTTACCACCTTCACAAGTGCAGTCTCAGTGCTATGATAGGGTCTAAAACCAGACTGAAGCATTTTGTATACATTGTTTGTCTTCAGGAAGGCAGTGAGTTGCTGCACAACAGTTTTTTCTAACAGTTTTGAGAGAAATGGAAGATTCGATATCGCCCAATAATATTTTATATTTTCTGGGTCGAGGTTTGGCTTTTTCAAGAGAGGCTTTATTACTGCCACTTTTAAAACTACTTCTAATCATTATTATTCCAAACCAAAGACAGCTGTTCTCCATTTAGTTGTCTTTCGGGATGCTCTATCAAATGCTTGCTGTGCTCTGTGATATATTTGCTATTTAAAGAACATAACTGGTCATAAGCTTAAGCTAGTAGGCCTGTGCCATTTGCTCAACTGGAATTCACCTCGAATTCAAACTGACACACACGCTATGGGGAACGTGGATGCTTCGTAGTTGATACAGTCATTCGAGCACCGTTTTACGAGTAAGATGTCTAGCCAATTACAGATCAAGCATGTTACTCATGAAAGTTATATCTCTTGTAAAGAAAAGTAATGTAATATGACCAGGGGCGCCCCAGGGATTTTGGGCCTCGTGAAAAGATATCACATTGGGCCCCACCACCACAGGCCACATCAACCCATTCAAAGCTTTAAATAACGTGACCTTTTCAGGTTTGCAACTGTCTTGTAGTCCAATATTTACTGTACGATATTTACTGACAGTGAGCTTTGAAAATATAACACAGTGCAGACATGCATGCAACATTCTGCATACAGTGGAATTCACTATTTGATGCAGGACTGATACCCTCTATAAGAAATGTGCTAAAGGCTGTCTTTTACAGTCTAAATGTCATTTTAATGGTACAATTCTTGAATGGAAAATTCTCTTTACATTAATGAATAACGTAAATATACATTAACCTCTTCGATTAAAATACATTAACATTATCATCTATAGAATGACATAACAAACAAACAAAAAAATGTAATAATTTAATTAATTAATAATTAAACTAGAAAATAAGCAGCTGTAAAAGTGGAAATGGAAAACAAAATGGAAATGAAAAGGCCTGATGGTGGCGCTAGAGGAAAAGTCAAGAGGTCACCAAATCAATAGGTTTCTTCCACTTGGGGTCTTGATTCTTATGGCAATCCAGCCATTACTTTGAGATATATCTTGTTCTCAGTCTGTTCTCAGTCTTTTTCTCAGCCTGTGGGCATCATGTGTGTAGTGATCCAATATCCATAGCCATGCCATATAACAGTTTTCACTGGCCCTTGCTCATCCTTACTCACCAAGAGCCCAGCGCCGAGCCTTCTTGCTAGCAAGCAAGGGGGGGGGGGGGGGGCCCTATCAGTCACAGGCCCTTAGAATAGTCTTAACTTCTCTCCCCCATACGTTGCCCCTGAATATGGCTTAGAAGCAAAATGGCTCAGATAACACTAAACTAAATGACATTGAATGATCTCCCTCCTGTTGGTCCGGGGCGTTGATGTTAAACAATTTCATGATTATGCAAATGACAGTAACCTAAAAATCATAGCAAGATATGGAGGTGTATTCCAGTGGAGGCTAGTGGAAGGAGAAATAAGGAGGACGGGCTCCCCATTCTACCCCATGTATCCTTCCACCAGCCTCCACTGGTGAATCTATTGCATTGTCCATAACCTCAGGTGGCTAAATAGTGTTTGAGAGAAACATTGTGTAAAACAAAAAAATACATTTACATCCATATGTTTTCTCTCTCCGAGCTGTAACCCTGCCTCCATGGAGAACAAGATTGAGATGGAGAATGATTGGGCACCATGCAATGATTCTGTTCCCCGCATCACGGTGTCAACAATGCTCTAATTAGGCCCTTGCTAAATGGCATTTGTTTAGCAGACTGAATCAACAGGCATGAGATTCAGTCGCAATAATTGCTGCCACACAATTAGCTGTAATTACTTTAAATCTATACAGCTGTGACACCGTTGAGTTATTATAGTGTATGGGAGATGATTCCAGGAAATAAAATGTGTTTCATGTCATACTAGGTTCAATGGCTGTGCTTCAGAAGTAGACACACTAGTGGTAATGTGATTCAACCGTGTAGTTAGAGCAGACAATATGGTTCGCTAGAGATAATTGCCTTCTAAATCAGGTCAGTCCAAACATGGTTGTGACGGCCAGTAACTAGCATTAATCAATGACTACAATCTCCCATATCAACGTAAGCTATTGTCACAAGAGATGCTAGAAGAGTACTCCAAACCACCAGCCTTTCATATGAGTAGATGAGTGGGCATATTTCTACCACGTATGTTGAGCACATGTTTATCGGTTGGAATGAATGGGGAATGGTAGAAATGAAATAATTCACTATTGTGTATTTAGTATACACACTTCTGACTCAAAGGAACAGCAAATAACACATGTAAACACACTGCAAGCTCTACAATCACTGGGGGCTTTACAGAGTTTAGAGCCCTCTGTTGTATTTGTAGTTAATACTACTATTAGTGCTGTGCATGCAGTACAATTTAATGGATCTGTAAATTGTACTTACATCAAAGATCATAACATGTCCAAGAGGCAATTGTATTCACATCAAAGATCTTAATATGTCTAACATTAGCCAAACAGGAGTTCCTGGCTCATTAGCGATTCCTTATCATCCCTGATCTACCCTCCAGAGAAAAAAATGAAAATGGCCTCCGAGTTGGCAAGTAAGATGTTATCGTTCATTGATGGTTTTTGGTGGGGGGGGGGGGGGGTTGACACCTACTGCTGCACTGCTTGAAGATGAAGAGAATGAAGACAATCAGAAGAGGACAGGCATGCAGTCCATCAGTACTGAACAGTGTTGGGGAAGCCACTCTGAACCCAACTTGCTTCTGTAAATCGCTCTGGATAAGAGTGTCTGCTAAACGACTAAAATGTATGGTTTATCAAACTACCAGTTGCTTCACAAGTTAAGCTGTCATGTATTGTCATGTTGTGTGTTTCTGTCCTTTCCCTTCACCCTGTCTCCCTCTGCTGGTCGTTGTTAGGTTACCTTTTCTCCCCCTCTTTCCCCCAGCTGTGCCTTGTCTCCTCCTAACTACCCATTCACCCCGTTTCCCACCTGTTCCTTTTTTCCCTCTGATTAGGTCCCTATATCTCTCTCTGTTTTTGTTCCTGTCCTTGTCGGATTCTTGTTTGTTGTGTTTCATGCCTGAACCAGACTATCGTCATGTTTGCTGTAACCTTGTCCTGTCCTGTCGGAATCTGCCGGTCTATCTGAGCCTACCTATGTTTGGTTATTAAAGAAGCTCTGTTTAAGTTAATTCGCTTTTGGGTCCTCATTCACTCACCGTAACAGAAGAATCCGACCAAGAATGGACCCAGCGACTTCGGATCCTCTCCACTCAGCCGTCGAGATCCAGGGAGCGATGCTAGGCAGACACGAGCAGGAATTGTCTGCTGCTCGACATGCCGTTGAGACCCTGGCCACCCAAGTCTCCAACCTCACAGAACAGGTTCACCATCTCCGCCTCGATCCACCGGCCACTTCCAGGGCTTTCGAATCTCCGGAGCCCAGAATCAATAACCCGCCGTGTTACTCTGGGGAGCCCACTGAATGCCGCTCGTTCCTCACCCAGTGTGATATTGTGTTTTCTCTCCAGCCCAACACTTACTCCAGGAGCACTGCTCGTGTCGCCTACGTCATATCTCTCCTTATTGGACGGGCTCGTGAGTGTGGCACGGCAATCTGGGAGGCAAGGGCTGAGTGTACTAACCAGTATCAGGACTTTAAGGAGGAGATGATACGGGTTTTTGATCGATCTGTTTTTGGGGAGGAGGCTTCCAGGGCCCTGTCTTCCCTATGTCAAGGCAATCGATCCATAACAGACTACTCTATTGAGTTTCGCACTCTTGCTGCCTCCAGTGGCTGGAACGAGCCGGCTTTGCTCGCTCGTCTTCTGGAGGGTCTCCGCGCAGAGGTAAAGGATGAGATTCTCTCCCGGGAGGTTCCTTCCAGCGTGGATTCCTTGATTGAACTCGCTATTCGCATTGAGCGACGGGTTGATCTTCGTCACCGAGCTCGTGGAAAGGAGCTTGCGTTCTCCGTTGCCCCCCTCTCCGCATCACTACCATCTTCCTCTGCCGGCTCGGGAGCTGAGCCTATGCAGCTGGGAGGTATCCGCATCTCGACTAAGGAGAGGGAACGGAGAATCACCAACCGCCTCTGTCTCTATTGCGGTTCTGCTGGTCATTTTGTCACTTCATGTCCAGTAAAAGCCAGAGCTCATCAGTAAGCGGAGGGCTACTGGTGAGCGCTACTACTCCTGTCTCTCCTTCAAGATCCTGCACTACCTTGTCGGTCCATCTACGCTGGACCGGTTCGTCAGCTTCCTGCAGTGCCTTAATAGACTCTGGGGCGGAGGGCTGTTTTATGGACGAGACCTGGGCTCGGGAACATGACATTCCTCTCAGACAGTTAAGGGAGTCCACGGCCTTGTTCGCCATGGATGGTAGTCCTCTCCCCAGGATTCAGCGTGAGACGCTACCTTTAACCCTCACTGTTTCTGGTAATCATAGCGAAACCATTTCTTTTTTGATTTTTCGTTCACCTTTTACACCTGTTGTTTTGGGCCATCCCTGGCTAGTTTGTCATAATCCTTCCATTAATTGGTCTAGTAATTCTATCCTCTCCTGGAACGTCTCTTGTCATGTGAAATGTTTAATGTCTGCTATCCCTCCTGTTTCCTCTGTCTCTTCTTCACAGGAGGAGCCTGGTGATTTGACAGGGGTGCCGGAGGAATATCACGATCTGCGCACGGTGTTCAGTCGGTCCAGGGCCACCTCTCTTCCTCCACACCGGTCGTATGATTGTAGTATTGATCTCCTTCCGGGAACCACTCCCCCCCGGGGTAGACTATACTCTCTGTCGGCTCCCGAACGTAAGGCTCTCGAGGATTATTTGTCTGTAGCTCTTGACGCCGGTACCATAGTCCCCTCCTCCTCTCCCGCCGGAGCGGGGTTTTTTTTTGTCAAGAAGAAGGACGGGTCTCTGCGCCCCTGCATAGATTATCGAGGGCTGAATGACATAACAGTTAAGAATCGTTATCCGCTTCCTCTTATGTCCTCAGCCTTCGAGATCCTGCAGGGAGCCAGGTTTTTCACTAAGTTGGACCTTCGTAACGCTTACCATCTCGTGCGCATCAGGGAGGGGGACGAGTGGAAGACGGCGTTTAACACTCCGTTAGGGCACTTTGAATACCGGGTTCTTCCTTTCGGCCTCGCTAACGCTCCAGCTGTCTTTCAGGCATTAGTCAATGATGTCCTGAGAGACATGCTGAACATCTTTGTTTTCGTTTACCTTGACGATATCCTGATTTTTTCACCGTCACTCCAGATTCATGTTCAGCACGTTCGACGTGTCCTCCAGCGCCTTTTAGAGAATTGTCTTTTTGTGAAGGCTGAGAAGTGCACTTTTCATGCCTCCTCCGTCACATTTCTCGGTTCTGTTATTTCCGCTGAAGGCATTAAGATGGATCCCGCTAAGGTCCAGGCTGTCATTGATTGGCCCGTCCCTAAGTCACGCGTCGAGCTGCAGCGCTTTCTCGGCTTCGCGAACTTCTATCGTCGTTTCATCCGTAATTTCGGTCAGGTGGCAGCTCCTCTCACAGCCCTTACTTCTGTCAAGACGTGCTTTAAGTGGTCCGTTTCCGCCCAGGGAGCTTTTGATCTCCTCAAGAATCGTTTTACATCCGCTCCTATCCTTGTTACACCTGACGTCTCTAGACAGTTCGTGGTCGAGGTTGACGCGTCAGAGGTGGGCGTGGGAGCCATTCTTTCTCAGCGCTCCCTCTCTGACGACAAGGTCCACCCTTGCGCGTATTTTTCTCATCGCCTGTCGCCGTCGGAACGTAATTATGATGTGGGAAACCGCGAACTGCTCGCCATCCGGTTAGCCCTAGGCGAATGGCGACAGTGGTTGGAGGGGGCGACCGTTCCTTTTGTCGTTTGGACTGACCATAGGAACCTTGAGTACATCCGTTCTGCCAAACGACTTAATGCGCGTCAGGCGCGTTGGGCGCTGTTTTTCGCTCGCTTCGAGTTCGTGATTTCTTATCGTCCGGGCTCTAAGAACACCAAGCCTGATGCTTTATCTCGTCTCTTCAGTTCTTCAGTAGCCTCCACTGACCCCGAGGGGATTCTCCCTGAGGGGCGTGTTGTCGGGTTGACTGTCTGGGGAATTGAGAGGCAGGTAAAGCAAGCGCTCACTCACACTCCGTCGCCGCGCGCTTGTCCTAGGAACCTTCTTTTCGTTCCCGTTCCTACTCGTCTGGCCGTTCTTCAGTGGGCTCACTCTGCCAAGTTAGCCGGCCACCCTGGCGTTCGGGGTACGCTTGCTTCCATTCGCCAGCGTTTTTGGTGGCCCACCCGGGAGCATGACACGCGTCGTTTCGTGGCTGCTTGTTCGGTCTGCGCGCAGACTAAGTCCGGTAACTCCCCTCCTGCCGGCCGTCTCAGGCCGCTTCCCATTCCCTCTCGACCGTGGTCTCACATCGCCTTAGATTTTGTCACCGGACTGCCTTCGTCAGCGGGGAAGACTGTTATTCTTACGGTTGTCGATAGGTTCTCTAAGGCGGCTCATTTCATTCCCCTTGCTAAGCTTCCTTCTGCTAAAGAGACGGCACAAATCATCATCGAGAATGTTTTCAGAATTCATGGCCTTCCGTCAGACGTCGTTTCGGACAGAGGTCCGCAATTCACGTCTCAATTTTGGAGGGAGTTTTGCCGTTTGATTGGGGCTTCCGTCAGTCTCTCTTCCGGCTTTCACCCCCAGTCTAACGGTCAAGCAGAACGGGCCAATCAGACTATTGGTCGCATCTTACGCAGTCTTTCTTTTCGCAACCCTGCGTCTTGGTCAGAACAGCTCCCCTGGGCAGAATACGCCCACAACTCGCTTCCTTCGTCTGCGACCGGGCTATCTCCTTTTCAGAGTAGCCTCGGGTACCAGCCTCCGCTGTTCTCATCTCAGTTCGCCGAGTCCAGCGTCCCCTCCGCTCAGGCTTTTGTCCAACGTTGCGAGCGCACCTGGAAGAGGGTCAGGTCTGCACTTTGCCGTTATAGGACGCAGACTGTGAGGGCTGCTAATAAGCGTAGAACTAAGAGTCCTAGATATTGTCGCGGTCAGAGAGTTTGGCTCTCCACTCAGAACCTTCCCCTTAAGACGGCTTCTCGCAAGTTGACCCCGCGGTTCATTGGTCCGTTCCGTATTGCTCGGGTCATTAATCCTGTCGCAGTTCGACTTCTTCTTCCGCGATACCTTCGTCGCGTCCACCCGGTCTTCCATGTCTCCTGTATTAAGCCCGTTCTTCGCCCCCCCGCTCGTCTTCCCCCCCCCCCCCCCCCCCCATCCTTGTCGAGGGCGCACCCATCTACAGGGTCCGCAGGATTTTGGACATGCGTCCTCGGGGCCGTGGTCACCAGTACCTCGTTGATTGGGAGGGGTACGGTCCTGAGGAGAGGAGTTGGGTTCCCTCTCGGGACGTGCTGGACCGTGCGCTGATCGAGGATTTCCTCCGTTGCCGCCAGGTTTCCTCCTCGAGTGCGCCAGGAGGCGCTCGGTGAGTGGGGGGGTACTGTCATGTATTGTCATGTTGTGTGTTTCTGTCCTTTCCCTTCACCCTGTCTCCCTCTGCTGGTCGTTGTTAGGTTACCTTTTCTCCCCCTCTTTCCCCCAGCTGTGCCTTGTCTCCTCCTAACTACCCATTCACCCCGTTTCCCACCTGTTCCCTTTTTCCCTCTGATTAGGTCCCTATATCTCTCTCTGTTTTTGTTCCTGTCCTTGTCGGATTCTTGTTTGTTGTGTTTCATGCCTGAACCAGACTATCGTCATGTTTGCTGTAACCTTGTCCTGTCCTGTCGGAATCTGCCGGTCTATCTGAGCCTACCTATGTTTGGTTATTAAAGAAGCTCTGTTTAAGTTAATTCGCTTTTGGGTCCTCATTCACTCACCGTAACAAAGCTACCCTTAAGATAAATATAGTTTACTTAACGAAAGCTACTTTGAAAAAGTCGTTCTCTAGTTCTGAAATGTCATAGACTGCAAATTGCAAAAACAGATCACTGTGGAGTCAGATGTTAAATGTATGTGTAATTTAGCCTATTGAACAAAAAAACTATGTTTCAAGTTGAGATTTAGGCATATTTCACCCATGTTTTCTTCCTTTTTTGCAAAATAATGTAGTGTGTAGTTCCAGTAGTTAGCTACACAGCTACACGGAAAAAAAGTCATTAACACCTGAAAACACGACCAAGATTTGAATTTAGTTCAACTTCCACCAATCCACTGCAAATTGTAGTTTAATTACTACTTGAACCACAGATAGAAAAATGACCCAGATGTTTGATCTGAAGCATCCGGTTGCCATTTCCACTCAGCACCAAATATAGTGATGAGAGGAAGCTCATTGGGAGTTAATGGAGCGAGATAGATTTTGGCATTCTGCAAATGTTCTCACCAATGAAACATTGAATCTTGATACAGTTCTGTTCCCAACACTAACATCTCTTACAAACAGAGTGGGCTAAGTTTTGTAGACTTTACCCTTTGCCAAAGTTTGGTGTTGTTTATGAGTGCAAGGGCAAATTGAGTTATTGCACACGAGCACTTCACAGACTAGATGTTCCCAAATGGAAATATGCAAATACACACTAGAAAACACCAATAGGAATTTGCTAGCTCGTGCTTGGCTCTGCCCACCTCCTCGCTTGTTCTGCCCACTATGATTAATTTGCTCCCGCTGGAAACGACAGGCTGCGGTCTATCTTGGATTAGTTATAAAAAATATTTGGTTGAACTACATATAGTTCACTACTCCCCAACACTGGTAATGAATGTGTTGTTGCAATCTATAGAAATACATTTAGAGGATGAATCAAGAGGAAATTGAGGATGACTGTGTGTGTAACGATTCTCGTCCTACCACACGTGACAGTGTGTGGTAGATAGCATGAATACGTACACATGTCCATGCTCCACAGAGGTTGCATGCTTTACATAATAAAGGATAAAGTAATAATAATAATAATAAAGTAAAGGATGGAAAACCCACAACGAGAAGGAACCTTAGAACTCCAAGACGGTTTACTCGCTAAACATATTAAGTAGGTCAAGTAATTAGACCTCAAAGAAGTGGATAGCCACTGAATGCTACAAATGATAAATCTTGAAGGCTACAGTATCTCCCCACATGTTCTTACCTGAATATCAGAAGATGTCCGGGTGCTCACAGCACAGCGTCACCGAAACACAAGTGCGAAGGAGTGCTTCCTCTATGTCTTACTGTGCCTGATTAAATTGAGACTTGATCTCATTTAGCTGTAATGATAAATGATCCCTCTCCTCATCCTTGAACCAGAGGTGCCTCCTAAATCCATTTACAACCCGTGTGTGTAAGCTAGTTATAGCTTTTTCATAGCTGGACTGTAGCGATGAAAAGGACGGATTCTGCTATCCATCTTGGGTGCAGTTGTTTCTTTCTCAAATCAAATCAAAATGTTTTGGTCACATACACATGCTTAACAGATGTTATTGCGAGTGTAGAGAAATGCTTATGCTTCTAGATCCGACAGTGTAGCAGTATCTAACAGGTAAGACCTAACAATTCCGCAACAAAACCTAATACACACTATCTAGTAAAGGAATGGGATGAGAATATATAAGTATAAAATATATGGCAGAGCAGTGACAGAACAGCAAAGATGCAATACATAGTAAAGTGAAGGATACAGGATACAGTAAATACATATGAGATGAGTAATGCAAGATATGTAAACATTCTTAAAGTGGCATTATTAAAGTGACTAGTGTTCCATTTATTAAAGTGGCCAATGATATAGGCAGCTGTCTCTCTGTGCTAGATGTTGTTTCCTACCTTCACCACCTAGGGGCGGCCCGTCGGGAAGTACAGGACCCAGTTGCAGAGGGCGGGGTCCAGACCCAGGGTCTCAAGCTTAATTGGAGGGTACTATGGTGTTGAATGCTGAGCTGTAGTCAATGAACAGCATTCTTACATAGGTATTCCTCTTGTCCAGATGGGATAGTGCTTTGTGCAGTGTGATGGCAATTGCATCATCTGTGGACCTGTTGGGGCGGTAAGCAAATTGAGTGGGTCTAGGTTGACAGGTAAGGTGGAGGTGATATGATCCTTGACTAGTCTCTCAATGCACTTCATGTTGACAGAAGTGACTGCTACGGGGCTTTGCTCTGTATCGAGTCTTGTAAAGACATTTTGGATTCTTTGCATAAAAACAAAACGCTTGTAGGAAAATATGCCTTAATCCATCATAGACTAATAATAATTTTCTGAGTTTACATTTCATACAACACAACAAATCGAAAGAATGTGCAAAACAAACAATGATCGTTGATGAGAGATTACTGAGTTTTTAAAAAAAATTATTCCAGAAAAAAACTATCGATTTCATTAATAAGATCTCATGTAGGGAGCTGGATGGCTAGAGGGGATTTGCAACATGCTGTCACCCAGGGCCTCACAGAACCATAGTGATCATGGAATCCAACAGAAAAACCAATAAGACATCCAATAAACCGGTGCCCTTGGGTGTGAGGCTTCGAGACCTGACGCCGCATGACACACATCCCACCCCCGCCCCCTTCCTCCCCCGCACCTCAGAAGGCAGCCAATAGAATTCATTAGACAGCCAATTACTCACAATAACATATTTTACACAGGAAGTGCCACGTGACCCTGCGACTGTAAGATCCCCTGCAGCGCATTACAGAGTATGTGTGTGTGTGTGAGAGACCCATTAAATCTAGCAGAAGCCTACGTATCCTGGGGTGGAGCCTGGGGTATACATTTGCCTTTTTCCCCTTTTGATAAGTAAAATATCTTTAATGTTTATTTTAATTTGATCTATTTTCAGCGTGTTCCAGTTCACGCCCATGTCCAGCAACTTCACATAGCCATTGAAGAGGAGTGGGACTACATTCCACCAGCCACAATCAACAGCCTGATCAACTCTATGCGAAGGAGATGTGTCGCGCTGCATGAGGCAAACGGTGGTCACACCCGAAAATGACTGGTTTTCTGATCCACTCCCCTACTTTGTTTTAAGGTCTGTGACCAACAGATGCATATCTGTATTCCTAGTTATGTGAAATCCGTAGATTAGGGCTTAATGCATGTATTTCAATTGACTGATTTCCTTATATGAAATGTAGCTCAGTAAAATCGTTGAAATTGTTGATGTTGCGTTTATATTTTTGTTCAGTATAGTCTCTGTGGGATATGTATTATCCAGGCGTTTTGGTATAGGAGCCTATGTTGATGAGCTGAATGCATTACTAGGCTACAGTTTCAACGTTCTTAACGTCCTTATCATTTCAGACCATCCCTTTATCCAGGAAGGGGCCATGGGTTCAGTTATGGGATGGGAGTCATTATGCTAGATTCAAGACAGGGTTCAGTTATGGGATGGGAGTCATTATGCTAGATTCAAGACAGGGTTCAGTTATTGGATGGGAGTCATTATGCTAGATTGAAGACAGGGTTCAGTTATGGGATGGGAGTCATTATGCTAGATTCAAGACAGGGTTCAGTTATGGGATGGGAGTCATTATGCTAGATTCAAGACAGGGTTCAGTTATGGGATGGTAGTCATTATGCTAGAGTCAAGACAGGGTTCAGTTATGGGATGGGAGTCATTATGCTAGATTCAAGACAGGATTCAGTTATGGGATGGGAGTCATTATGCCAGAGTCAAGACAGGGTTCAGTTATGGGATGGGAGTCATTATGCTAGAGTCAAGACAGGGTTCAGTTATGGGATGGGAGTCATTATGCTAGATTCAAGACAGGGTTCAGTTATGGGATGGGAGTCATTATGCTAGATTCAAGACAGGGTTCAGTTATGGGATGGGAGTCATTATGCTAGATTCAAGACAGGGTTCAGTTATGGGATGGGAGTCATTATGCTAGATTCAAGACAGGGTTCAGTTATGGGATGGGAGTCATTATACTAGATTCAAGACAGGGTTCAGTTATGGGATGGGAGTCATTATGCTAGATTCAAGACAGGGTTCAGTTATGGGATGGGAGTCATTATGCTAGATTCAAGACAGGGTTCAGTTATGGGATGGGAGTCATTATGCTAGATTCAAGACAGGGTTCAGTTATGGGATGGGAGTCATTATGCTAGATTCAAGACAGGGTTCAGTTATGGGATGGGAGTCATTATGCTAGATTCAAGACAGGGTTCAGTTATGGGATGGGAGTCATTATGCTAGATTCAAGACAGGGTTCAGTTATGGGATGGGAGTCATTATGCTAGATTCAAGACAGGGTTCAGTTATGGGATGGGAGTCATTATGCTAGATTCAAGACAGGGTTCAGTTATGGGATGGGAGTCATTATGCTAGATTCAAGACAGGGTTCAGTTATGGGATGGGAGTCATTATGCTAGATTCAAGACAGGGTTCAGTTATGGGATGGGAGTCATTATGCTAGATTCAAGACAGGGTTCAGTTATGGGATGGGAGTCATTATGCTAGATTGAAGACAGGGTTCAGTTATGGGATGGGAGTCATTATGCTAGATTCAAGACAGGGTTCAGTTATGGGATGGGAGTCATTATACTAGATTCAAGACAGGGTTCAGTTATGGGATGGGAGTCATTATGCTAGATTCAAGACAGGGTTCAGTTATGGGATGGGAGTCATTATGCTAGATTCAAGACAGGGTTCAGTTATGGGATGGGAGTCATTATGCTAGATTCAAGACAGGGTTCAGTTATGGGATGGGAGTCATTATGCTAGATTCAAGACAGGGTTCAGTTATGGGATGGGAGTCATTATGCTAGATTCAAGACAGGGTTCAGTTATGGGATGGGAGTCATTATACTAGATTCAAGACAGGGTTCAGTTATGGGATGGGAGTCATTATGCTAGATTCAAGACAGGGTTCAGTTATGGGATGGGAGTCATTATGCTAGATTCAAGACAGGGTTCAGTTATGGGATGGGAGTCATTATGCTAGAGTCAAGACAGGGTTCAGTTATGGGATGGGAGTCATTATACTAGATTCAAGACAGGGTTCAGTTATGGGATGGGAGTCATTATGCTAGATTCAAGACAGGGTTCAGTTATGGGATGGGAGTCATTATGCTAGATTCAAGACAGGGTTCAGTTATGGGATGGGAGTCATTATGCTAGATTCAAGACAGGGTTCAGTTATGGGATGGGAGTCATTATGCTAGATTCAAGACAGGGTTCAGTTATGGGATGGGAGTCATTATGCTAGATTCAAGACAGGGTTCAGTTATGGGATGGGAGTCATTATGCTAGATTCAAGACAGGGTTCAGTTATGGGATGGGAGTCATTATGCTAGATTCAAGACAGGGTTCAGTTATGGGATGGGAGTCATTATACTAGATTCAAGACAGGGTTCAGTTATGGGATGGGAGTCATTATACTAGATTCAAGACAGGGTTCAGTTATGGGATGGGAGTCATTATGCTAGATTCAAGACAGGGTTCAGTTATGGGATGGGAGTCATTATGCTAGATTCAAGACAGGGTTCAGTTATGGGATGGGAGTCATTATGCTAGATTCAAGACAGGGTTCAGTTATGGGATGGGAGTCATTATGCTACATTCAAGACAGGGTTCAGTTATGGGATGGGAGTCATTATGCTAGATTCAAGACAGGGTTCAGTTATGGGATGGGAGTCATTATGCTACATTGAAGACAGGGTTCAGTTATGGGATGGGAGTCATTATGCTAGATTCAAGACAGGGTTCAGTTATGGGATGGGAGTCATTATGCTAGATTCAAGACAGGGTTCAGTTATGGGATGGGAGTCATTATGCTAGATTCAAGGCGGGGTTCAGTTATGGGATGGGAGTCATTATGCTAGATTCAAGGCGGGGTTCAGTTATGGAATAGAAGAGATTGATCAGCTAGGGTCAAGGAAACACACTGAGTTTGGGTTGATTTTACAGACATTCAGCTCCTTTAACAACGTTAGATGTTTTAACAACAGAGTTTAGTTCTATTTCTATGGTGTTTGCAATACAACCCCACAAATAAGTGCTAACCCACAAAAGTCTATTCACCTTTAGTTGTTTGGCTTTCACAGCACACTCTGACAGGAATGTGTAAATTGCTTGTGATCATGTGTAGCTTAAAGGGCTTGACAGGTTGTAATACTTTCTAGATCAAAATGACGATGCACTGCACACAATTGTGTGAAAACTCACCAGATACAATTCTAATCACACAAAGGAAATGTATGACTCAATGGTACTCCGTGATAGTCATGGCCCCTATGCTCATTGATGACAGTTTTGTATGGCAGGATTTTCTTTGTGACATTAATCATTTCATTACAGTGCTTGTCGCTACCAAGACCACACCAGTGGCTTTTTCTCCTCTCTCCTTCATTATTCAAAACCGAAAAGGTTACATTGATTTCTGGTTGCCATTTCCCCAGCTCAGCGATGGAATCTTAATAAATCAAATCATTTTTGACAGTTGCTGGCGCAGGCAGGCAGGGGCACCAGCGTTCTAGAATATTGGATTCTTGCAGCTGTGCCATCCTGTTTGCATTTCGTCGTCGGCACAGAGACGGTTGGTATTTAGAGTAATGACCAGGTGACACTGGTAGAATGTCACAAGGGGGAGTTTTTCCATGCATGGTCTGACAGCTGGATGTGACAGGACTAAGATTATAACAACTTAGACTTTTCACTTTGAACCTGAAGTTGGTGGATAATGGATTTATTTTGTTGTGAGGGGTGTGACGACAACACCAGAACACCCAAACACCCATTTCTAATGCAGGGATCCATAACAATGTACTAATTTGAATGCTATTGGTCTGTTGCTGTTCAGATGAAGAATTAAATGAACAAAATAATCACAAGTTTTCTAAACTAATGCAATTTCTACCTTCTCTCCCTTGTGTTGCTGTTGGAACCATTAGTATAAATAGCTGTTGTCTTAGGCTACTGACAATCTCAATCACAAATTGTTCTGGGTGTAGCTCTTAGCCGGTATATAAATCTATAAGAGCTGGAAAGCTGGACGACCTAGATCCTGTAACACTCCCCTTCAGATGCCTTTGTTGACAGAGAAAGCTCTCCTCCCTTTCTCTCTCTATCTCTCTATCCCTTCTCTTGCTCTCTCTCCCTTCTCTTCTCTCTCTCTCCATCACTATCTCTTTCCTCATTGTGCCCTATCACCATATGAGGAGGGGAGAGAATCAGAGACGGTAAACACACACACACACACACACACACACACGGCAACAGAACAAACTGAACAAATACAATGTAATCTGGTGAAGATGAAGGCAGACAGCTAGGAAACACTGATCCACACAAGCAGAAGAACAAATAGACTGACGGTTGGGTAGTATTTTCACAGGGATCAGATGATCTTTTAGAAATTTTCCCCTCTCAATTATGTCATGTTTGTTTTTCTGGGCAACCGAATGCAGTGAACAAAATGGAACATGGCAAGTACCTTCAGACTGAAATCTTGAACTTGAAAGAACTCAGACTTTTATACATGTGTTCTGTTCTGTATGGTAACTTAGACTCTCTTGTAAATCAAAAGTTCATCCGAATACAGTATTTAGTCAATATGCACAATATGGTTATCGTTCTGATGTTTCTTAATCTCTTGTTTCTTCCTCTTCTTGTTTTGGGATTATTTGTTTTAGTATTGTACTGTTAGACATTTACTGCACTGCTGGAGCTAGGAACAAAAGCATTTCGCTGCATCTGCTTTAGCTAATCTGTGTACATGACAATTGCACTTTAATTTGATTTATGGTAGGAGTACATTCATCATAATCCATCACAAATATCTGTCAGAACGGTTGAGCTGCTTTACAAAGTCACCGATTATGTCATTAGAAAATATCGCTGCCACGTTACGTAAGGAATGACGCTGGAGAAGAGAAGCGGGTATGGGGAGTCGACATTTAATCAGAACAGACATGAAAACAGGACAGGAACAGTGTCAGCACACGGGTATACAAAGACAGACGACAATCAATACAGCAGTGGGGAACAGAGCTGGGAAACTGACACATATAGGGGAGGTAATAAACAGGTTATTGATTCCAGGTGAGCCCAATAATTCGCTGATGCGCGTGACGAGGGAAGGCAGGTGTGCGTAATGATGGTGGCAGGAGTGCGTAATGCAGGGCAGCCGGGAAGAGCGGGAGCAGGCGTGAAGTTAAGATATTCATCTCAATGGAAACTTTGGTTCAGGTCGTGGACTTACAGCAGGAAATGGTTGATAAGATTTACAATACATTTTTTATTGGGACTGAATCTAAGCCAACAACCACTGAAACAGTAATATCAGCGCTCTTGTTTTAATTCCTTTTCTAAGATAAGTCATAAAAATCCTTAAACACAATCAATTTACAAAAGCCCTGCCTTGCCCCTTAAAACTCTTTGTCCATAGAGGAAACACAAGTAAAGAAGAAATAAGCCTGTATGTCCTTGTGGTTTTTGGGAGGCAGTAGAAAGCAATTAAAGTTAGTCATATACTGGTTTTATGGGCACTCTGTCATCTGTTTCATAGGACTGGGAGGCTGCTTCCCTGAAACAAACATCTAGGTCAGATCACACATCACACTTCCTCACACTAACTTCCTGCTACATTACCCAAGCCATCAGGATGAAAACACCTGTGAAATTTAGACATGCCTAAATACAGATGTGACTGACATTGTGTGTGTGTAGAGGGGTGTGTGTAGAGAGTGTGTACTTGTAGAGGTGGTGTTGTGTACGTATGTGTGTGTGTGTTTAAATATCATGGTTGTCTGAGATATATTCATGAGGCCAAGGTGTCATTATTTACATCTAAATCGTATGTACACTGTGATTCCTACATTGTCTGAAAATGAAATAAATCCATCTAATTATCAAAATGGAGGTTATAGCATGTCAGTCTCATTTTCTATTTTCTATTTAAACTCCCACCTTTCAAAACAGGAGAGAACATCCAGGCGTGTTGAAAACAACAAGGTTGTGAAGCCATAACAGTATGGTAGATGAATGTAGCGTTGTGTGGGGTGAACGTGTCAGCGTCTCAGAATAAAGCTGTGGCTGATTACTCGCTCTGATGAATTCTAGTCAGTCAAATTGAGTTCCTTCCCTCAGTTATATGCATAATAGGCCTACTTCCCTTTGATCAGAGGAGAGAGAGGAGAGAGAGGAGGGAGAGTCAAAGAGACAAATAGAAAGGTAGAGAAAGAGAGAGAGGGAACGGCATAGAGAGGGAGAAAAGGAGGTTGAGGGAGATAGAGGGTAAAATAAAGTACTGCAGGATTTTAAAAAAAGGGTAGAATTAGTGAAGGTAGCCAGTGGTAATGGTCAGTCAGTAATATCAATGTTTGTGACCTCACAATTGGTAATGTCAGAGAGTGGGTGAAACTCAGACAAGCCCCGAAGCACTTGTTGAGACTTTTAAAGCCAACAGATAAGAGCTTTACCTGAATTCACTATATGAGAATATCATTCCCCAGGCTAACCATTTACAAAATCAATAGTAAATCTGGTGCAGTGATAGAATGGCATGATAAGGTCACTAAGTGCAATGGAGGTCAGAACATTGGTCCATCAACCTAGCTATCAAAGTTCAAAAGTGGAGTTCAAAACTTCACCTGAAAAGTCGCTGCAAGTGTTGGGCTAGTAGGCGGCAAACATGACCTTCCCACTGGTGTTTCTTCCAAACAGCAGTCAGAACAGCACACAAAAAGGTAGGTTAAGCTGAATGTTTGCATCGATTTGCTAAACTCTTCCATCAGAAATGACTGATTTCCACTAGTTTGGTTGCTTAAAGTAGCCTGAATCCATAGTAAGAGCACATTTGTAGACATCAACAGTGAATGACAACTGAGTAGATAACCACCCCTATTTCTCCTTGTGATTTTACTGAATCACAATCCATAACGGATGGAAAGACCTGTTGACCTCCAGACCTGCTGTACTCTTTATCCTGTGACCTGCATGGTGGAGGAATAGATCTGCTATTGTATCCGTGGTGTGGGGAGTATTTTGGTCTGTTTACTGCTGGCTCCACGACAAAAGCTCAGCATGGTCCTCTTTTTTCTATTTCATACCTGCTACCCCAGACGCTCTCTGGCTGCTGCTGTAATGGTGCAACCTTTACACATAAAATAACACAAATTTCTGAGATCTGGAGAAAAATGTTTCATGTGATTCCTGGATCAAGAATTCAGTCTCTTGCTGTTTTGAGGATTACTATTTTGCAAGGCACTCTGCCAGATCAACAGAGTGGGGTAGCAACTTTGCTCTCTATTTCGCAAGCTTCCCTGTCAGCCTGCCAGTGTGAGGTACACTGCATTTCAAAACTTTCTAAGTACAAATTACATTAAATATAAGTATCTCAATATTGTCAAATCAAGTTGTTTAAAAAAAATAGCTGTCTGAATGTGACTGCCAAGGTATGAAACCATGGGCTCCTGCTACAAGACTATGTTAGCCCACTGGGCTAAAGCGTAGGCCTTCAGGTTTCAAACAAAGGTACTTATCCCACAACTGTGTTTTATTGAATCACAGCCGTTACACCAGCAGCCTACGCAGCCACCTCGGTAGGTAGTCTACTGTGCTATCATCTAGTCACCTAGTAGTTAGTCTACTGTGCTATCATCTAGTCACCAAGTAGGTAGTCTACTGTGCTATCATCTAGTCACCAAGTAGGTAGTCTACTGTGCTATCATCTAGTCACCAAGTAGGTAGTCTACTGTGCTATCATCTAGTCACCTAGTAGTTAGTCTACTGTGCTATCATCTAGTCACCTAGTAGTTAGTCTACTGTGCTATCATCTAGTCACCAAGTAGGTAGTCTACTGTGCTATCATCTAGTCACCAAGTAGGTTGTCTACTGTGCTATCATCTAGTCATGTACAGTAGTCGCCAAATGCCCATTACTCTGACCTCTGTGCACAGGTGTCTGACTTTCACATCACGGTAAACCTTCCAAGTGAGCCGAGCAATAATGAGGTTTGAATCCCCTGGCAGAGCAGAGCGGCTGGTGGTGAAATCCTCTGGGGCTGAACCCTCGTCAGAGCCTGGTGCTGCTGCACCTGCTGAGGACACATCCACTCCTCATGTCCCACAAAGCCCCAGGCTCACATCCAGCTGTACAGATAATCAATGATATCACACATCAGCAGCCTGGGTGGTTAGGGTGGCAGGGTGGGTGGGTGGGTATGTGTTCCCTAAGAAGCCTGTCTGTCTGTCAGCCCGCAGAATGAATGTGATTGCATTTCATGTAAGGATCTTTAAACATCTCACTCTTCTTCGCTTTCCTATTGGGTCTGTGGCCAATAACGATTATCAAATGGACCCGCTGAGGAATAATATGACACCCGGCATCTTATATCCATGCATGATGTACAGACTTTAGAAATGTAGCATATCAATACAGTTCTTATTCTCCCCATTTCTGTTCAGGCCATGTCTCTCTGTGACAAACTAATACAAATGGTCTCATAGATGGCATTTAAACAATGACATTATGTCACTCTGTGGTTTCATAAAATAATTAAATCAATATGAAATAATTATTTCTATCAACGCCATCCATATGAAAGGCTTGACATTCTTACTGCGAATAACAGACCTTATCAATCTACTCCCCAGTAATTACCTATTGTGTGTGTGGAATAATGAAAAAGTCCCCTCTCACTCTTTGCAATAGGAACATTGTGCTTCTATTCTGTTGATGTCTGATGTAAAAATAACTGTCTCTGTGTGTGTGTGTGTGTGTGTGTGTGTGTGTGTGTGTGTGTGTGTGTGTGTGTGTGTGTGTGTGTGTGTGTGTGTGTGTGTGTGTGTGTGTGTGTGTGTGTGTGTGTGTGTGTGTGTGTGTGTTTATTTCCATCTGGGTATAGACTGTGTGTGTGTGTGTGTGTGTGTATTTCCATCTGGGTATAGACTGTGTGTGTGTGTGTTTACTTCCATCTGGGTATAGACTGTGTGTGTGTGTGTGTGTTTACTTCCATCTGGGTATAGACTGTGTGTGTGTGTGTTTACTTCCATCTGGGTATAGACTGTGTGTGTGTGTGTTTACTTCCATCTGGGTATAGACTGTGTGTGTGTTTACTTCCATCTGGGTATAGACTGTGTGTGTGTTTACTTTCATCTGGGTATAGACTGTGTGTGTGTGTGTTTACTTCCATCTGGGTATAGACTGTGTGTGTGTATTTCCATCTGGGTATAGACTGTGTGTGTGTTTACTTCCATCTGGGTATAGACTGTGTGTGTGTTTACTTCCATCTGGGTATAGACTGTGTGTGTGTTTACTTCCATCTGGGTATAGACTGTGTGTGTTTACTTCCATCTGGGTATAGACTGTGTGTGTGTGTGTGTTTACTTCCATCTGGGTATAGACTGTGTGTGTGTGTGTTTACTTCCATCTGGGTATAGACTGTGTGTGTTTACTTCCATCTGGGTATAGACTGTGTGTGTGTTTACTTCCATCTGGGTATAGACTGTGTGTGTGTGTGTGTTTACTTTCATCTGGGTATAGACTGTGTGTGTGTGTGTGTTTACTTCCATCTGGGTATAGACTGTGTGTGTGTGTATTTCCATCTGGGTATAGCCTGTGTGTGTGTGTGTTTACTTCCATCTGGGTATAGACTGTGTGTGTGTATTTCCATCTGGGTATAGACTGTGTGAAAGGAGAAGCTCTGGTCTTTGATGCAGCAGCTCTGTTTTGTTCTTGTTGTTCTGCATTCAATTATAACACCACCTGACACTCCACTCTGGTAATAACGTGGATCCACATTCAGTAGAATTGTGGGAACTGAACTAAGAGTGGATATGAAATGTTCTAATCCCCCCTGAGTCGGAGCCTCTGAGATCTTTATTTTTACCACTAAATAGGCATGAAACAGTACATCTACCTTTACTTTTTCCAATTGTAATACACTTCATGACCTTTAGAGAGCCAGTCATTGTTAGGTGAGTATTTTTCCTTCTCAATGTACGAAGGATTTGTTAAAGCAGTTAAGAGAATAATAATATGATAATAATGAAGAGAGTTCAAATCACAGTATATTGGACGCATAGACAATTTAGCAGATGCTTGTTTTACTAGCTCCTAACAGTGCAGCCAAAATGTCAAACAAGTGCACAAATAATCATCAAAACTAGAAACAAGAAATCACGGATGTCAGAACGATTCCAGTTAACAACCCAAATAACACAGTATATAGTGTATAATATAATCTATAATATATCCAAATGTAATCTATGCTTACAGTGCCTTCAGAAAGTATTCACACCTCTTGAGTTTCCAAATGTTGTTGTGCTACAGCCTGAATTTAAAATAGATTAAATTGAGATTTTTTTTGTCACTGGCCTACACACAATACCTCAAAATGTCAATGTGGAATTATGTTTTTAGAAGTGTTTACAAATTAATAAAAAGCGAAAAGCTGAGGTGGACTGAGGAGTTTATGATAAAAAATAAACGTAATGGCGCTAAGCACAGGTAAAATCCTAGAGGAAAACCTAGTGCAGTCTGCTTTCCACCAGATACTGGGAAATAAATTCACCTTTCAGAAGGACAATAAAACACAAGGCCAAATCTGCACTGGAGTTGCTTACCAAGAAGGCATTTTCCTGATTATGGAATTTATATGTTTAAGTTAATGATTAGAATATTCCACCCTGAAACCATATAATTGTATGAAATTGATTAGAATCATACAGTTACTAGTAATGAGGTGTGTAGGTTAAGTCAGTAAAATTATACCTCTGTACAAAATGTCTTTATAGTAACTTAAACACAGAATGTCTGAGCAAAATTCGGTGCCGAGTTTGCTAGGGGCCTCTGAGAGATTTGAGGGAGGACAGGGAGTGCTTCCCACGGTCTCCCTAATCTTTCTCGGCTGGATAGTGATAAAGTATGTGCGTAGGATACCTACTGTTCGTGTGTATGTATGTGCGTATGATATCTGCTGTTTGTGTGCCGCTAGAAAACGGATGTCTTTGTATTGTGGACTTCAGAACGTTCTCGTGAATAAACTGTACTAACCTTTTGCATAAGCTGAGTCTTTGACTAATTATTATTGAACCCATGGTCTTACAAACCTCGGGGATTGGTCAAAGCTATTGATGGATTGTTATTTTCATTGGGATTGAAAATTCTCTTGACAGCTTGGTCCTTCGAAACCGGATTTCAATACCTGTTTTCTGTCGTCCTATGGGAGCCCCGAAAACCGTGCACGGACGGATCAGAGATCCGTAAGTTAAAGGCCTGACCTCTGGAAATTGAGGTTCCATTTCAGGCCGGTGGCAAACTGGTACACGACAGAAAACAGTGACAAAATCCAACCAACATTGAATTCTCAGCTGCAAGATAAGGTCAGTGATCTTTATTCAGCAAGTAAGATTTGTATCGGGTATACCGTCCATATAATCTAATGTCGAGAAAGTTTAAGACAAACAAAGGTGCGGACTCCGGCCGCAAAATCTA
Source organism: Oncorhynchus mykiss (assembly GCF_013265735.2). Lineage (NCBI taxonomy): Eukaryota > Metazoa > Chordata > Actinopteri > Salmoniformes > Salmonidae > Oncorhynchus > Oncorhynchus mykiss. The sequence continues at coordinate 66,236,198 of NC_048574.1, read as the reverse complement.
TAGGGGAGGGTCTGGGTGGGCGTCTGTCCGCGGTGGCGGCTCTGGTGCGGGACGCGGACCCCACTTCACCATCGTCTTAGTCCGCCTCATTGTTCGCCTCCGTGGCTTCCTAACCATGGCAACCCTTCTCAATGGACAGAGGGGCAGCTCGGGACAGAGGGGCAGCTCGGGACAGAGGGCGGAAGCTCGGGACAGAGGGGCGGCAGCTCGGGGCGGAAGCTCGGGGCAGAGGGGCTCTGGCGCCTCTGGGCAGAGGGGCGGGAGACTCCGGCAGCGCCGGACAGGCGGGAGACTTCGGCAGCGCCGGACAGGCGGGAGACTCCGGCCACGCCGGACAGGCGGGAGACTCCGGCCGCGCCGGACAGGTGGGACCACCTGCAGGGAGGAGACAGAGAGACAGCCTGGTGCGTGGGGCTGCCACAGGAACCACCAGGCTGGGGAGACCTTCAGGAGGCTTGGTGTTAGGAGGAGGCACCTGAAGGACCGGGCTGTGGGGGAGCACTGGAGCTCTGGTGCGCAGCCTTGGCACCACTTCCCCAGGCTGGACAACTACTCTAGCCTGGACCATCCAGAGTGCAGGCACAGGTTGAACCGGGCTGTGGGTAAGCACGGGAGATCTAGTGCTTACTACGCGCACCTCTCCCTTAGGCTCCACTCCCACATTTGCCCGGCACGAGCGGAGCGCAGGCAGAGGACGCACTGCACCCTCCCAGCGCCCCGGAGACACAGCACGCAGAGCCGGCGCAGGATACACTGGACCAAAACTGCGTACCGGCGACCAGACCCGCTGAGCAGGCACCATACGCCCTGGCTCGATGCCCGCACTCGCATGACACTCTCGGGGGGCTGCTTTATAGCGCACCGGGCTATGGACACGTACTGGCGACACCGTAACACGGTGCCTGACCAGTAACGCGCTGCTTATAATAAGCACGAGGAGTGAGCTCAGGTCTGCTACCTGGCTTAGCTCCACACCTCGTGTGCCTCCCCCCCCAAAATTGGGGGCTGCCTCTTGTACCTGTCGCACTGCCGTGCTGCCTCCTCATATCGCCGCCGCTCAGCTTTCGCTGCCTCCAGCCTCTGATTGAGAACCATACTAGGCCGAAACATAGAAATCCCCAAATCATAGAAAATCAAACATTGACTGCCCACCCAACTCCCGCCCTAACCATACTAAATAAATACAAAACAAAGGAAATAAAGGTCAGAACGTGACACAGAAAGACTCAGAGCTGAATACTTATGTAATTTTCAATACATTTGCAAACATTTCTAAAAACATGTTTTCACTTTGTCATTATAGGGTATTGTGTGTAGATGGGTGAGAACAAAAATCTATTTAATCAATTCTGAATTCAGGCTGTAACACAACAAGCACAGGAGGTTGGTGGCAGTTTCATTGGGAGGGGCGGGCTCGTGGTAATGGCTGGAGGGGAAAAAGTGGAATGTTATCAAATACATCAAACACATGGTTTCCATGTGCTTTATGCCAGTCCATTTGTTCCGTTCCAGCCATTATTATGAGCCGTCCTCCACTCAGCATCCTCCACTGAAGTCAAAGGGTATGAATACTTTCTGAAGGCACTGTATATTATAATGAACTATGTGAAGAAAACAGTACATGAATACACAGTGTGAAGGCAAAGGTCCAGTATTTAATGTCTGTATATACATGGAACAGCAGCGTTGGCTATGTGTGTGTGAGTACTGTCACGTCTGCTCCTGCTCTCCTTCTTTGGCGTTCGAGGGCGCCAGGCTGCCCTTCATTACGCACACCTGTCGCCATCATTATGCGCAGCAGTGCTCATTGGACTCACCTGGACCCCTTCCCTTTGTTGATTGCCCCGTCTATAACTGTCTGCTCCCCCATTTGTTCCCGGTGTCAGCATTGATGTCATTATTTTGTCCCCTGTCCAGACGCTGTTCCTGTCCTGTTTCACATCCATTGTTTATTATGTGTTCTCCCTGTACCTGCTTCTTGTCTCCAGCGTCGATCCTCACAAGTACAGGAGTCCGCGTGTGTATGAGGTGTGTGTGTGAGCTTGTGTTTGTGTTTTGTGTGAGTGAGTGAGTGAGTGAGTGAGTCTATCTTTGTTTCTTACTACAGGAGATGGCTGTTCAACAGTCTGATGGGCTGGAGATGGAAGCTGTTTTTCAGTCTCTCAGTCCCAGCTTTGATGAATCTGTACTGTCTCCGTCTTCTAGATGCTATCGGGGTGAACAGACCGTGACTCAGGTGGCTGAGGTCCTTGATGATCTTCATGGCCTTCCTTTGACACTGGATACTGTAAATCTTCCGGAGGGTTATATTTAATATTTAAGCAATAAGGCCCGAGGAGGTGTCGTATATGACCAATATAGTGTGCCTTTGTTGCTATCATAAACTGGTTACCAACGTAATTAGAATACAATCTGACATACCACGGCTTTCAGACAATCAGCATTGTCTACCCGGTTTATAATAAGCACAACACCTCATATCTTAATCATCTACACAGAAAAAATCTACTTGTCTCATGAGTGAAGAGTACCATGAATATGAGACCGCAAAAGCATTTATTATTAAATCACTATTAACTTGTAATCATATAGACGAGTAGCCTGTTGTGGCCTTTCTCCCCTCTTGCAGTCCACTGAACTCCATATTACCAACATCCCTCCATATCACCCTCATCCCTTCAAATTACCCATATTCCCCTATATTCCCCTCATCCCCCATTTACCCTCATCCCTCCATATTACCCTCATCCCCCATATTACCCTCATCCCATCATATTACTCTCATCCCTCCATATTGCCCTGATCCCTCCATATTACTCTCATCCCCCATATTACTCTCATCCCTCCATATTACCCTCATCCCATCATATTACTCTCATTCCTCCATATTACCCTGATCCCTCCATATTACTCTCATCCCCCATATTACTCCCATCCCTCCATATTACCCTGATCCCCCCATAATAATCTCATCCCTCCATATTACCCTGATCCCCCCATATTACTCTCATCCCTCCATATTACCCTGATCCCCCCATATTACTCTCATCCCTCCATATTACCCTGATCCCCCCAAATTACTCTCATCCCTCCATATTACCCTGATCCCCCCATATTACTCTTATCCCTCCATATTACCCTGATCCCCCAATATTACTCTCATCCCTCCATATTACCCTGATCCCCCCATATTACTCTCATCCCTCCATATTACCCTGATCCCTCCATATTACCCTCATCCCTCCATATCACCCTCATCCCTTCAAATTACCCATATTCCCCATATTACCCTCATCCCCCATATTACTCTCATCCCCCATATTACTCTCATCCCCCATATTACCCTCATCCCTTCAAATTACCCATATTCCCCATATCACCCTCATCCCCCATATTACCCTCATCCCCCATATTACTCTCATCCCCCATATTACCCTCATCCCCCATATTACTCTCATCCCCCATATTACTCTCATCCCCCATATTAATCTCATCCCCCATATTACTCTCATCCCCCATATTACCCTCATCCCTTCAAATTACCCATATTCCCCCATATTACCCTCATCCCCCATATTAATCTCATCCCCCATATTACTCTCATCCCCCATATTACCCTCATCCCTTCAAATTACCCATATTCCCCCATATTACTCTCATCCCCCATATTAATCTCATCCACCACATTACTCTCATCCCCCATATTAATCTCATTCCTCATATTACTCTCATCCCCCATATTACCCTCATCCCTCATATTACTCTCATCCCCCCATATTACCCTCATTTCCCATATTACTGTTATCCCTCCATATTACCCTCATCCCCCATATTACTCTCATCCCCATATTACTCTCATCCCCCATATGACCCTCATCCCCCATATTACGCTCATCCCCCACATTACTCTCATCCCTCCATATTACCCTGACCCCCCCATATTACTCTCATCCCTCCATATTACCCTCATCCCCCATATTACTCTCATCCCCCATATTACTCTCATCTCCCATATTACTCTCATCCCCCATATGACCCTCATCCCCCATATTACGCTCATCCCCCACATTACTCTCATTCCTCCATATTACCCTGACCCCCCCATATTACTCTCATCCCTCCATATTACCCTGATCCCTCCATATTACTCTCATCCCCCACATTACTCTCATCCCTCCATATTACCCTGACCCCCCCCATATTACTCTCATCCCTCCATATTACCCTCATCCCCCATATTACTCTCATCCCCCATATTACTCTCATCTCCCATATTACTCTCATCCCCCATATGACCCTCATCCCCCATATTACGCTCATCCCCCACATTACTCTCATCCCTCCATATTACCCTGATCCCCCCATATTACTCTCATCCCTCCATATTACCCTGATCCCCCCCATATTACTCTTATCCCTCCATATTACCCTGATCCCCCCATATTACTCTCATCCCTCCATATTACCCTGATCCCCCCATATTACTCTCATCCCTCCATATTACCCTGATCCCCCCCTTATTACTCTCATCCCTCCATATTACCCTGATCCCCCCAAATTACTCTCATCCCTCCATATTACCCTGATTCCCCCATATTACTCTCATCCCTCCATATTACCCTCATTTCCCATTTATGTCATCCCACACTGCCACCATGGAGTAGCAGAGCTTTCCATACTGCAGGCACTCTGGGCTCCAAACAACCTGTAATAGAAACCCATGACACCATTCCATTTTAGATTCCAGCAACCTTGACACACAAACTACAGCTATGGACATACTCCTACTGCCAGATAATACACTGTCTGTGTTTCTTTCAACTCATCCAGGTGCCAAGAGACTGACAAGCCTACGTGTGAACCACGTCTTTTTACCTCAGTAGTCGTTGTGGCGTTTGATTTAGCGGGCACGCTTGAGTCTGACGTTTGAGTTTAGGACACAAATCAAACGAGACAACGCGTGGCGGGCGTACGGTTATTTAGTAGAGGATTTGATGGATCTGACAGATGTGCGAATGTGACATCTTTCAAATAGGTACCAGGCAGGCGAAAACGAGTTTGTCATTCCCATGCAGGGAAAATAGCCTGTCTAAGCAGCTGGCTCTTAGCTAGGACATTTGGAGTTATTTTGATGTGTGGGGAGGAATAGGCCAGAACTCAAAGTCAGGATGAACCTCCAATTTACATTGAAAGTAGTCTGTCTGGGGATGGGGGGAAAACACAATATGAGTGACAGTATATTACTAGGGCACCCTATTCATTACACAGTGCACTACCTTTGACCTTGAATGGGGTGCCATTAGGCCCTGCCCAAAAGTAGTTCACTGCCATTTCAGATCATCAAAAAAGATGAGTGTCAAGGCTGTAAAGGAGATACGTAAGGCTAAATGTAGCGTGTTAGCCTCTGAACGGTGTGTGGGCAGGCTCATTAAATGTAAATAGCAGTTCTCATTAACTTCCGCAATGACGCTAACCTCGCTATTCGCATAGTTACAATGGATGCTTCAGACCCATGGGTTCATGTGCAGCACGTAGAGGCTGTGTTCCAAATGGCATCCTAGTCCCTATATTGTGCAGTACTTTGACCAGGGCCCAATGGACCCTGGTCAAAAAAAGGGCACTATCTAGGGAATAGGGTGTCATTTGGGACACACCCAGAGGCTATGGAGTGGAGCGAGTCCAAAAATTAATTAGCCAGAAAATGTTAGCGATTTTTTAAATTGACTGCGTTGTTTAGTGGCATAATGTATTGCCCTTTACATGGGATGGAGAGGAGAGGAACGACTAGGGTATGGCATCTACTTGAAAAGTGAGGTCCAACAGAATGTCATACTGCATGTTCAGCCCCAAGGGTACCACTTATCCAGTCACAACTGTGATACTGCAGTGATACTGTCAGGGATTTTTTTGCCATTGAAATCCTTGGGCTAACAGTGTAACACTTTTTTGGGATGGAAAAACACTTTCAGTGTCAACTCAAACGACTAAAACCAGATGTAAATGATGTAGTTAAGTAAAGATAATGTGCCTATATTTTATTAAACAATATTATCTTTGAGAACTAACAATCACCAAAATAAAAGCTAGAGAGTCAGGGAGAATTGAAAATTCCCAAACAAATGAATTTAGCAGTATTGATTTTGTTATTATGTTTGAGCAAAATAACACAGCATTAGCCATGGCAAAATCCACAGAATTGCAGGAAATTCTCTTTAAAGTAACAATACAGTGAAAATCGCACTTTTAAAAGTTAATATTCTGTAAACCCAAATAATGTTGTTGACTCATTCTATATTCATATTTGTGGCAAAAATTGGAGTGGGAAGAAAACATTTTTTTTTTAAAACACCTCAAAGCTGTCTTCACTACAAAACCTATAGTCAGAGGACATGTCAAAGACAATTTTTATACTAGATGTAATCAATAGTTCACCTCCAATCCATTATTTTAAATATTTGTCTCTGGTTCACTGTGTTCACTTCCTTTTATTGACAGTTTTTGACAGTTGTATAGTGTTGTAGAAGTACGTCAACATGCAGACTGCAAACGCTTTATTTGATCCCTTTATGCGCTGTTCACTCCCATTTTTCATTCAAAATGTATCAAATTCGTATCAAATGACCTGTATAAAGCTGAAGAAACCAGCAGATGGTATTCTGATAGTTGATTATTTCCTCATATATCAGTCCTCTGAACACACCTGGCGCCCGTTAAGCACAATTACCGTATAACCGCGTAACTGACGGTAGGTAATGGATGACCGTAATGAAAATAAAATAACCATCATAGCCGTTTGTGTGGAGCGAACAATGAAGATGGAACGGCCGGGCATTCGTGTGGTTGAGTCCATATCGGCCATAACATGGAGTTTTAACAACCTGATGAAACTCTGTTCCTCCTTGCTGAAACAACCAAACGAGTCTTCGGTTCCTTAGATTACTGTCCTGTAATATGGTGAAGTGCAGCAAAGAAAGACCTAGCAAAGCAGCACGCCTTGCTCTTAACTGCACATAACAGTGACCGCGCTCATTTGACTGGCCAATTACAGAGATCCAAAATTCCATGACCTTCACAGCCCTGCATTCAGCAGAACACAAAGTTTGGGAACGTTCAGATAGATATAGAGTGCATTCGGAAGGTTTTCAGACCCCTTTACCTTTTCCACATTCTGTTACGTTACAGCCTTATTCTAAAACGGATTCAAATAAAAGATTTCCCCATCAATCTACACACAATACCCCATAATGACAAAGTGAAAACTGTTTTTTACAAATGTTTGCAAATGTATTAACATTTAAATACCTTACAGAAATACCTTATTTACATAAATATTCAGACCATTTGCTATGAGACTCGAAATTGAGCTCAGGTGGATCCTGTTTCCATTTATCATCCTTGAGATGTTTCTACAACTTGATTGGATTCCACCTGTGGTAAATTAAATTGATTGGACATGATTTGGAAAGACACGCACCTGTATATATAAGGTCCCACAGTTGACAGTGCATGTCAGAGCAAAAACCAAGCCATGAGGTCGAAGGAATTGTCCGTAGAGTTCCAAGACAGGATTGTGTCGAGGCACAGATCTGGGGAAGGGTACAAAAAAATGTCTGCAGCTTTGAAGGTCCCCAATAACAAAGTGGCCTGCATCATTCTTAAATGGGAGAAGTTTGTAAACCCCAAGACTTTTCCTAGAGCTGGCTGCTGGCCAAACTGAGCAATCAGGGAAAAGGGCCTTGGACCAGGAACCCAATGGTCACTCTAACAGAACTCCATAGTGACCATCAGAGTGACCACCATTAAAAGCAATTGAATCTGTTTTAGAACAAGGCTGTAATCTAACCAAATGTGGAAAAAGTCAAAGGGTCTGAATACTTTCCGAATGCACTGTATGCTATGTAAAACGAACATGCATCTCTGACATGTAGAATAAAGAATCATGTCTGCTGTATTTGTGGTATTTCTATCTGCAACGTTCAAAAACGTTTTCGTACTGAACATGGCCCTGTTCACTTTCTGACTGGGAGGAGGTGGAGCTCTAGGAGGGTTGTGTTCAGTTGGTTAAAAACGGAAGAAAACGCTTCGAAACAGAATGAAACAGGTACTGTCTGGACTGGTCCAATAAAGAAACACACATAGCTTTCAGTTGCAAAAAGTTTTGCTACATAGTGCCCTAAAGAACACGAAGCTGGTTTAGCTGGTACTATTACTGTATACAACTGCAGTATTATAATTAGCCAATGAGGGGAGGGTAGAGAGAAGTAGTCTTGTGTGGAACAGTTGTTGCGTGGCGTTAGCAATACCAAGGTTGCGGGTTCAATTACCGCAGGGATCACATACACCTACTAAAAATGTGTGTATTCAATGTACAAGCGTCTGCTTAGTGGTGTATAAAACTATGCTCTGTTGAAATACTGTTCAGCAGATTGGTCTTGTGATTAACTCAAACACTTACTGACACTGTATTATGTAGTATACATTGGCAATATGATCCTGAGCCTAGATCAGACTTACAGGTTGTAAATGGACATATCTTCTTGGGCACGTTGTAAAACAAGTTGACTGTAGTTCAAGTTTATTTGCTATAATATAATGATGATCTACTGTGTGAATAATTTACAGCTTTGTTGCATTTGAAGTGACAAATTAGACTTTTTGTATTTGATATTAATAGCACAGTTACTGCCATTAAAGTTGCTGTGACTTGTTTATTTAAATAAGAGGTTCTCATGGGACTTTGTTTCTGTTTCAAATATGTTTAATTATACTCTCTAAAGAGACAAACCTGCAAAACATATGAATCCCTTTCACAGTAGTAGAGCTGTCTGTCTGTCAGTCTCTCATGTTTGCCCTAAATGGAAATGTGGTGCTACTACACGACTTCTGTGGAAATGACAGGTGGATCCCAGTCCTCCAGTCTGCTCACCGGAGTCATCTGAGTCAATTAATTAAATAATGACATGTTCAACGTTTGATCTTTCCTGCTCCAATAAAGGGGATAGGGGAGGTGGCGCTCCCTCATGGCCTCTATCTCTGTTGTTTTTTTTCTCCCGCTCTCTCTTTATGTCTGTACCTCTCTCGGCCTCTCTCTTAGGGCTCTATTTTCAGCTGGAGGCGCAAGTGTCCAATGTAACGAATTTGGTCTTGTAAAAATTGGCACACTGGCATTTTCCAGCCCTAACACTAGGTTTGACAATGTACCTGTCTAACATCTGCTTGCTTGCACTGAGGTGATCATTTCATGCAACGCTAATGGGAAAAGCAGGTCTTCATGGTAACGAAGTTGGTTAAGGGATGGATTTTGAGAGCGGAGGTGCAGCCTATCCATCCCTGATGCACAGTGCCCACGGAAGGAGAGACGTGCCTTTTGTGCTGGTGAATCTCGTATTTAGAAAAATAAAAAAAACGATTGGTTTTCCTCATTCCGTTTAATTTGATTCAAAACCAAGCACAGCCTAGCCTCCCTTTAATGCTGGTTTAGTTTAGAAGCATCACATTGGTGCTTCTTTTTATCCTGGCCATTATCCAAAAGTAGCCTATAAATAAAGGGGTTTTATATTATAGGTTTTTTTGGACGTTTTTGCCCTCATGCTTTTTCCTTATTCACAATTCGCATACCTGCATTCCGTTTGTTCAAGTTGGCTATTCAACACCATTTTCAAAGAGCGCCCCTCGTTCGATTACCAAAGACACGCTCCTCCAAACTATTCAATCCTCCTATAATGCCTTATCAATGACAGATTTTTTGGAGAATCTGCCCAGCATATAGGCAACGATACACTTGACAGAGCCTAGTATTTTGTATAGACATGCAAGTGTTATGCATAAAGACATTTAGGCCGACGTCTGTACACAGTGTCATGGAACGAGATAAGGGATTTATGACATCATGCTGCTGACCTAATCCTATTTAGAAATATTGTTGTTGGTTTAAAAAACAGAGTGATGGTTTTTCGTTTATTTGATTAAAAAACAATCTTATTTGAAAGATTCACCCTCCATGGGTTTATGGTGAGAACGTACAGGGCTCGAATGGAATGGAATTTTGTCTGCTATCATTTGTAAAATGGCTCCGTGATGTTTATAAAACGAGCAGTACAGTGGTCATTCCCCCTTTGTCTTTATATTGGATCTTCATTCAGCTCTTGTGAAAAGTTTGGATGTGCACATAGTCTGAGCTGCCTTGTCTGTATTATGCCCTTGGGGAGAAATGATGGTGCCTGTAACTATATTTAGACATAGCCTATTTAAAATAAGTTGTTGTTTTGCTTTCATTAGAATTTCATTCGAATTATACACTGTCTTTTCAGGCCATATCAATAACCTAGTGAAATTAATCTTGCTTATTGACTACTTTTGGCATGTCCAGACAGTAGGCCTAGCCCCTATTTCCATATTAAAGTAATGCAATTAGAACAATGTGGACTGAAAACGTGTTCAAACAATGTATTTAACAAATTAGGCTACAACGAATTCGAATTGGAGTTGATGACAACGCAATACATTTAAATACCGGAAATACTCAACTTGAAGCAACCACATATTTAGCCTTTCTGATTGGCCAGTGAGTGGGCCAAGCCTTGACACACCCACAACGTTCTTAATCATCAAAACACAGTCGTTTCATGCCACCACCTGCTACTGTGCCCATAATTCTGGTTCAGAAAATTGCGAGACTGTTTCTGACCACCACTGAACCTAGAACGCTACCGCCAGCACTAAGATTTCCCATTGAGTCAGGTTTGTTCAAATGGAGCCCTTAGTCTCTCTCCCCTCCTCCCTCGCTGTCTCTCTCTCCATCTCCACTCTTGCTCTGTCTCTCAGTCCATGTTAAAATATCAATTTGGTTTCTATTACCATGGGACATGAAGGCAAATGGTTCTTGCTTCTGCAAATTGAACAAAAATGGGGGAAATAATCAAAGGCCATTACTCAGAGGCAGCGGCACCTCACATTAAAGAGAGCCATCTATCAACTAGAGATATTTACCACAGCAACAGACATATTATGTAAAAAAAAAACGATTTTTGGTGGTCGATGCATACAAAGAATTAGATACTGGAACAAGAGTAAACATTCTGGGCACTAGAGAGCGTGCTATGGAGAAGACGTGCTTTGCTAGAGCTCCGCTCTATTTTGAAACAAATTAGTATATATCTTAACCTCTCACAACCTATGACTTCAAACAAATATGACAAAGGGAAAAGTCACCAAAAAAGGGGGCGCTAAACAAGATTATTTGACCCAATTTCAACGTCGCCGACCCACGAGAAGTTAGCTGAAGAGGCTAGCTTCCAAGAGTTCCCCACAGAGCCTACTCAAAGTGACATACTGGCTGCCATAAACTCACTAAGCAAGTTGGTCGGCACAAGGTTGGCTGATATCTCAAAGAGTATTGGGACTTTAGCCGAAACTGTGAAGGCAACTAAGTGAAGGGTGCATGAGTTTGAGCAAACGACAGTCGATCACGAGGCCAGGCTACAGGACATAGAGAAACAGTGCACAACGTTCAAAAATGACAACAAAACCCTGAAAGCCCGACTGGAAATGCTCAAGTCGCATTCAAGACGCCAGAACATCCGAATATGTGGGATCCAGGAGAACACTGAGAAAGGGAAACCCACTGAATTAGTCTCAGAGCTGATAATGGCATTGCTGGGGAGTGAACACTTCAAAACGGACATCTTGATCGACCACGCACACAGATCTCAGGCAACGAAGCCGGCCAAGGGCGGTCCACCAAGGCCATTCATTGTACGGCTGCACTATCCCCAGACCAGGGAACTCATCTTCAAGCTGGCTAGTCAAAAGTTCCCCCTTAACTACAATGGAGACAGGGTGTCTTTCTACCCAGATTTTACCTTGGAGGTGAGGAACCAACGGAAAGAGTATGATGAGGTACGCAACAAATGCAGGGCGGCCAACATCCGATATGGATTCCTCTTCCCAGCCCGGTTTAAGGTGATAGTTGAGGGATCAACACGTACGTTTCACAACCCAAAAGAGGCCGACTAAATGGCCAAATAGAGGCCAGGAATGTGTTTGAATTTCCGGCCTATGTCTTTTCGATCGGAAGATCAGAAATTGGGACTTATATGATATGTGAGATGTTGTGGCTTACATAGCATTGTTTAGCCTATCATGTATTAGCGCCACTCACCCCCTAACGTGAGAGTTAAGTGTTATTTAATATTAGTTTATATGCGGAGCATCTATAGACGACGAGTTAGTTCAAGCTGTATGTCTAGACACCCTGTGTTAGCCAAGGAGTGCTTCGTTTGGGGAAGTCACTCAGTAAAGGGACGGGAGGAGGGGCGGGAGGGGGGATGGGGTCTGTGTTTTATGTTCACATTTATTAATACAGGTGGCATGACAAGCTCCCGCACGGCGGGACGTTTTTCTTCTGGGTTTTGTATGACAGCAACAATTTGATCTAAAATAAGAAATGCCACATAGTGACAGAGCACAGAGTAGACCAGGTGGAATAAAGATAGTCAGCTGGAACTGTAATGGCTTAGGGCATGTGGTGAAGCGAGCTAAGGTTTTCTCTCATCTTAAATCACTGGGTGCTGACATAGTGCTTCTTCAAGAAACTCATGTTAAACGCTCCGCTCAGGCCAAGCTACAAGTCGGCTGGATCGGTCAGATATACCAGTCTAACTTTGATGCAAAAGCGAGAGGGGTAGCAATCCTGATAAGGAAAAACATTCCTTTTGTTTACTCATCCTCGATTTCAGATCCTAATGGTCGGTATATTATTGTGGCTGGTACACTGAATTCAAAACCAATAACCTTGGTCAATTTATATGGACCCAACTTCGATGATCCATTATTTTTTCAAGGGGTATTTAAGGCCATACCAAATATCTCGGATACAAGTGTTATTGTGGGAGGTGACTTTAACTGTACGTTAGATCCTCTTTTAAATAAACAGCTATCAAGGTCACTTCAACAATCAAATGCCCGTGTCTGTCTAAATATATTGATGACAAACCTTAACATTGTCGATATTTGGAGACTGACGCACTCAACAGACAGGGATTATTCTTTCTTTTCATCAGTTAATAAATCATATTCCACAATTTACTATTTTTTGTTGGACTCCAAACTAATTTCAGCAGCTGAGTCGGTTACCGATCACCCTATTCTAATTGCGGACCACTCTCCTCTGTCCATGGTGCTGAAACTCGACAATATGTCGACAGGTCGGCGACCGTGGCGCTTAGACGCATACCTGTTGAAAGAGAAGGCTTTTTGTCAGTATTTGAAGGAGCAGATTGCCCTTTTCCTCGGAACTAACGACATGGGGGATGTTGACGAGTCCACCCTTTGGGAATCTCTAAAGGCTGTGATTAGAGGTTACATTATTTCTTATACATCAGAGAGGAAGAAACGCGCCAATACTAGGCTGAGAGAAATTGAAAGAGAGTTAGGGGAACAGGAGAACGTTTTTAGGACGAATTCCTCGTATACAGTCCTTGAGAAGACCACAAAGTTAAAATATGAATACAATACCATCCTTTCGAAATGGGTGGGCTCTTTACTTGCTAGAACGCAACAAAGTTATTTTGAACTGGGTGACAAACCACATAAATTATTAGCAAGACATCTAAGGCATGTACAGGCATCTAGAGCTATTCACAAAATAAAAGACAAGAAGGTTCAAATAGTAACAGATCTGCAGGATATTAATAAATGCTTTGCGCAGTCTTCCTAAACTAGACAGGGGGCCAGCTGCTGCACTCGATGCAGGGATAACTTCAGAGGAAATTAACACAGCGATAGCACAATTTCCAAACAGCAAGGCCCCTCCCTGGGCCCGATGGATATGTAATAGAATTCTATAAGAAGTACTGCGCCAGTCTATCTCCACTTATGTTGCGAATGTTTAAACAATCCAAAGAAAATGCCAAACTCCCGCAAACACTGTATGAGGCTACAATAGCACTGATCTTGAAAAAAGATAGAGATTCCATGGAGATGTCGTCTTATCGCCCCGTGTCGTTACTCCCCATAGAAAACAAGGTGTTGACAAAGATATTGGCAAACTGATTGAAAACATATATTTCCAACATCATACACCCTGACCAGACAGGTTTTTATCCCGGGCCGACATATATACTACAATTTGAGACGCTTTTTCAACTTAATGTATCAAGATCATAAGGTTGAGGCAGTGGTAATAGCTCTTGATGCAGAGAAGGTTGAGGCAGTGGTAATAGCTCTTGACGCAGAGAAGGCGTTTGATCAGATTGAATGGGAGTATATGGTGTCGGTTCTGGAGCATTTCAGGTTTGGAAAGGAATTTATTAATTGGATCAGAATTATTTATGCACATCCAATGGCGTCTGTGGTAACCAATCAGGAAATGTCGCAGTCATTCCGCTTGTTCAAGGGGTGCCGACAGGGGTGCCCTATTTCACCTGCTCTCTTCTCTATAGCCATGGAACCCCTTGCTACTCGCATTCGGGCATGTGCCGATATAGCTTCTGTTAAAATAAAAGACACACAGCACAAAATTTCCCTATATGCAGACGATGTTCTTTTGTTTTTGTCCAAGCCTAAAACTTCTATTCCACCCTTACTTAACTTGATAAACACATTTGGCTCCTTCTCTGGCTACAAGATAAACTGGCAAAAAAGTGAGTTGATGCCAATATCACGGCTTGTGGAGATGCAATTTCTGCAATCTACCCCGTTTAGAACAGTGAAGGACAAGTTCACAAGCCTTGGCATTGTCGTGACAAGAGACCTTGATCAGCTATTGAAAGTGAATTGGGACATGAAAATATATCAGCTTAAACAAAATATAGATTTTTGGAAAACTCTGCCTATCTCCTTGGTTGGTCGTATAAACGCTATTAAAATGGTTGTCCTACCCAGGTTTCTTTACCTCTTCCAATGTCTACCCAATTTCATACCACAAAGCTATTTTAAGAAACTGGATTCAATAGAATAGTAACTTCATTTTTTATGGGATAACAAGGCAGCCAGAATTTCAAAGAAGCGTTTATGCAAGTATAAGATAGAGGGGGGCTTTGGCCTCCTCACTTTAAACTGTATTATTGGGCTGCTAATCTGAACATTGTGTCTTTCTGGAGGGAAAGTCTACCTGGGATGCGACAGAATGATATGCCTTCATGGCTTTTGATTGAGCAGGCCTCCTGTCAACGTTCCTCACTCCCTGCAATAGTCCATCATATGTGAAAAAAGCCACTTATGACTCTAACCCAGTCATTTGTCATACTCTTAGGATCTGGAAACAGATTAGATATTTTCTTAACATACCCACTGTTTACATAGACAGCCCAATTTGCCTGAATCATGCTTTCCACCCTGCATTGGATGATGTGGTGTTTTCACAGTGGAGGGATAAGGGGCTCACAACAATTGGTTAGCTTCATTTCAACAATTACAGGGAAAGTTCAACATGCCAACAACACATTTTTTCAGATACCTCCAAATCAGGAGTTTCTTAAGGACACATATCCCACAGTATGGCATGAAGCCAAATAATCCTACATTAGATAGCTTGATCCTTGTCAAACCCCATTCAAAGGGGTCGGTCTCTAGACTGTATGATGTGCTACAGGCCCACATAGAGGTATCTACAGACACTGTTAAAAGGGCTTGGGAACAAGAACTTGGTTCAGAAATCTCAGATGAGGACTGGGTAGAAGCTCTCAGGAATATAAACCACAGTTCAGTGAATGCCAGACACAACCTTGTACAGTTTAAGGTGATACACAGGTTATATTACTCAAATAATAAAACTGTATAAAATATTCCCGGACTCCTCACCACTGTGTGAGAGGTGCAAGCAGGACGAGGGACGTTGGCCCACTTATTCTGGACATGCCCTAAGTTACATGCTTACTGGGCTCTTTTTTTGATTACTTATCTAAAGCCTTTGATAGAGTTCTAGCCCCAGACCCATTGATCAATCCGTTTGGTACAGTTGATGGGAATAACCAGGAGGGGAAGGCTGTCTCTCTCTGTACTCTATTAGCCAAAAGCCTCATATTGCAATTTTGGAAATTGGAGACTGTACCTACCTTTGAAATGTGGTTACGGGATTTAGGGAATGTAATACATATGGAAAAGATACGATACAATACCTCCAATAGAAGTCCATTGTTTTACAAAATATGTCAGCCGATACTGGATAAATGGTCTAGTCCCGCTTCATAACTGGGTTGACGATCTGCTGCTACTCTGTGCTGTACTCCACTCAATATTTATTTTGGGCTTAACTACACTGCTCGTAATGACTATATGCTGTCTTCCTATACATGTACCACCTACTAGGATTTTGTTTTATTTTGTGTATGTGTGAGTTAAGTTTTGTTTTGTCCTCTAAATTGGCCATCCCATTCAACAGTACAATGAACGTCAATGTTTGTATTGCTGTCTATTTTATATTGGAAAATAATAAACATATCATATCTTTTTTTAAAGAGTAAACATTCTATAGTTATTACAATATCTGAATTACTGGCATCGATGACCATAAACATCCTATACAGCTATATGAAGTTCATTTATACATGTAAGAGACTTGCTAAACAAATGCTAATGAGACTATATATACAGCCTATGGTGCATGTTTTTGATGTCCTTTAGCACCATATAGAATACTTGATAACCTAGGACTATAACACAACAGACAGATATTAAAATGCTGTACATTTCCCTGGGATTTCTCCAATGGGCCAAAGGTTTCCCTCTAGATGTTGATAAAACTGAGATGGTAGAAGTACATGTTGAAATGCTGAATATTCTCTCTCAACCTCCCTCTCTCGCTCCCTCTTATATCAAACCAGTCCAGAAATGGTCAGGTATGAAGGGAAGACCCAGATGCAGACCACGTCGAATAAGCAATAGTTTAATATTCCAACAGGGGCAGGCAATAGACAGGTCAAGACAGGCAGGGGTCAGTAAAACCAGAGGTCGGGCAACGGTACCAGACGGCAGGCAGGCTCAGGGTCTGGGTAAGGCAGAAGTCGGTAATCCAGAGGGGGGCAGCAGTATAGGTCGGCAGGCAGGCTCAGGATCAGGAACAGGCAGAGTGGTCTGTCAGACAGGCAATGGTCAAAACCGGGAGGGCAAGAAAAGAGAGACTAGAAAGCAGGAGGTGAGACACAAAACGCTGGTTGACTCGAACAAACAAGACGAACAGGCAACAGACCAACAGAGAACACAGGTAGAAATACACAGGGGATAATGGGGAAGATGGGTAACACCTGGAGGGGGGTGGAGACAATCACAGAGACAGGTGAAACAGATCAGGGTGTGACAGAAATACTGTTTGCACAGCATATCATCTGCGGGCGTTTCTCCCTTCCTTCTCTGGTCTCCCCAGCCAGCCTCCATCAGGGCCCTGTGATAGTTTAGTGACATAGTTAATCTGTCTCTGAGGCCCTCAGGAGCAGATCTGTTTAAACCACATAGCTCAGTAAACAGTCACACCCCAAAGAGCACATGCATAGTCTGGCAGTGTTTCAAATGGCACCCTATTCCCTATTTAATTCACTACTTTTAACCAGTGCCCATAGGGAATAGTGTGCTATCCTTCCTCTCCGGCTAATGAAAACCAAACAGGCATGACATGATATGGAGGCCCCATGCCTTGTTATGGTTGCACTCTCACATCTCCAACTACAGTGGCATGGCACATACTGAGCATTAAAGTGGAACTGACAGCGTTTTAACTACTTTGCAGAAACAAACAGACAACGTTGTTTGCTGCCTACATTCGGGATGCACTGTTTCAGTTTCAATGACTCAATATTTTTGACAAAAATGGACAAATGTAACTAAAGCTGGGAATGTCAATACAATCAAACTAGTAAGGGCAATGATCACAAGTCAGTCATAACGTGGCTAATAGGTTAGCGTATTTCTTTGTGTAGCAAGCTAGCTGCTAGGAGGATGTCATGTTATTGGAGGGGTGAGTGAGTGACTGACTTTTTACCCTCATATCGTTTTTCGTTGACTATAAACAGCTAGAGATGCAGGTGTCATTTGGTTCGTTAGCAAGAACTTGAACGACTGTTATCCAGTTAGCATATTCGCAAATTCACTCTGGCTATCTACTCTGATTTCAGAGCACTCTCTCTCTCTGAGTGTGCCAGAGCGCAGAATAACTGATGAATTTACGAATGCGCAACAACCACTGAATATGACCGGTGTCAGTAAACGTAGGCAAAAAAAAGTTAGAGTTAGTCACAAACGATCTACATAATATGTACAGTAAACAGCCTAAACAGATCTGCAAGGGCAAGTAAATTGGTCAGAGTGTTCTCCCAATTGTGTCGGGAAGTAGCTTGCTAGCAAGCTAGCCAATTGTATCCAGTTAGCTTGGGTGCTTGGTTGGGACAAGCAGTCATTGGCAGGCAAGTAGTCTACAAGTAGTCTACAATTCCCCATTGTTTATCAGTGCAAGTTTGACGACCAACTTTCTGAAAAAGTTACAGAGGGTTTATCGTATGTTCCTTTGTTAGATTTCACCTCATTATGCTCTGGCTAGCGTTAGTTGTTGATGTTGTTGTTGTAACTGAGGGAGAGAAAGCCTATCTTTTCATGGTTGTTCGATCAATACGAATGTAAAGTTTTCCAAATGTAAGAGGACTCCCAAGGTGTCTACATATTTGCAGAAATCCATTTATGTGTTTTTTGTGGCTTTTGGTGAATGCATTCTAATGATCTAAAGTCGCGTGTTGTAACTGCCTGTAAACACACAGTCCAGTTCATAGTGAATGATGGCAGGACCAACTGCCTGTAAACACACAGTCCAGTTCATAGTGAATGATGGTAGGACCAACTGCCTGTAAACACACAGTCCAGTTCATAGTGAATGATGGCAGGACCAACTGCCTGTAAACACACAGTCCAGTTCATAGTGAATGATGGTAGGACCAACTGCCTGTAAACACACAGTCCAGTTCATAGTGAATGATGGTAGGACCAACTGCCTGTAAACACACAGTCCAGTTCAAAGTAATGATGGCAAGACCAACTGTCACGCCCTGGCCATAGAGAGGCTTTTATTCTCTATTTTGGTTAGGCCAGGGTGTGACTAGGGTTGGCATTCTTTGTTCTTTTTTCTATGTTTTTTGTATGTTGTTGTTTTTGGCCGGGTATGGTTCTCAATCAGGGACAACTGTCTGTCGTTGTCTCTGATTGAGAAGCATACTTAGGTAGCTCTTGCCCACATGAGTTTTGTGGGTAGTTGTTTTCTGTTTTGTGTATTGCACCTTGCAGAACTGTTCGTTTGTTGTTTTTGTTCAAGTGTTGGTATTTATTAAACGTATTATGGATACTTACCACGCTGCCCCTTGGTCCTCTTCTCCTTCTCCCGACGACATTCGTTACACCAACTGCCTGTAAACACACAGTCCAGTTCATAGTGAATGATGGCAGTACCAACTGCCTGTAAACACACAGTCCAGTTCAAAGTAATGATGGCAGGACCAACTGCCTGTAAACACACAGTCCAGTTCATAGTGAATGATGGCAGGACCAACTGCCTGTAAATACACAGTCCAGTTCAAAGTAATGATGGCAGGACCAACTGCCTGTAAACACACAGACCAGTTCATAGTGAATGATGGCAGGACCAACTGCCTGTAAACCCAAAGTCCAGTTCAAAGTGAATGATGGCAGGACCAACTGCCTGTAAACACACAGTCCAGTTCATTGTGAATGATGGCAGGACCAACTGCCTGTAAACCCAAAGTCCAGTTCATAGTGAATGATGGCAGGACCAACTGCCTGTAAACACACAGTCCAGTTCATAGTGAATGATGGCAGGACCAACTGCCTGTAAATACACAGTCCAGTTCAAAGTGAATGATGGCAGGACCAACTGCCTGTAAACCCAAAGTCTAGTTCAAAGTAATGATGGCAGGACCAACTGCCTGTAAACACACAGTCCAGTTCATAGTGAATGATGGCAGGACCAACTGCCTGTAAATACACAGTCCAGTTCAAAGTAATGATGGCAGGACCAACTGCCTGTAAACACACAGTCCAGTTCAAAGTGAATGATGGCAGACCCTACTGCCTGTAAACACACAGTCCAGTTCAAAGTAATGATGGCAGGCCCTACTGCCTGTAAACACACAGACCAGTTCATAGTGAATGATGGCAGGACCAACTGCCTGTAAACACACAGTCCAGTTCATAGTGAATGATGGCAGGACCAACTGCCTGTAAACACACAGTCCAGTTCAAAGTAATGATGGCAGGACCAACTGCCTGTAAACACACAGTCCAGTTCATAGTGAATGATGGC
Organism: Oncorhynchus mykiss; assembly: GCF_013265735.2. Taxonomy (NCBI): domain Eukaryota; kingdom Metazoa; phylum Chordata; class Actinopteri; order Salmoniformes; family Salmonidae; genus Oncorhynchus; species Oncorhynchus mykiss. Next base: position 66,215,902 of record NC_048574.1, on the reverse strand, counting down.
AGGACCAACTGCCTGTAAACACACAGTCCAGTTCATAGTGAATGATGGCAGGACCAACTGCCTGTAAACACACAGTCCAGTTCAAAGTAATGATGGCAGTACCAACTGCCTGTAAACCCAAAGTCCAGTTCATAGTGAATGATGGCAGTACCAACTGCCTGTAAACACACAGTCCAGTTCATAGTGAATGATGGCAGGACCAACTGCCTGTAAACACACAGTCCAGTTCAAAGTAATGATGGCAGGACCAACTGCCTGTAAACACACAGTCCAGTTCATAGTGAATGATGGCAGGACCAACTGCCTGTAAACACACAGTCCAGTTCAAAGTAATGATGGCAAGACCAACTGCCTGTAAACCCAAAGTCCAGTTCAAAGTGAATGATGGCAGGCCCAACTGCCTGTAAACCCAAAGTCCAGTTCAAAGTGAATGATGGCAGGACCAACTGCCTGTAAACACACAGTCCAGTTCATTGTGAATGATGGCAGGACCAACTGCCTGTAAACCCAAAGTCCAGTTCATAGTGAATGATGGCAGGACCAACTGCCTGTAAACACACAGTCCAGTTCATAGTGAATGATGGCAGGACCAACTGCCTGTAAATACACAGTCCAGTTCAAAGTGAATGATGGCAGGACCAACTGCCTGTAAACCCAAAGTCTAGTTCAAAGTAATGATGGCAGGACCAACTGCCTGTAAACACACAGTCCAGTTCATAGTGAATGATGGCAGGACCAACTGCCTGTAAATACACAGTCCAGTTCAAAGTAATGATGGCAGGACCAACTGCCTGTAAACACACAGTCCAGTTCAAAGTGAATGATGGCAGACCCTACTGCCTGTAAACACACAGTCCAGTTCAAAGTAATGATGGCAGGCCCTACTGCCTGTAAACACACAGACCAGTTCATAGTGAATGATGGCAGGACCAACTGCCTGTAAACACACAGTCCAGTTCATAGTGAATGATGGCAGGACCAACTGCCTGTAAACACACAGTCCAGTTCAAAGTAATGATGGCAGGACCAACTGCCTGTAAACACACAGTCCAGTTCATAGTGAATGATGGCAGGACCAACTGCCTGTAAACACACAGTCCAGTTCATAGTGAATGATGGCACGACCAACTGCCTGTAAACACACAGTCCAGTTCAAAGTAATGATGGCAGTACCAACTGCCTGTAAACCCAAAGTCCAGTTCATAGTGAATGATGGCAGTACCAACTGCCTGTAAACACACAGTCCAGTTCATAGTGAATGATGGCAGGACCAACTGCCTGTAAACACACAGTCCAGTTCAAAGTAATGATGGCAGGACCAACTGCCTGTAAACACACAGTCCAGTTCATAGTGAATGATGGCAGGACCAACTGCCTGTAAACACACAGTCCAGTTCAAAGTAATGATGGCAAGACCAACTGCCTGTAAACCCAAAGTCCAGTTCAAAGTGAATGATGGCAGGCCCATGTGGAAAAAGGCTTATTTGCATAACTGCCTAGTGTAGCTCTGAATGGCTATGGCGCAACGGTCTGCGTAGAGGTTTTATTTCAGGTTTTATTTACTGCAATGTTTTTATTAATTGTCCAAACGTGCATCCGTTTTCCGACTCTATATTACTATAGAATTTTCACAATAGCCTTAGTATAATGGTACATACACTGAACAAAAATAGGGAGTATTTCTGTCTGTAATAATGCCCTTTGTGGGGAACAACTCATACTGATTGGCTGAGGCTGGCTCCCCAGTGAGTGGGCCTGGCTGCCAAATGGGTGGACCTATGCCCTCCCAGGCCCACTCATGGCTGCACCCCTGCCCAGTCATGTGAAATCCATAGATTTGGGCCTAATTTATTTATTTCAATTGACGGATTTCCTTATATGTGGCCTCTATCCATCCATCCTCTCCTCTTTTCATCCTCTCCTCCTTCCATTCTCCCCTCCTTCCATCCTCCCCTCCTCTCCTCCTTCCATCCTCCCCTCCTTCCATCCTCCCATCCTTCCATCCTCCCCTCCTTTCCTCCTCCCTCCTACCATCCTCTCCTCCTTCCATCCTCCCCTCCTTTCATCCTCCCTCCTTCCATGCTCTCCTCATTCCATCCTCCCCTCCTTCCCTCCCCTCCTTTCCTCCTTCCCTCCTCTCCTCCTCCCCTCCTTTCCTACCATCCTCTCCTCCTTCCATCCTCCTCTCTCCTCTCTTCTCCTCTCCTCTCTAATCATCATGAGTGCACCTGGCTGGCAGCTTTCTCCCCTCCCTCCCTCCCTCCCTCCCTCCCTCCCTCACTCACTCACTCACTCACTCACTCACTCACTCACTCACTCCCTCCCACCCCTCTCTGATTCCATCTGCTCTCTGGGTCTGCAGGAGAGCAACTCAAGCCCATTAGGAGTGTTGGGAGAAATAACCTCAGCAATGAAATGTAAGTGCTGCTTTTGAAAAAAATATAGTGATAGGAAAGCAGAAATAGTTGCTGACTGGAAAACCCAGTCTGTCGAGGTGGAGATCCAATCAAATGTGTGATTTCTCACAGGAAAGAGACTATTTATAATGATCAGTACTACTGCTGTTACGGTTGGTATTCTGGATGTGCCAGAACAGTGCTCTTGGTGTTTGCATTTGGTTAACATGGCGCCGACAGAGAGGGCTGCCTCACTTCTAGTCCTTGGAAACTTTGCAGTATTTTGTTTTTCTATGTATTATTATTTCTTACATTGTTAGCCCTGAAAATGTTAAGTGTTATTACATTCAGCCGGGAAGAACTACTGGATATCAGAGCGAGTCAATTTACCAGCACTACAAGCAGGAATACGACTTTCCCAAAGTGGATCCTTTGTCCGCACCACCCAGGGCATTTGAACTGATTCCAGAGGCCGACCCAAAACAACGCCGCCGGAGAAGGAGTCGGATCGGTCTCTAGTCAGACTTCGGAGGCACCCACATCGCTTCCAACTATATTAGTCGCTAATGTCCAGTCCCTAGATAACAATGTTGACGAAATCAGGGCAAGGGTGTCACACCCTGACCATAGTTTACTTTGTATATTTCTATGTTGTGGTTGGTCAGGGTGTGATCTGAGTGGGCATTCTATGTTACATGTCTAGTTTGTCTAGTTCTATGTTCGGCCTGATATGGTTCTCAATCAGAGGCAGGTGTTCGTCATTGTCTCTGATTGGGAACCATATTTAGGTAGCCTGGGTTTCACTGTGTGTTTGTGGGTGATTGTCCTTAGTGTCATTGTTCTTTGTTAGGTTACACAAGTATAGGCTGTTTCGGTTTTCGTTAAGTTTATTGTTTTGGTAGTGTTTGTGTTTAGTTTGTTTCTTCATTAAACATGGATTGCAATAATCATGCTGCATTTTGGTCCGACTCTCCTTCACACCTAGAAAACCGTTACAGAATCACCCACCACCAACGGACCAAGCAGCGTGTCAACAGGCAGCAACAGCAGCGAAAAGAGGAATGGACATGGGAGGACGTTATGGACAGCAGGAGTATGGACTATACTACTTGGGAGGAGATCGACAGGTGGGCGGCCGACCCAGGAAGAGTGCCGGAGCCCGCCTGGGATTCGCTGGAGCAGTGCGAGGAAGGTTATCGTCGAATGTAGGCGGTGAAAGCAGAGAGGCGCTGGTATGAGAAGGCAGCACGGCGACGCGGATGGAAGCCTGAGAGGCAGCCCCAAAAATTTCTTGGGGGGGGGCTAACAGGGAGTATGGCTACGCCAGGTAGGAGACCTGGGCAGACTCCCTGTGCTTACCGGGGGGCTAGAGAGACCGGACAGGCACCGTGTTATGCAGTGGTGCGCACGGTGTCTCCAGTGCGGGTGCATAGCCCGGTGCGGTATATTCCAGCTCCGCGTGTCGGCCGGGCTAGATTGAGCGTCGAGCCTAATGCCATGAAGCCGGCTCTACGCAGCTGGTTCCCAGTGCGTCTCCTTGGGCCGGCTTACATGGCACCAGCCTTGCGCTCGGTGTCTCCGGTTCGCCTGCATAGCCCAGTGCGGGCTATTCCACCTCGCCGCACTGGCAGGGCGACCGTGAGCATTCAACCAGGTAAGGTTGGGCAGGCTCGGTGCTCAAGAGCTCCAGTGCGCCTGCACGGTCCGGTTTTTCCAGTACCACCTCCACACCCTAGCCCTCCGGTAGCAGCTCCCCGCACCAGGCTTCCTGTGCGTGTCCTCGGCCCAGTACCACCAGTGCCAGCACCACGCATCAGGCCTACAGTGCGCCTCGCCTGTCCAGCGCTGCCAGAGCCTTCCTCCTCTTCAGCGCTGTCGGAGTCTCCCGCCTGTTTAGCGCTGTCAGAGCTTTCCGCCTCTACAGCGCTGCCGGAGTCTCCCGCCTGTTCGGAACTGCCAGTCTGCAAGGAGCTGCCAGTCTGCAAGGAGCTGCCAGTCTGCAAGGAGCTGCCAGTCTGCAAGGAGCTGCCAGTCTGCAAGGAGCTGCCAGTCTGCAAGGAGCTGCCAGTCTGCAAGGAGCTGCCAGTCTGCATAGAGCTGTCAGTCTGCAAGGAGCTGCCTGTCTGCAAGGAGCCGCCAGAGCTGCCTGTCTGCAGGATGCCGCCAAAGCTGCCAGTCTGCAAGGAGCCGCCAGAGCTGCCAGTCTGCAAGGAGCCGCCAGAGCTGCCAGTTAGCATGGAGCAGCCAGGGCCGCCAGTCAGCATGGAGCAGCCAGGGCCGCCAGTCAGCATGGAGCAGCCAGGGCCGCCAGTCAGCATGGAGCAGCCAGGGCCGCCAGTCAGCATGGAGCAGCCAGTCAGCATGGAGCAGCCAGAGCAGCCAGTCAGCATGGAGCAGCCAGAGCTGCCAGTCAGCATGGAGCAGCCAGTCAGCATAGAGCAGCCAGAGCTGCCAGTCAGCATGGAGCAGCCAGTCAGCATGGAGCAGCCAGAGCTGCCAGTCGACCAGACTCTCCCAGATCTGCCAGTCGACCAGACTCTCCCAGATCTGCCAGTCGACCAGACTCTCCCAGATCTGCCAGTCGACCAGACTCTCCCAGATCTGCCAGTCGACCAGACTCTTCCAGATCTGCCAGTCGTCCAGACTCTTCCAGATCTGCCAGTCGTCCAGACTCTTCCAGATCTGCCAGTCGACCAGACTCTTCCAGATCTGCCAGTCGACCAGACTCTTCCAGATCTGCCCGTCGTCCAGACTCTTCCAGATCTGCCAGTCGTCCAGACTCTTCCAGATCTGCCAGTCGTTCAGACTCTTCCAGATCTGCCAGTCGTCCAGACTCTTCCAGATCTGCCAGTCGTCCAGACTCTTCCAGATCTGCCAGTCGACCAGACTCTTCCAGATCTGCCAGTCGTCCAGACTCTTCCAGATCTGCCAGTCGTCCAGACTCTCTCAGATCTGCCAGTCGTCCAGATTCTCCCAGATCTGCCTGTCGACCAGACTCTTCCAGATCTGCCAGTCGACCAGACTCTTCCAGATCTGCCAGTCGACCAGACTCTTCCAGATCTGCCAGTCGACCAGACTCTTCCAGATCTGCCAGTCGACCAGACTCTTCCAGATCTGCCAGTCAGCCAGGATCTGCTAGATCCTACTACCTGCCTGGGCTTCCTCTCAGTGCTGAGCTTCCTCTCAGTGCTGAGCGTCCTTTCAGTGCTGAGCTACCCATCAGTCCCGAGCTACCTCTGTCCCGAGCTGTCCCTCTGTCCCGAGCGGTCATTAAGGAGGGTAACCTATCTAGGGACGCAAGGGAGGTGGACTAAAACGATTATGGAGTGGGGTCCACGTCCAGCGCCAGAGCCGCCACCGCGGACAGATGCCCACCCAGACCCTCCCCTATAGGTTCAGGTTTTGCGGCCGGAGTCCGCACCTTGGGGGGGGGGTACTGTCACACCCTGACCATAGTTTACTTTGTATATTTCTATGTTGTGGTTGGTCAGGGTGTGATCTGAGTGGGCATTCTATGTTACATGTCTAGTTTGTCTAGTTCTATGTTCGGCCTGATATGGTTCTCAATCAGAGGCAGGTGTTCGTCATTGTCTCTGATTGGGAACCATATTTAGGTAGCCTGGGTTTCACTGTGTGTTTGTGGGTGATTGTCCTTAGTGTCATTGTTCTTTGTTAGGTTACACAAGTATAGGCTGTTTCGGTTTTCGTTAAGTTTATTGTTTTGGTAGTGTTTGTGTTTAGTTTGTTTCTTCATTAAACATGGATTGCAATAATCATGCTGCATTTTGGTCCGACTCTCCTTCACACCTAGAAAACCGTTACAAAGGGTTGCTTTCCCGAGAGACATCAGGGATTGTAACATACTCTGTCGGAGTCGGTACAGCCACCTGGATTCTCAGTGCATCGCGCCGACAGGAATAAACATCTCTCCGGGAAGGAGCTGGGCGGGGGTGTATGTTTTATGATTAACGACTCATGGTGTAATTATAACAACATACAGGAACTCAAGTCCTTTTGTTCACTGACCGTATTATCTCCCAAGAGAATTCTCTTCGGTTATTGTCACAGCCAGGTATATCCCCCCTCAAGCCGATACCACAACGGCCCTCAAAGAACTTCACTGGACTTTATGCAAACTGGAAACCATATATCCTGAGGCTGCATTAATTGTAGCTGGGGATTTTAACAAAGCAAATTTGAGGGAAAGCTTACCTAAATTCTATCAGCATATCGACAGTAGCACTCGCGCTGGAAAAACACTGGAACATTGTTACTCTAACTTCCGAAATGCATACAAGGCCCTCCACCACCCTCCTTTCGGCAAACTCTCCACGACTCCATTTTGTTCGTCCCTTCCTAGTGGCAGAAATTCAAACAGGAAGTACCCGTGCTAAGGACTATTCAACGCTGGTCTGACCAATCGGAATCCGCGCTTCAAGATTGCTTTGAGCACACGGACTGGGATATGTTCCGGGTAGCCTCAATAATATCGACGTATACGCTGATTCGGTGAGTGAGTTTATAAGGAAGTGTATGGGAGATGTTGCACCCACTGTGACAATTAGAACTTATCCTAACCAGAAACCGTGGATAGATGGCAGCATTCGCGGCAAGCCGACTGGGATTATGGCAGAGTAGAAACAGAGTAGTCATTCCCTCCGCAAGGCAATCAAACAAGCAACATGTCAGTATAGAGACAAAATGTAGTCGTAATTCAATGGCTCAGACACAAAACGTATGTGGCAGGATCTACAGACAATTACAGACTACAAAAGGAAAACCAGCCACGTCGGGGACACCGACGTCTTGCTTCCAAACTATACACCTTCTATACCTGCATCGAGGATAATACAGTGCTGCCAATGTGGCCCGCTACCAAGGACTGTGGGCTCTCCTTCTCCGTGGCCGACGTGAGTAAGACATTTAAACGTGTTAACCCTCTCAAGGCTGCTGGCCCAGACGTCATCCCAAGCTGGCTGGTGTGTTTAAGGACATATTCAATCTCTCCTTATCAAGATGGCCACCATTGTTCCTGTACCCAAGAAAGTAAAGGTAACTTAACTAAATGGCTATCGCCCCGTAGCACTCACTTCTGTCATTAGAAATGCTTTGAGAGACTAGTCAAGGATCATTTAACCTCCACCTTACCCGTCACCCTAGACACACTCAATTTTCTTACCGCCCCAACAGGTCCACAGACGATGCAATCACCATCACACTGCACACTGCCCTATCCCATTTGGACAAGAGGAATACCTATGTAAGACTGCTGTTTATTGACTATAGCTCAGCATTCAACATCATAGTACCCTCCAAGCCCATCATTAAGCTTGAGGTCAGGAAAATAACCTCTCACTCAACGTCAGCAAAATAAAGGAGATAATCGTGGACTTCAGGAAAGAGCAGAGGGAGCACCCCCCTATCCTCATCAATAGGACAGCAGTGGAGAAGGTGGAAAGTTTTAAGTTTTAAGAGCAACCTGTCATCCTTTATCACCGCCTGGTACGTCAAATGCAAATGCAGGGCTCTCCAGACGGTGGTGTGGTCTGCATAACACATCACCGGGGGCAAACTACCTGCCCTCCAGGACACCTACAGCACCCGATGTCACAGGAAGGCCAAAAAGATCATCAAGGACAACACCCCACCCGTGCCACTGCCTGTTCACCCCGTTACCATCCAGAAGGCGAGGCCAGTACAGGTGCATCAAAGCTGGGTGTAGTTGGTGTAGTTGACCTGCCTAAAATGATGCCAATGTGGCCGTGATATCATTCCACGGATGTTTCTTTCTAAGATTACCTAGTTTTGCAAACTTTTGTGACGATTAGTCTAGTTCAGGCCTGCGTTGGTAAATTACTCTTCAATACTCTAAATGGAATGTACTCCTATAGGTCTACTGTAAATGGAATGTACTCCTATAGGTCTGCTGTAAATGGAATGTACTCCTATAGGTCTACTGAAAATGGGATGTGATCCTCTATAGGTCTACTGTAAATGGGATGTGATCCTCTGTAGGTCTACTGTAAATGGGATGTGATCCGCTATAGGTCTACTGTAAATGGGATGTGATCCTCTATAGGTCTACTGTAAATGGGATGTGATCCGCTATAGGTCTACTGTAAATGGGATGTGGTCCGCTATAGGTCTACTGTAAATGGGATGTGATCCGCTATAGGTCTACTGTAAATGGGATGTGAACCTCTATAGGTCTACTGTAAATGGAATGTGAACCTCTATAGGTCTACTGTAAATGGGATGTGATCCTCTATAGGTCTACTGTAAATGGGATGTGATCCTCTATAGGTCTACTGTAAATGGGATGTGAACCTCTATAGGTCTACTGTAAATGGGATGTGATCCTCCATAGGTCTACTGTAAATGGGATGTGATCCGCTATAGGTCTACTGTAAATGGGATGTGATCCTCTGTAGGTCTACTGTATATGGAATGTGATTCTGTACAGGTCTACTGTAAATGGAATAGCTTTCTGCTCCCCCTCTCCGATAAAGTGGTTGATGAAAAAAAGAAAGTGACACGCTGAAAGTGACACTGGGTGGGTTGCACCAACATGGATTAACTCTTAAACTGGGTTAAATCAAGGCTTAGCTATTAATCTTGTTGCACCAAACTTTAAACCTAGTTTTAAATTAATCCTAGTTAAATTAAATCCTTCCTCAAAGTTTAGTTTTCACTTTAAATTGAATATAAACTTATTTTGGAGATAAATTCTAAACTGGCACTTGAGGTGGTTTAGCTGCTAAAATTGCAGCATATCTACTGTGGAGAGACTAAAACGACAGAGTTCCTCAGAGAATAACTAGAGGCAGGTTGAATCCTGTTGAGTTTTATGATAATGATGAGTTGTCAAGGAGATATTGCTTCTCCAAGGACTCTGTAATGCAACCGGAAAGACAGGTTGGACCAACCATTAAGCATTTTTTTTTTATAAGAAACATTAATGTGTTGAAAATTCCAAATTGTTTACATAGTCAAATTATGCAAAGCTCTCAGAGACACACTTACCACCACAAACATGCCACCAGGGGTCTTTACACAGTCCCCAAATCCAGAACAAATTCAAAAAAGCTTGCAGTATTATACACTGTAGAGCCATTATTGCATGGAACTCCCTTCCATCTCATATTGCTCAAATGAACAGCAAACCTGGTTTTAAAATACAAATAAAGCAACACCTCACGGCTCAACGCCTCTCCCCTATTTGACCTAGATAGTTTGTGTGTATGTATTGATACAGTAATGTAGGCTATGTGTTCCATTTTTAAATGTATGTAGTTCTGTCCTTAAGCTGTTGTCTATTAATGTTCTGTACTATGTCATGTTTCATGTTCTGTGTGGACCCCAGGAAGAGTTGATGCTGCTTTCAAAATGTCTAATGGGGATCCTCCCCATTCAAACCCCCAGACACCTGAAGAGAGAAAAAACAACACCTCTCTTATTCTGACAAGAGAACACGACTGGGGACAAGACTGAAGAACACCAAATTGCTTGGGGAAGCATTGTTTTAATACATTCTTGTTTAAATAAATTATTGTTTAAATTAAATACAAATATTGGTTTTGTACAGCAATTTATTTGGGCCTTATGATAGGCCCAGCCTGATGACGTTATTTAACGTGCTGTAACGGTAGCATTGTAGTGAAGTAGCATTCACGTTAAGATGTGCCAGCCTGAGTACAAATGATGACGTTATGGAACATGCTGTAACGGGACTGATAATGTTAACATTGTAGTGAAGTAGCATTCACGTTCATTTTAGCGTGCATTATAGTCATTGCTGTTGACCAGTTATTTATGCTTACTAAATATTGTTGAGTTGAGTTGTCTGTCGTCATCATATGGTTTAAGGAGAGGGGCAAACTGCTGGGGAATCATCTTGCATATTTTCTGGGAGAGATTACCAATTCCCTTGGACGGAGGCCACCCTCTGGTCTGTAGTAGTCCCTCCTCTCCTCTGACATATCCTTTTTGGCTTTTCAGTTTTTCCAGCCCATCTTCATCTGTGTCTCTCTTCTCTTTAGTCGCTGACGATCCATTAAATCGGTCGCATAAAACGACCAAGGTGTCTTCCTTCTTTTTGACAGTCATGTTGTCTGTCGTTTTCTCCTCCAGTGCGTTACTAAATTCCTCCATCAGCTCTGACAAGAGGTCTTTTTCCGATGCAGAGAAATGTGAACTGCTTTGGCGTGCCGTGATCAGGTGGCTAGGCTACCCAACTAATAATAAATGGCTAAACAACTTTGTTGCCTCATTTGTCAAGTGGGCAAGCAATTTTGTTTCAACTCACAAAATACCTCACCTATTAGTGTATCATGTCGCTTATCATTGTTTAAAACTGTTAATCATAGATTTACTGATCCAGATTAAAAATTAAATGGTGCAACACATCTCTGATTAGTTATAAACCTGGATTTACAAAACCTAGATTAGCCCTAATCCTAGATTAATTTAAACCATGTCGGTGCAACCCACCCAATGTGTTTTCCCGCCCAATCAGCATTTTCCCAGAAATCCGAAGTGATCCATTGATTTAGGTTCCATACATAGTCAAGATGGATGACTGTGGAACTGCAGGACTTAGTATCGATTGATCATCCAGCTGCTCGCGGATATGAAACCTTTTCAACAGCAGGCAGAACATTTGTCACTTTTAAGTACAGCTATGAAAGCCTGTTCCCATCTCTGTTCCCATCTCTGCATTAAAATACAAGAAATGAAGTCAATGTAAATTATATTATTATTACAATAACATGCATAAATATTGGATTTTCCTATGAAAGTGTGTCACTATGTTACAGTTATGTTATAGATCATCCTCACACGAGGCACCATAATGCCTATTCTGTTATTGCTCGTGGATTTCATCCAACATCCAACATTCACAACCATCCTCAAAACGTACAGTAACCTACAGTGCATGTCCTTGGTTCATCAAATCCATCACCCTGCTGCTTAGCCAGCGGCTCACAGTCAAACCACCGCCACAGATTGTCAGGCCAGTCAATTCCATGGATCTGTCATCACAGTGAAATGGACCAGGTTCTCTGTGGGCAGGCACACCATTGATCTGGTACAGAACACTGACATTCATCAGGTCAGTCAATCAAACACCTCAAGGTGGACAGCAAGGCGGTGTCTAAAATGGCACCCTATTCCCTATGTAGTGCAATACTTTTGGCCGGGTTGGCCGAAAGTAGTGCACTATATAGGAAGTAGGGTGCCATTTTGGATGCATGCCATTGATCTGGTACAGAACAGTATGACATTAATCAGGTCTGTCAATCAAACAAGGTGGCTGCTGTCCTCAAGGTGGATGGACATTGGACAGTTTGTGTTTTTCCCACAGCGATACGGTGCTTCTGTTGACTGCTCTACTAATGATCCTCCATCTATCAGTCACTCCCTGCTGTGGTCTCGGTGCACAATCCAGCCATACGGTGTCCATATTAGGACAGTGGCTCTGACACAACCTTCAATTGACTGTCTGACACAACATCTGTGTGACTCTGTCCTAATATGGACTCTGTACAGCCAGGATCTCACCAGGATTCAGTCTTGAAATGATACAGTACAGCTCACTCATTCACATAGAAGTGCTTCTACTCTACTCATCGCCATCGATCACTTTCTCGCTGGTGTCAACTTAGGTCATGTTTAAAATGGCACCTCATTTCCTATGTCGTGCACTATCAAGGTCAAGAGTAGTGCACTAAAATTGCACTCTATTCCCTATGAAGTGCTCTGGTCTCAATTTAGGTAATGTCTGAAATTACCCTTATTCCCTATGTAGTGTCTTGCTTTCATTTAAGGCTACATCTGAAATGGCCCCCTATTCCCTACGTAGTGCCCTGCTTTCATTTAAGGCTACATCTGAAATGGCCCCCTATTCCCTATGTAGTGCACAAAGACATGTGGTCTTCATTTCAGTCATCCCTGATACGGAATTTTTTTTTTTAAGGAACTTGTCGATTCCACTTGTATCCATTCGCTGGCATGTCAGAGTCACAGAGTCCCTGGGCTTTGCATATCTTACACGCTCCCTGATTACGACAGCCAGTGGCATCAGCAGCCATCCGCCATGGAGACCGCAGCAGGCTCCCAGATTTACACCACGTCCCCGGGGCAATGGCATTACATGAGACATTGGCAGGAAAAGCCTGGTCAACATGAAAGACATCGTCCACGGGATCCCTGCTGCAGCCAACAGAAACCACCAGGGTGCCGTGAGCCACGTATTTCCACCACACTAGATTGTGGGTCTGTGGGTTAGGATAGACCATTAGGCGATGCCTGCAGCCTGGGGGTGTATGAAATCATTTTCACTGACAGCTGGAACTGGACGAATAACTGGAAGACTGCATCTTACCAGGTAAAGGGTACCATCCTACCTGGACATTTTTCTATGTTTTGGTGTCTTACAGGATATTTGTGTTTGTACCACAGCAATGTTGAATACTCGTTTCTGATTGGTTAGAAGGGTATTCTAGAATGGACATTAAAACCAGATATTGGGACAGTTGGAAAATATATCGGTGTCTTGCAGTGTCTCGATATCTTGACGCAATATGTGCCCACATTTGCAGACCATACTTGCTACAAAGTTACAGAAAGCTAAACCAACAACCACATAAACCGAAATAGGATACATTGTAAACGCAGGTCCAATGAGGAAACACTTAGATAACATTAGCTAGATAGCTAGCAGTGATTTGTTTTTGCAGAGGGTCATTTTTTTGGAGCATCTGATAACCTAACGTGGTGAGTGATGAACATTCATTTCTCTGGTCCATATGTTGCAGAAGTAGTGCTAGGCTGTCAAATCCTACCATTTGTTTTCTAGTTTAACCGGCTGATTTCAGCAACAGGTATTTTTGAATTCTGTCATATTGGAAGGTTTGCTAGCAACAAGCTATTTAGCTAGCTTCTAGCCTAGTGTTTGATACTAATCGTAATGAACAGTGTCGAGTGTCCTAACGTGAAGGCAAACTTTTCCAGCTGTGCCAGGCAAAATAAGGTATCATCAGCTCATTGCTATAGATGTATCAAAATGAATGTCAATAGAAAACAGCTTAAACAAATGCAGCGACTGGCTGCAGCGGTCGTGATTGACATATAGAACGAACTACTGGGTCGTTTCCATAAATATCGAACTAATCAAATGAACGACTGGGTCGCGTCTCTAGCAACCGAAAGATGAGAAAGTATAATTTAAAAAAATAATAATATTAACGAATGTGTGCTTTAGTATTGTTTTTTTTGGCAACTGTGGTATAAGCGGGATAAACGCCTCTGTTCTGTACATTATCTTGGCAAAATGAGCTGCGTCGTCCATTATTTCCAAGGTAATGTACAGAATGTCAGAGTTTTTCCCTTACATAATATAGCATTATGTTGTACTACTGTATTACAGTTCAACTTTCACAAACAACATGTCAGTAATGTTCTCTCTATTACAGTGAATCACAATCATGCAACAACAGGAACCAGGAGAGACTGGAGATAAGGGTATGCTGATTGTGGCTACATTTATATGCAGTATGCACCTCTCAGTCTGCCTGCACACAACACTCCACTGAAGTGGATTATTTAGGCCCAGCAGGCCTCCAGCTGAGACTGGATGAGTAACGGCAAGATTCTTCATATTCATCTCACTCTCTGCAACCAACCCATTTTCCTTATTCAACGTACAGAACTCCATCCAGGATGCTACTGTACAATTGCACTGTATTCATTGCCGTACTGTGCAATTAGATAACAAACAGCAAAAGGACCCATTTCCATTTCGATTGACAATAACATATTGTATAATTGCACAGTAATTGTACATTAGTTGTACAATGATGGAGTGTTTGCATAGGCTATTAGATTGGCTAGTGTGGGACAGAACTGAGATGAGACAGAAGTGCAGTGTGTACAAAACAGCTGTGTGATGTCATTGTTTCTGCTCTCTAGGGGTGTGTGATTAGATAATTGTGCATATTGTTTCCTGAGAAAAAAAATAATTTGAAAAAGGAGAGACAATTATCATGCCTGGAAGAGCTACATTGAGCGCCACACACGCATACACACACTAATTGCTCTGGCTTGTTTTCAATACGACAATGAATTGTGAACCATGTTTCTCTTCGCCCAAAACCCCAAAATGTGTACAAGAATGTTCATACATTCTTCCAAATTCAGTATTTTACTCTAAATTATGTATTATGTTCCCATAGTAACTGAGAAATACTTAATTCTACTAATAAATAATTTGATTCATGTTCAATTCTTCACACAGAGCACTACCCATTCACTGAACCCACTCAAAACATTGTTGCGAGTCTTAATTTCAGCTCCAGAAAAACATCTCGTTAGCAGATTGTTAAGTGGTGAACATCAATTAGCATTGCACAAAATGTTGTACGAATGCGTTGTAAATAACTGAGGGAAGGGGTGAGCAGTAATGAGCAGGTCTGGGGAAAAGTTTCAATTAGTTTTAAATCCTTTGGAAAAAAGCATACATTGCAGTGAATAAGTTTTCTTCACTTTATATTTTTCTCACTACTGCCTTTTGTATGTAGTTGACCTTCAAAACCTACACTAATGATAGTAGGGCAACCAATCTAATGACAGTTGGTAATTTTTAACAATTTGCATCTTGTTAAACGGCATAAATAGCTTGCATATACTGTAGGAACCATTGAACATTTCTTTAAAAACAAATACCTTCGTTTCTCATGATATCATCGTTATCAAAAACGAAGGACAGTTTCTGTGTTGTACATGGTACTTTAGCATTAAACTCTTCTTGTGTATTGAAGAGCTTTCAGTGCAGCCTTTCTTCCTGTCTGGACAGCCATGGTGATTCCTTTCCACGGCTGTGACCTAATTTTCCGCTACAATTTGCTGATGATATTTCATATAAAGCTTAACAGAGAAGCAGGCTGGTTTAAAACTTTCAATATGCACTACGACTAATGTGAACTGTCACGAGTGCTGTCTGCCATTAAATACAACAGGCCCCTTTGTAGTAATGCCACCAAGCCCAGTGAAATGCCATCTGGCATCAAGCGGCATTAGTGACGCCACATTCAACCAGGTAGGACATGAATCTTTCACAGCTCAAGGTATACTGGGGAATGTGCAGCTCTGGTCTGGTAACACACGGCCTTTTACTCTCTGTAACAAAACCACCCTGCACATTTTATTATCTGCGAACTAGCAGAGATAATAATGTCTCCACTCAGACCAATGATTATCATACAGAACCCATCCAGTACAGTACACAACCCTGGGTGATACTTACAGGAGAGAAACAGTCCACTGTGATACAGCTCATCTGACCTGAAAAATTGGTAACATAATCTGTTTCACGGAATCATGTCTCTCTCCAGATATACTGTCCCCGTCCATACACCCGGCGGTGTTCTCCGTACATCGTGCAGACAGGAAGAAAGAACTCTCCGGGAAATAGAAAGGTGGAGGTGTGTGTTTCATGATAAACTAGTCATTGTGTGATTGTGGTTACGTACAGGAACTCAAGTCCTTTTGTTCTCCATATCTGTTATACCTTGCTATCAAATGCCGACCGCATTACCTCCCAAGAGAATTATCTTCGGTCATCATCACGGCCGCTGATATTCCCCCTCAAGCTGACACAACGACGGCTCTCAAGGAACTACGCATATCCTGAGGCCGCTCTCCCTTTGGCAAATCAGATCATGTCTCCATTCTGCTCCTCCCTTCCTAGAGGCAAAACCTCAAACAGGTCCCGTGTAGCTACCCCTGACAACGGTGAGTCGAGGACATTTCTGGTTGCGACAACCAATCATATCGTCGTCTGCATCCAAGAATTGTACTCGCCAACCAATCCGAGACGCCAGTGCAACCAAGAATTAACCAAGAATTGACCAATGAGGACCGTGGAAAAATATATTTCCTCTCAGGTAATTTTGTTCGCTAGTTATGTTTCTTTTCTGAAGTAACTTTAGCTATGAGCTATGGCAGGACCTTTAAACGCTAGAAGAGGACCGTGGACAAATATATTTCCTCTCAGGTAATTTTGTTCGCTAGTTATCTTTCTTTTCTGAAGTAACGTTAGCTATGAACTATGGCAGGACCTTTAAACGCTAGAAGAGGCAAGTTATCTTTATTTTCTGAAGTAACATTAGCTACAATGTTTGGTTGTCTGCTGTTTTCATGTGTCATCATCATCGATTGGAATATCTAGCATGTAAGATCAGTGTATTAGGCTACAGTACAGTAATATGTTAGCACGGTTAACAAGATTTACAGTATAGCTACAGTAATGCTATCTAACACATTAGTAAACTGGTGTTTTGACACTGACACAGGTTATCGAAGTAACATAGCTAGCTTCACGTCCGATGACTCTGACCATCAAAATAGTCTGTTATCCCCACTATTTCCATACTAAACTGGAGTTATTATTTTCTTATTACCGTAGCTAGCTACATAAACAAAGTGTGATTTTATAGCTAGTAGTTGTGTTTTGTCACTCAACTCAGCATCAGCATCAGCAAACCTCTCCTTTTCTCTTTAAATTAATTTAGCTAATTGGACCAGGCATAGCTATAGGGCAAACATTGTCTTGAAATCAAATAGGCTAGGGTCATCCTGTTAATTGTGAATTAAAAGGCACAATCGATATCCTATGCACTTGCTTATGCTGGTGTGTCTCTTTGTGGTAGAAATGTGCTTAAGCAAGCAGCTAGAAAGGGCAACATAAGTAGCTAGAGTTTATATACTTCATTTTATTGTTCCATCTATTAATCCCGTCTGCTCACTGTGATTAAAATGTATATCATTTATGCTTATTAAATACAAACTTTCCCATTTATTTTCACAGCAGACATGGAGCCGAGTTTCAGAAAACTGCCAAAAGGAAGCCTTGTCTTAATGAACAGTAAGGATTCCAGGAAGCAAAGAGTTGGAAAACAAACTAAATATACAGTGAGCTTCAAAAGTATTGGATTAGTGAAATGTTTGGTTGTTTTGGCTCTGTACTCCAGCCCTTTTTATTACAGCACTTTTTGTACATAGTCCCCCATTTAAGATGAACCAAACGTATTGGGACAAATTCACTTATGTGTTTTAAAGTTGTCAAAAGTGTATTATTTGGTCCCATATCCCTAGCACACAATGATTACATCAAGCTTGTGACTCTGCAAACTGTTGGATGCATTTGGTTGTGTTTCAGATTATTTTAGCCCAATAGAAATGAATGGTAAATAATGTATTGTGTCATTTTGGAGTCACTTATTGTATATGAGAATAGAATAGGTTTCTAAACAAGTCTACATTAATGATTACGGATAGTCCTCATGAATTGTGAATAATGATGAGTGAGAAAGTTACAAACGCACAAATATCATACCCCCATGACATAAGGGCTATATTGAGATGTAACTTGCAAGTAAGCATTCCATTGTACTGTTTACACCCCACAGTATTTTGTATATATGATGAATACAATTTGATTTCATTTAATTTGATTCCGTTTTTTTACAGTAAGGATGCTTGCCATTTCAGGAGACAGTTCTAAAAGAGAGTACACCAGGGCTATATCTGCAGATACGTTTATCCAGGAGGGCTGTACTGCTCCGAGTTGGCAACCCAGCAACAAGGCACACTTTTTGGGTCAACATGCGATGCAGTTCAGCCTTTAGAGGAAGCAGACCTTCAAGTAGGTTGTTGAAAATGCTCTGTGGTATGCTGGGTATTTGGTGGCATCGATGAAGAGTGACGCAAAAAAATATGCTGCCAATCAGATGACTTTGAAGGAGTACCTGGAGGTCCCAACCCTCCATCCAGCATTCAGTCCACACCTTTACCCGCATCAGTCCTCCACTCCTGTACGGACTACTCCACCACCTCTGTCCGTGGCTTTGACACCTGTGCCCGGATGGGTCTCTGTCTTTGACCTCCACACCTATGCTCGGCTGTCCCTCAGTCAGCCCCATCCTCTGCTCCTTACGGGCTGCGCATTCTGATGGAGCCAGAAATCAGCCGCTCTCAATTTTCAGTTATTATACATAATTGTAATTATTTGTGCTCAATTGTTTGTCCCTCTGTGGCATTTATTTAACTGTATATACAGCATTGTTTGTCATTGATGTATTACTCAACAGAATTCTCCCCTTCCTCTTAATTCACTCTGAGCACAAAAGCCCTTAGCTGAATTCTCTAATTACATTTTGATCAATTAATGTCAGTCTTTGAATGCTCCATTCTATAAACTATTTGATTTTCCTGCATGTGTGCCATGTGCACTGATTTCAAACAATTTGAAACATTTGTCATTCTCAAGTCTTCCTACAATTCTGTGTCCTCAATTACGCTTTCGATGTGAACTTGATATTAAATGTATAGATTAAGCCATTTCTCTTATTTGAGATAAACAAGATTTAACTCCTGTGGTGTTTAGGCTTAACACATTTAGGTTCCCCTTCTATAAATTTGAATCCTGTAGAGGGTGAGCGGATTAACAATAAGAGACAGGGTTTCATAATAAAAAGTTATGGAGGATGATAACAGATTTACGGGGTGAGAGGAATGAGGATTGCCGGATGAAGCCCGATGCTTTTCTACTCTCAGATTGTCACGGTAAGTAAAAGAAAGCATTTAAAAAAGATTCAAGGCTAAATACAACAGCCGTGTAGGGATTCGATACAGGGTATGATTATCGGCGAGTATGTTCCTTCTTGGTAGAAAATTCCACCCGAATTCGCAGCACTTGTGAATTTGTATTTGGCACTACCTCAATTGATGTGTGATATCCTTGGCACAGTCGGTAGAGAATGACACTTGCAATGCCAAGGTTGTGCGTTCGATTCTCATGGGGGACCAGTACAAATAAAGTATGAAAATGTATGCACTCACTACTGTAAGTCACTATGGATAAGAGTGTCTGCTAAATGACAAAAATGTAAATAAGGACTTTTTGACGTTGGTCTGACCAATTGGAAACTATGCTTCAAGATTGTTTTTATCAAGCGGATTGGGATATGTTCCGGGTTGCCTCTAAGAATTACATTGACGTATACACTGACTCGGTGTATAGAGGATGTTGTTCCCACTGTTACGATTAGAGCTTATCCAAACCAAAAGCCTTGGATAGATGGCAGCATCCACACAAAACTGAAAGCGTGAACCATCGCATTTAACCACGGCAAGGTGACTGGAAACATGAACAAGTACAGACAGTCCAGCTATGCCTTCCGTAAGGCAATCACACATGAGATGTACGTGGCACGGACTCAAGACAATAACGGATTATAAAGGGAAAACCAGCCACAAGACCGACGCCATGCTCCTAGACAAGCTAAACACGTTCTTTGCCCGCTTCGAGGAAAGCACAGTACCACCAACACGACGAGGAATGTGGGCTCTCGTTCTCTGACATGAATAAGACATTCAAGCGTGTTAACCCTCGCAAGGCTGCAGGCCCAGAAGGCATTCAGGCCCAGAGGTACACCCAATTCCGTCGGGGGTACGCCAAATAAAAATGTGTTTCACATTTTTTTTTTATAATTTCAAACAGTCCATTTATATTTTCTAACGGGGCTATACATTTGGGTTTTTTTCTCACCTGAGTAGCCTCGTTTCACTGCCAAAAATACAATTCAACCATCAGTGTTCAGTGAAATAGCAACACAATGTCAAATACTGGTAGCTTAGTCAAATAATTAACATGCAATCACATTAACTGTTACTCTCTCACGAGAATTCCACTAATGGTCCGTATGTAACCAAATGTAGCTGCTGCTCCTTCCGTTATCTCGAAAATAGATAAATGGTTAAAAAAAGTAAGGCCCGTGTCCATAGAGACAAGTACCAGCTCTACTGGTAGTACTGCTACTACCAGCAGTACTACACCTGCACCTGTCGACGACACAAGTTGTTCTGTTTTCACGAGCACATCCAATGCTAGCATCAGTAAATTCACATTTGTTGTTAGCCCAGCTATCATGGACACTGACAGTTGTGAATCTGATGCACCCGAAGGGCTACTGCCCCCTTACCCGGGAAAGCACCGAACAACAGACAGGGACATTAGACCATCGAAGAGGCGCAAATATGACGAGATTTGGGGTTCACTTATATTAGGAGTAGTGCAAAAGTACTATCTCACAACTCGATGAAACCTTCACTCGTGCACAGACATTTAGAAACGAAACATGTCAATTTGAAAAATAAGCCACAGGAGTTTTTTGAGAGAGAATTAAGGCAACTTTCGAGTAGTAAGACATGTATAAAAGCAACAGATACCATTAATAAGAAGGGCTAGAAGTGTCTTATATGGTGAGCTACCGAGTGGCTAGGACAGGCAAAACCCATACTATTGTGGAGGACTTAATTATTCCTGCTGCCGCGGATATGGCTGGGACAATGCTGGGGGAAATGCCCAAAAATACTATACAGACAATGCCTTCATCAAACAACAGTTTCACGACACATCAGTGATATGGCAGGAGATGTTTTGAAACAATTACTGCTTCGCATACAAGTGAATTCTATGCGTTACAGCTGGATGAGTCAGTCAACAGAGGTGGCGGGCCTGGCACAGCTCCTGGTATATGTCCGTTACGTTTATGGCAGGTCAATAAAGGAAGACATCCTCTTCTGCAAACCACTGGAAACCAGGACAACAGGAGAGGATATTTTTAAAGTACTGGACAGCTTTGTGACATCAAATGACCTTTGGTGGTCAAGATGTGTTGGTATCTGTACTGATGGCGCTAAAGCCATGACAGGGAGACATGGTGGAGTGGTAACGTGCATGCAAGCAGTTGCTCCCGATGCCACTTGGGTACACTGCAGCATCCACCGAGAGGCTCTTGCTGCCAAGGGAATGCCTAACAGCTTGAAAGACGTTTTGGACACTACAGTGAACATGGTTAACTTTGTTAAAGCAAGGCCCCTGAACTCTTGTGTATTTTCTGCACTATGCAATGATATGGGCAGCGACAATGTAACGCGTTTACAACATACAGAAATGCGCTTCCCTCGGTTATCAAGGGGCAAAGTATTGACACATTTCTTGGAATTGAGAGACGAGCTTAAAGTTTTCTTTACTGACCATCATTTTCACTTGTCTGACCGCTTTCACACGACTGGCCTATCTGGGTGATGTTTTTCTCGCCTGAATGATCTGAATCTAGGATTACAGGGACTTTCTGCAACTATTTTCAATGTGCGGAACAAAATTGAGGCTATGATTAAGAAGTTGGAGATTTCTATGTCTGAATTAACAAGGACACCATCCATTGTATGATTTTTTGATTGCAAATTAACTCAAGCTTACAGACAATGTCAAATGTGATATAGAGAAGCACCTGAGTGAGCTGAGTGCGCAATTACGCAGGTACTTTCCTGAAACAGACCACACAAACAACTGAATTCGTTATCCCTTTCATGCCCTGCCTCCAGTCCACTTACCAATATCTGAACAAGAGAGCCTCATCGAAATTGCAACAAGTGGTTCTGTGAAAATTGAATTTAATCAGAAGCCACTGCCAGATTTCTGGATTGGGCTGTGCGCTCAGAGTTTCCTGCCTTGGCAAATCGAGCTGTTAAGACACTGATGCCCTTTGCAACCACATACCTATGTGAGAGTGGATTCTCGGCCCTCACTAGCATGAAAACTAAATACAGGCACAGACTGTGTGTGGAAAATTATTTAAGACTGAGACTCTCTTCAATACAACATAACATTGCAGAGTTATGTGCATCCTTTCAAGCACACCCTTCTCATTAACCTGTGGTGGGTTATTCACAATTTTTGATGACCAAATAAAGTTTTATATGTAAGATGGCTAAATAAAGAGCAAATTATTGATTATTATTATTATATTATTATTTGTTCCCTGGTCCTAAAAGAGATCTTTGTCACTTCCCACGAGCCGGGTTGTGAAAAAAATGCACACTCATTCTTATGTTTAATAATTGTATTGTATAGTGTGTGCGTGGCAGGCTTACCATGATGGCATAAAACAACAATTGAGAGCGCGCTGACCCTGGTGCTAGAGGGGGTACGCAGCTGGAGGTTGAATGTTTGAAGGGGTATGGGACTATAAAAAGTTTGCCCTAGACCCACTACAATTTGCATACCGCCCCAACAAATTCACGGATGACGCAATCGCAATCGCACTACACACTGCCCTATCCCAACTGGACAAGTGGAATACCTGGGCTTTTACCCCTTGTTATGTTTCGACTGTATTTTAGAAAAGGCTCATCCTATATAACTACTGTTGTACACACCTTTTCTATTCATATACTGTTCATATTTACCACAACTACAATAACTCTTTCGCCATCTCGCCCTGTCCCTTCGTCGACACAGTGCCCCGCCGTACCACCACGACTTGTCCGCAGACGTAATTCCATCAGCTGTGCCTTCAACCGGCCTTTGCAGGACAACGGATCAGACGCTTCTACTTACCCCGGACTGCTAACTTTAAACGCTGTGTCTCCCGCGTGCTAGTGTAGTAACGACTACCTAGTGACTTCCCTGTTTCATCTGTTGCTGTACACTGGACCCTATGATCACTTGGCTACATAGCTGATGCCTGCTGGACTGTTCATTTAGCACAGTACTTTGTTTACCTTTGTTTATCTGTCGGCCGTAGCCCCGAACTCAGACCCTGTGTGTAGTTAACCGACCCTCTCTGCCCATTCATCACCATTTTACCTGTTGTTGTTGACTTAGCTGATTAGCTGTTGTTGTCTTACCCGTTGTTGACTTAGCTAGCTCTCCTAATCAACACCTGTGATTGCTTTATGCCTCGCTTTATGTCTCTCTTAAAAGTCAATATGCCTTGTATACTGTTGTTTAGGATAATTATCATTGTTTAAGTTTACTGCGGAGCCCCTAGTCCCACTGTACATGCCTTAGATACCTCCTTTGTCCCACCTCCCACACATGCGGTGACCTCACCCAGTGTAACCAGCATGTCCAGAGATGAAACCTCTCTTATCATCACTCAGTGCCTGGGCTTACCTACACTGTACCCGCACCCCACCATACCCCTGTCTGCACATTATGCCCAGAATCTATTCTACCACGCCCAGAAATCTGCTCCTTTTATTCTTTGTCCACAACGCACTAGACGACCAGTTTTGCTAGCCTTTAGCTGTACCCTCATCCTACTCCTCCTCTGTTCCTCGGGTGTTGTGGAGGCTAACCCAGGCCCTGCGTGTCCCCATGCACTCTCATTTGTTGACTTCTGTAATCGAAAAAGCCTTGGTTTCATGCATGTTAACATCAGAAGCCGCCTCCCTAAATTTGTTTTACTCACTGCTTTAGCACACTCCGCCAACCCTGATGTCCTTGCCGTGTCTGAATCCTGGTTTAGGAAAGCCACCAAAAATTCTGAGATTTCCATACCCAACTACAACATTTTCCATCAAGATAGAACTGCCAAAGGGGGAGGAGTTGCAATCTACTGCAGAGATAGCTTGCAAAGTTCTGTCATACTTTCCAGGTCTATGCCCAAACAGTTCGAGCTTCTAATTTTAAAAATTAATCTCTTCAGAAATAAGTCTCTCACTGTTTCTGCCTGTTAAATACCCCCCTCAGCTCCCAGCTGCGCCCTGGGCACCATATGTGAATTGATTGCCCCCCATCTATCTTCAGAGTTCGTTCTGTTAGGTGACCTAAACTGGGATATGTTTAACACCCCAGCAGTACTACAATCTAAGCTAGATGCCCTTAATCTCACACAAATTATCAAGGAAACCTCCAGGTACAACCCTAAATCCGTAAACATGGGCACCCTCATAGATATTATCCTGGCCAACTTGCCTTCCAAATACACCTCTGCTGTTTACAATCAGGATCTCAGAGATCACTGCCTTATTGCCTGCATCCGCTATGGGTCCGCGGTCAAACGACCACCCCTCATCACTGTCAAACGCTCCCTAAAACACTTCTGCGATCAGGCCTTTCTAATCGACCTGGCCGGGGTATCCTGGCATGACATTGACCTCATCCCGTCAGTAGAGGATGCCTGGTTATTCTTTAAACTGGCCTTCCTCACCATCTTAAATAAGCATGCCCCATTCAAAAAATGTAGAACTAGGAATATATGTAGTCCTTGGTTCACTTCAGACCTGTCTGCCCTTGACCAGCACAAACACATCATGTGACGGACTGCAATAGCATTGAATAGACCCCGCGATATGCAACTGTTCAGGGAAGTCATGAACCAATACACAGAGTCAGTCAGGAAAGCAAAGGCTAGCTTTTTCAAACAGAAATGTGCATCCTGTAGTCCATGGAGAACAAGAGCACCTCCTCCCAGCTGCCCACTGCACTGAGGCTAGGCGACACGGTCACCACCGATAAATCCAAGATAATCGAAAATTTCAATAAGCATTTCTCTACGGCTGGCCATGCTTTCCTCCTGGCTACCCCAAACCCAGCCAACAGCTCCGCGCCCCTCGCAGCTACTTGTCCGAGCCTCCCCAGCTTCTCCTTCACCCAAATCCAGATCGCAGATGTTCTGAAAGAGCTGCTAAACCTGGAGCCGTACAAATCAGCTGGGCTAGACAATCTGGACCCTCTCTTTCTAAAATTATCCGCTGCCATTGTTGCAACCCCTATTACCAGTCTGTTCAACCTCTCTTTCGTTTCGTCCGAGATCCCTAAAGATTGGAAAGCTGCCGCGGTCATCCCCCTCTTCAAAGGGGGTGACACTCTAGACCCAAACTGTTACAGACCTATATCCATCTGGCCCTGCCTTTCTAAAGTCTTTGAAAGCCAAGTTAATAAACAGATCACTGACCATTTCAAATCCCACCGTACCTTCTCCGCTGTGCAATCCGGTTTCCGAGCTGGTCACGGGTGCACCTCAGCCAAGCTCAAGGTACTAAACAATATCATAACCACCATCGATAAAAGACAGTACTGTGCAGCCGTCTTCATTGACCTGGCCAAGGCTTTCAACTCTGTCAATCACCGTTTTCTTATCGGCAGACTCAATAGCCTTGGTTTCTCAAATGACTGCCTCGCCTGGTTCACCAACTACTTCGCAGACAGAGTTCAGTGTGTAAAATCGGAGGGCCTTGTTGTCCGGAACTCTGGCAGTCTCTATGGGGTTACCACAGGGTTAAATTCCCGGGCCTTTTCTCTGTATATATCAACGATGTCGCTATTTCTGTGGGTGATTCCCTGATCCACCTCTACGCAGACGACACCATTCTGTATACATCTGGCCCTTCTTTGGACACTGTGTTAACTAACCTACAAACAAGCTTCAATGCCATACAGCACTCCTTCTGTGGCCTCCAACTGCTCTTAAACGCTAGCAAAACCAAATGCATGCTTTTCAACCGTTCGCTGCCCCCACTCGCCCGCCCGACTAGCATCACTACTCTGGACGGTTCTGACCAAGAATACGTGGACAACTACAAATACCTAGGTGTCTGGCTAGACTGTAAACTCTCCTTCCAGACTCATATCAAACATCTCCAATCCAAAATCAAATCTAGAATTGGCTTTCTATTTCGCAACAAAGCCTCATTCACTCACGTCGCCAAACATACCCTAGTAAAACTGACTATCCTACCGATCCACGACTTCGGCGATGTCATCTACAAAATAGCTTCCAATACTCTACTCAGCAATATTGGATGCAGTCTATCACAGTGCCATCTGTTTTGTTACAGAAGCGCCTTATACCACCCACCACTGCGACCTTTATGCTCTAGTCGGCTGGCCCTCGCTACATATTCGTCGCCAGATCCACTGGCTCCAGGTCATCTATAAGTCTATGCTAGGTAAAGCTCTGCCTTATCTCAGCTCACCGGTCACGATAACAACACCCACCTGTAGCACGCGCTCCAGCAGGTATATCTCACTAGTCATCCCCAAAGCCAACACCCCCTTTGGCCGCATATCCTTCCAGTTCTCTGCTGCTAGTGACTGGAACGAATTGCAAAAATCACTGAATCTGGAGACTGGAGATTTCCCTCACTAACTTTAAATATCAGCTATCTGAGCAGCTAACCGATCACTGCAGCTGTACATAGTTCATCTGTAAATAGCCCACCCAATCTACTTACCTCATCCCCATATTGTTTTTATTTACTTTGCTGCTCTTTTGCACACCAGTATCACTATTTACACACCATAATCTGCTCATCTATCACTCCAGTGTTAATCTGCTAAATTGCAATTGCTTTGCTACTATTGCCTATTTATTGCCATACCTACTCATGCCATTTCCACACACTGTATATATACTTTTTTTCTATTGTGTTATTGACTGTACACTTGTTTATTCCATGTGTAACTTGTCATATATACATATATTCATACACATAGCTCATATATTATACAGCGCCAAACTTATCCGCTTGACTCAAGTCATTGCACGCACCCCTGTTCGAACAGGAAGCACCCTACCCCCAGCCATAAACTGCCAGTTTCAGTCCCTACCTCACGATCCCCTGACACACAAATACCTTCTTGCATTAACACACACACTCCATCCCCCCCTCTGGTCGAGTGCCCAGAGCAGAAGATTCTGCTGTGCACCATTGGGGCTCCTGCTCTGGCTGGAGCAGGTCCGCCTCCAACCCTTCGGGACCAGTCAGAAGACCACCACGACAAGACTCCACCTACATTATTCTATGTATAAAAACTGTTGTAACCTTTGTTTAGGCCCTTTTTCAGCTAACTCCTCCATTTTGAGCTAAATGAATCAGGTCCGTGCACGTTAAAACTGTAGGACAAGATATCTTTTGACTCAATAAACTGCCTTTTTGTTACAACTGAAATCCACTCTGTCCAGCGTCCATGATTTGGTCTCACTCTCCTGTAAGTAAATCATCAACAAACTCTGTGTTGTTGTTTGTGTCGCACTGCTTAGCTTTGTCTTGGCCAGGTCGCAGTTGTAAATGAGAAACTAGCTTACCTGGTTAACTAGTTTACCTGGTTAAATAAAGGTGAAATAAAACATAAAAATAAAATAATGTCTATACACACCATCACATACATAATGTATATTTATATTCCGGACTCTGACATTGCTCGTTCTGAATTTGCATGTATTGATTTGCATTGTTTTGTATTACTGTACTGTTGGAGCTAAGAACATAAGCACTTCACTACCGAAATGAGGCAGGAGATAGAGAGAGGAGAGATATCCCAAATGATCCATTTAATCACCAGCAGTAAGATTTAGGATGGTGATTAAAGTAAAACAAAGAGCCGTTTCCCCTCCACCTCTGAAGTAGTGACGACTGGCCAGAGAAAGAGACAGAGAGAGTGAGCTTTAGGCCAGTAAAGTGGATGCTTTATTGACCTGCTGCCTGCCCCTCTCCTCTCCCCTCCTATCTCCTCCTCTCCCCTCTCCTCTGGTCTGTCTGCTCTCTGGTCCAGCTGCTCTGCTCCCATTAGAGCCTCTCCTCCCTGGCAGGTGTCACCCTGAACCAGATGCATGGCCGTCTCCCAGAGCCCTTCCTGTCCCATCATTAAGCCATCGATGCTGCATCACTGTGGACAGAGGGAAAACAGGCTGTGGTAGGAATAATCCTGCTGCTAACCTGTCCAGATGAATAATACATGGGCCTGACATACAAATGTTAAACAAAGCAGGAGCAGACAACCAACAGGCCGCTACCGCAGGAGAGAGATGAAGAGAGAGGTGGCGAGAGAGAGGGAGAGAGAGACCAGAGGGAAAGAGAGGGATGGACTCCTCCTCGTAAACCTTAGTATGCAGAAAGGTGCTCTCTCTCCTCTCCTCTTCCCTTTGTGCAGAGCTCAACCTTGTTTGGATAGAGAGGTGGGTCCTCAGGGTTGACACCTCCGATCTATTAGTATAGAGAGTTGGTTCCTTATGGCTGACTCCTCCGATCTGTTAGGATAGAGAGGTGGGTCTTCGGGGCTGACTCCTCCTATCTGTTAGGATAGAGAGGTGGGTCCTCAGGGCTGACTCCTCCTATCTGTTAGGATAGAGAGGTGGGTCCTCAGGGCTGACTCCTCCTATCTGTTTGAGTTGAGCAGAGTGGATTTTATCTTTGGCTGTTTTTCTCTGCTTCTGCTGCTAATACTACATTCCCTCTGACTCAAGGATCTAGTATGAACTACAATTGACACATCAACAAGGAGGAGAGATGCTCAGACCTCAACCAAGGATCATCAAAAGTTGTGCTATAAATTCTCGGACAACTCAAAGATTCCTAGATGCCCTTCCAGACTCCCTCCGCCTACCCAAGGACGTCAGAGTACAAAAATCAGTTAAACACCTAACTGAGGAACTTAATATAACCTTGCGCAATACCCTAGATGCAGTCGCACCCCTAAAAACAAAAAACATTTGTCATAAGAAACTAGCTCCCTGGTATACAGAAAATACCCGAGCTCTGAAGCAAGCTTCCAGAAATTTGGCGCCACACCAAACTGGAAGTCTTCTGACTAGCTTGGAAAGACAGTACCATGTAATATCGAAGAGCCCTCACTGCTGCTCGATCATCCTATTTTTCCAACTTAATTGAGGAAAATAAGAACAAACCTATATTTTTGATACTGTCGCAAAGCTAAGTAAAAAGCAGCATTCCCTAAGTGAGGATGGCTTTCACTTTCTCAGTGATACATTCATGAACTTCTTTGAGGAAAAGATCAGACTCCTCTTTAAATCTGCATATTCCTCCAAAGTTCAGTTGTCCTGAGTCTGCACAACTCTGCCAGGACCTAGGATCAAGGGAGACACTCAAGTGTTTTAGTACTTTATCTCTTGACACAATGATGAAAATAATCATGGCCTTTTAACCTTTAAGCTGCATACTGGACCCTATTCCAACTAAACTACTGAAAGATGTGCTTTCTGTGCTTGGCCCTCCTATGTTGAACATAATAAACAGCTCTCTATCCACCGAATGTGTACCAAACTCACTAAAGTGGTAGTAATAAAGCCTCTCTTGAAAAAGCCAAACCTTGACCCCAAAAATATAAAAAGCTATCAGCCTATATCGAATCTCTCATTCCTCTCAAAAATGTTAGAAAAAGCTGTTGCGCAGCATCTCACTGCCTTCCTGAAGATAAACAATGTATACGAAACGCTTCAGTCTGGTTTTAGACCACATCATAGCACTGAGACTGCACTTGTGAAGGTGGTAAATGACCTTTTAATGGCATTAAAATGGCATCAAAAAATGGCCTTAAAAAATCAGAGACCTTAGTGCTGCTTTTGATACCATCGATCACCACATTCCTTTGGAGGGATTGGAAACTCAAATTGGTCTACACGGTCAAGTTCTGGCCTGGTTTAGATCTTATCTGTTGGAAAGATATCAGCGTGTCTCTGGGGATGGTTTGTCCTCTGACAAATCAACTGTAAATGTCGGTGTTCCTCAAGGTCCCATTTTAGGACCACTATTGTTTTCGCTATATATATTTTACCTCTTGGTGATGCCATTCGGAAACATAATGTTAACTCACTGCTACGCGGATGACACACAACTGTACATTTCGATGAAACATGGTGAAGCCCCAAAATTGCCCTCACTGGAAGCCTGTGTTTCAGACATAAGGAAGTGGATGGCTGCAAATGTTCTACTTTGGGACCTAGATGCTTGTTCTAGGTCCCAAGAATCAACGAGATCTTCTGTTGAATCTGACAATTAATCTTGATGGTTCTACAGTCGTCTCAAATAAAACTGTGAAGGACCTCGGCTGTACTCTGGACCCTGAAACTCTCTTTTGACGAACATATCAAGACTGTTTCAAGGACAGCTTTTTTCCATCTACGTATCATGCTTTTGTCACTTCTAGGTTAGACTACTGCAATGCTCTACTTTCCGGCTACCCGGATAATGCACTAAATAAACTTCAACTAGAGGCCTCCCGGGTGGCGCAGTGGTTAATGGCGCTGTACTGCTGTGCCATCAGAGTCCCTGGGTTCGCGACCGGGAGGTCCGTGGGGCGACGCATAATTGGCCTAGCGTCGTCTGGGTTAGGGAGGGATTGGTTGGTAGGGGTCTCATCGCGCACCAGCGACTCCTGTGGCGGGCCGGGCGCAGTGCGCGCTAGCCAAGGTTGCCAGGTGCACGGTGTAGCCTCCGACACATTGGTGCGGCTGCTTCCGGGTTGGATGCGCGCTGTTGGGTTGTGTATCGCATGACATTCAGCCTTTGTCTCTCCCGAGCCCGTACGGGAGTTGCAGCAATGAGACAAGATTGTAGCTACTACAACAATTGGATACCATGAAAAAGGGGTAAAAATATATAAATATATATATATATTAAATAAATAAATAAATAAACTTCAACTAGTGCTAAACACGGCTGCTAGAATCTTGACTAGAACAAAAAAAATGGATCATATTACTCCAGTGCTAGCCTCTCTACACTGGCTTCCTGTTAAGGCAAGGGCTGATTTCAATGTTTTACTGCTAACCTACAAAGCATTACATGGTCTTGCTCCTAGCTATCTTTCCAATTTGGTCCTACCGTACATATCTACACGTACGCTATGGTCACAAGACGCAGGCCTCCTAACTGTCCCTAGAATTTCTAAGCAAACAGCTAAAGGTAGGGCTTTCTCCTATATTTATTTATTTTTATTTCACCTTTATTTAACCAGGAAGGCAAGTTGAGAACAAGTTCTCATTTACAATTGCGACCTGGCCAAGATAAAGCAAAGCAGTTCGACACATACAACGACACAGAGTTACACATGGAGTAAAACAAACATACAGTCAATAATACAGTATAAACAAGTCTATATACGATGTGAGCAAATGAGGTGAGATAAGGGAGGTAAATGCAAAAAGGCCATGGTGGCAAAGTAAATACAATATAGCAAGTAAAACACTGGAATGGTAGATTTGCAATGGGAGAATGTGCAAAGTAGAAATAAAAATAATGGGGTGCAGAGGAGCAAAATAACTAAATAAATAAAATACAGTAGGGAAAGAGGTAGTTGTTTGGGCTAAATTATAGGTGGGCTATGTACAGGTGCAGTAATCTGTGAGCTGCTCTGACAGTTGGTGCTTAAAGCTAGTGAGGGAGACAAGTGTTTCCAGTTTCAGAGATTTTTGTAGATTTTTGTAGAGAGCTCTATTTTAATGGAATGGTCTGCCTACCCATGTGAGAGACGCAGACTCGGTCTCAACCTGTAAGTCTTTATTGAAGACTCATCTCTTCAGTAGGTCCTATGATTGAGTGTAGTCTGGCCCAGGAGTATGAAGGTGAACAGAAAGGCACTGGAGCAATGACCCACCCTGCTGTCTCTGCCTGGCCGGTTCCCCTCTCTCCACTGGGATTCTCTGCCTCTAACCCTATTACAAGGGCTGAGTCACTGGCTTACTGGTGCTCTTCCATGCCATCCCTAGGAGGGGTGCGTCACTTGAGTGGGTTGAGTCACTGACGTGGTCTTCCTGTCTGGGTTGGCACCCCCCCTTGGGTTGTCCCGTGGCGGAGATCTTTGTGGGCTATACTCGGCCTTGTCTCAGGATGGTAAGTTGGTGGTTGAAGATATCCCTCTAGTGGTGTGGGGGCTGTGCTTTGGCAAAGTGGGTGGGGTTATATCCTGCCTGTTTGGCCCTGTCCGGGGGTTTCATCGGATGGGGCCACAGTGTCTCCCGACCCCTCCTGTCTCAGCCTCTAGTATTTATGCTGCAGTAGTTTGTGTCGGGGGGCTAGGGTCAGTCTGTTATATCTGGAGTATTTCTCCTGTCTTATCCAGTGTCCTGTGTGAATTTAAGTATGCTCTCTCTAATTATCTCTCTCTTTCTCTCTCTCTCTCTCTCTCTTTTTTTCTTTCTTTCTTTCTTTTTCTCTCTCTCTCTCTCTCTCTCTCTCTCTCTCTCGGGGGACCTGAGCCCTAGGACCATGCCTCAGGACTACCTGGCCTGATGACTCCTTGCTGTCCCCAGTCCACCTGGCCGTGCAGCTGCTCCTGACCTGTTCACCGGACGTGCTACCTTTTCAACTCTCTAGAGACAGCAGGAGCGGTAAAGATACTCTATGAAAAGCCAACTGGCATTTACTTCTGAGGTGCTGACCTGTTGCACCCTCGACAACCACTGTGATTATTGTTATTTGACCCTGCTGGTCATCTATGAACATTTGAACATCTTGGCCATGTTCTGTTATAATCTCCACCCGGCACAGCCAGAAGAGGACCTGCCACCCCTCATAGCCTGTTTCCTCTCTAGGTTTCTTCCGAGGTTCTGGCCTTTCTAGGGGGTTTAGCCACCGTGCTTCTACACCTGCATTGCTTGTGGTTGGGGTTTTAGGCTGGGTTTCTGTACAGCACTTTGAGATATCAGCTGATGTAAGAAGGGCTTTATAAATACATTTGATTTGATTCGATGCTTGTATTAGTTTTGTTTGTTTCTGATTGAGCAAAAACGTAACATTAACTATTTTATTGGCGTTTTGATCGTTTCCTGCTTACCATCTTCTGGAATGCCAGAAGGCAATAACATTCATTCATGTTTTGTTTTGATGGGTTAATTCACAGATTAATCATCTGCAGTGTATGATTTTGTAGATTTGGGCATACAAAGCACAGAAAACCATCCATTATTGATTTACCACAACAAACAGTACAATTAACTGCCAAAAGAACACAGCCTTAAGCTACTGAGTTGACGGCTGTGAGAAGCCAAGTTAGGCAACCCACTGGGTCGAGCAACATTGTACTTCCTTTCATTTTCCATTAAGAATTAATGCAGGGATGTTAAACTCTTGTGATTGTTAGCGAGCTGGACAGTCAAGAAACTGTTTGAATATAGGTATGTTATTTTTTTCTACACAGTTTCGATTTGGTTTTAGTCATTTAAAGTATATTGAGTTCTATACCTGAAGGAAAATGGTCAGGTAGGTTTCTAGGCCTTTTTTTGGTCTGATTTGCATTTGACTTAGATGAGCCTACATCCCCTTCCTTCCCAGTATAGTTTCCCATCATGAATTTCAGAAACAACAATGAATGATAATAGTATGGTCTATGGTCTCCAATCAGGCCAATACACTCAGGACCTTAACTTTCCACAAGCTCCTTTGAGGTAATCACACTCAACTCCCAATATGTATTCATTCAGTCATGGGATGTTACAATATAGTCGACGACTGCTTTTTTATTTGTTGATATTGATGTGAAATGATCATTTTGTGGTGATAATCTACCATTCAGAATACAGCACTTGGTATCCTTTAAAATAATTCAATGAACGTTTCCTATACCCATTTACGACCTGTGTCTAAAGCAACTCCAGGTACCGTCAACGTTTTGGTTGTGTCCAAACCAAGAATAACCATCCAAGTCAACAGTGGAGTCGCCATACAGATGAGTTTAATTTAAATAAATAAAGTCTGGGTTGAGGGAATGTAATCTTCACAACTCCAGGTCCAGGTCAATACCTTCAGGATTTATTTGTCTTTCTGCTCCAAATCGTTTTTTTTATGAAATTTCGATTTTCTATGAGCAGCTGCTCCAGGTTGTCACGGAGACTGTCCACCTTGCTGTTTATTAGCTTTTTCAGAGTCACTTTCACATTGAGCAACTTCAATCTTTTCATTATACTGGCGGCGGTATAATCTCCATCAGGTTATTTTCCGCCATACATGCAGCAGACTTCTCACATATGATTAAGATAACCTACTGTTTTTACAGTCATTAGGAAGTTTAAAAACGTCTTGTTTTCAAAGTTTTGTCTCAAAGTTTGCTACACGCTGTTCAGCACACTGCTCACCAACCCATGAAGCTTACGTATGATCTTATATAAGGTTTAAAAGGTTTTAAACCCTGATAACCATAGTACAGGCCTGATTGGAAACCTTATGTTGTGTGTGGTGGTGGCTATCATTTGTCCACTGTTGTCCAGACAGGGTGGACAACAGAACTATTTTCTCTATGGCTTTGTCTGTTCTACTTTAGTGTCCTGTTGTGTTCTTTTCTGACGTGATGCTCTTCTCTCTGCCAGGACTGTCATTAGCAGCTGGACTGGATTCACCACACAAAGAACCACTGCTGTTTGTAATTAGCTCCATATTACACAATTAGACTCAATTAATGCCACTCTGAATGTGTCGCTGATGAGTTGCTCCCGCAAATGAGGGAATATGATCACAATGTGTGTGTGTGTGTGTGTGTGTGTGTGTGTGTGTGTGTGTGTGTGTGTGTGTGTGTGTGTGTGTGTGTGTGTGTGTGTGTGTAAAATGCAATTAATCACTTTTTGTTTCAGAAAAAGCCACAATGCCACACAGTAAATTAATGGCCCAAAAAATACAACCCTATTATTATAAATAAAATGGTTACGCTAATAAAATAAATGAAATAATTGATGTTCATAGAACATAATAGTTATGTTTTGTCACTAACATCACAAAAAATGCAATTGGTATTACGTGTGGCTGTGAATTTTCGGTTAGCCACCGAACCAAAACTGTCTTTGTGTGCGTCTTCCTAGAATTCCATCAGATATCTGTGAGTCGAATTCAGAAAGAGCATTCATCATATTGATCTCAACATGCATCCACTGTAATGAGTATTTTTATTTTATTTTAGGATATAATACGATATGTTGTTTTCAGAGGCTTATAAGAATGGTCTTCCTATAGAGCAGCTGCACCAATTGTCTGCAAATTGAGAATTATTTTCTTTCCTCCATATCTTTTCAACAGAACAGGGTGAATTATAAAATAGTGCTCTTTTGTTGTCCGGGACCGATCCAAACCCAATCGATCCAAACCCAAACCCACAGTGGTGATATAATAAATGCAATGTTCTCCCTCCACTCTGACTGCGCTCAGAGAGATAACCCATCCTAATTTATAGAGCGATAGAGGAGGCCCAATCTTGTAAGGATGGAGGAGGGATGGTGGAAGGAGGAAATGATGGAAGGAGAAGAGGAGAGGAAAGGTAGAAGGAGGTTGAGGAGGAGAGGGGTGTCTGTAAAGCCAGGCTGATAAAAGTGCTCTGTTCTGGGGCCTGGTGGTCAGGTTATCAGCCTGCTGGAGGATCAGATCCTTACTGACTGAATGGGGATGAGGCTCTGGGCCCGGTTGCATAAAACATCTTAAGTGTTTCCTGTTTACCTTAAGGAATAATATCTCCTTTTACTGAAGGGAATTGTTTAAGGGCTTTGCATAGAGCCCCTCAAATATTTATTTAGGTAAGGGCACACTTAAGGGGTTTTATGGCAGTTTGATGGCATGTATGGCAGAAAGACTATCTGGTTACCATGGAGACGGCCTGCTTCACTGACTAAAGGTCTCATCAAAGAGATCAAATTGCTTCCGAAGATAATAAACCACATTTCTTGTAGTTACTTTTTTCTTAACTTGTTTATATTACTTTCTAGTACGTCAAACTATCTTACAGAGTCGCTATAACTAACTATCCAGCTAGATTTGTAGCCATGGATTGCGGAACTTCCATTGTTAAGCTAAGTAGCTAACTGGTTTTCCTTTTGTATCCAGAGCAGATGAAAGCAACAATCACCTCCACAAATGCTGTTTACATTGATGTCCATACTGAATTATGCACTTAGGCCCTAAGTCTTAGGGACCTCATGGGCACCCTTAACTTTTTCACTAAATTTAAGGGGAACATTTACCTTAAAATGTTTTGTGCAACTGACTTAAAGTTTAGGAAACTTTAAGGGAAAAGATAAGTGGGAAATTAACTTAAGGTGTTTTATACAACCAGGCCCTGTTCTGTCTGGGTGGTGGGACATTGGAAACGGAGCTTCTCAATGGAAATGGAGCAGTTAGATCCAAGACTTATCAACGGGTGAAATACAATACAGTGTTATCACACACAGCTAGTTAATACTGGATGTTTGCTGTGATGGATCAGAGATATGGGCTGCCATTGGATATCACAGTGGGTTTAATAGAGAAGTGAGGCCAATTTCACATCAATTGGTTATCTGCTTGTTCTCATTGATTTGAGACATACTTAGTGATTTTCTTGGTTTACAATCTCAACATTCTACTCTACTGTCTGAAGTGCCAGTTTCAATAAATATCTATTATTATTAACTGCACAAACCAGCCAGCTAGACAAATAAAGTACATCTCTGATCTTTAATGTCATACAAGCACATATGGATTATTTTGTTGTGTATTTTGCCTATAGTGTAATTGTACACACTATGATTACAATCCAATGTAGTGAAGCTCCCTGGACCCATATAATCCATAGCTCATCACAATTCTAGAGTATATCTTACCAGCTGGCTGGCGCTCCTATACACCTGGTGTTACCAGCTCTGGTAATCATCTCCATCTCAGCTCTGCTTCATTAACAGTCCAGCCTCACGCCAGCCAGATTCAATTGCAGGAGCATTGCAGGGTGTAATTACTCCAATCATCTCCATTAGGAGACTGCCACACACACACACATACCCAAACGTGCATACACAAACTAAGCATGCACACACACACACTTGGCACGTGGACGCTTGCACGTGGACACGCACACACGCCACTCTGAAACACGGAAAGTTACAGCTGTCGGGAACATGTTTCCTGTATTAGCTCTTCGATTTTATGCGACTGGCATGACAGCGTCCATTAGGTGTCAAAACAACAATTATCAAGGGTCAAAGTGTTAAACAAAATGGCCTCTAACCGATTACTTCACTTGTATAGACAAACAAACCGTTTTAATGGAGGTTAATGCAAAGCAGGCAGTTTCTCATGATCTCCACATTACTTAAGGAGGGATAAGGAAACTGTGTCACTGTCGGGTCAACAGATTGACTTTTAATCAGTGGAGAGTGTGCTTTTGGTGTGCCTTTTGAGTCGCAATGGAAGCCACACAGACAGGTGAGGAGATGGGAGCAATCCCAATTCCCAATCTGTCTTCTTTGGTGTGTCCAGACGAAAAATCACTCACCCGGCTTCTGTGTGATCCATCAATAGGACTTTTCGAAAGGGACGCGGCCACGCCAGATCAGTCACGATGTTGTGAGGGCGCATAGGGACATCTCTTCAGGATGTCATTGGGATGTCATGGACGGGGATGTATGGGGAAGAGGTGTACACATGCATACTCACTTCTTACTTTGTGTGTATTCACACTGTAAAGAGATTTCAAATCGCTACCTGCAGTATTGACCTTCAAGCGATGTCCATCCTTGATTTAGTATTGTTGCCGCACACACACACACACACACACACACACACACACACACACACACACACACACACACACACACACACACACACACACACACACACACACACACACACAAACTCCTTGCCAAACCTGGCGTTGATGAGCGGCTCTGATGAGGACCTCCAGCACCACCTCAATGAGCCATATGAAACACCTCTGGGTACAGCCTCAGCCAGTCCCTCTAATCAACTTCCACTGTCATTAAAAACTCACACAGAGAGAAGAGAAGGAGCGAGAGATGAGGTATCACTCTCCATTCAAGCAAATGGACCTTGGGCAAATGAGCTGTTCAGTGGATGGAAAAAGAGTGTCATCAGGTAGTAGGTGAATTCATCCACTGTCATTAAAAACTTGGAGAGACGGATACATCTTCGTTCCAGCAATGGCCACTCAAGAGGTTGTTACTGGTTACCATAACCACAAAGTCAAAACTGGCTATAAACTTACAAATTCATGACAACAACCATTTGCTTTTTGGTCTTATTTTGAGGTTAAGGTTAGGCATAAGGTTAGCTGTGTGGTGAAGGTTAGGGTTGAAGTCAGATTCTAAGAATAGAAATTGTAGAAATGGGTGGGGTTTAGACAGACGTTGTGGCTGTGGTAACTAGTGAATACCTGCTCAAGTTCGTGATGAAGCTTGGGTGAATGAGTACAGGCAATGCTACACATACGTGGACATAAGATGATGTCATAGTTAGAGATTTTCCTGATTGGGTTACATGGTCAGGAAACAGTCTGGTCCTACTCATATAGGTGATACAAGAGACCTTGGAAAGTGTATTTTACAAGGTTGTACAAGTTTCCTCTCCAATGTCTTTTACATGGCCTGTACGGTGTAGCTTGGTTATACATGATTGTAATTTTCGAACTAGTTGTTTCACAAGATAATGTATGCTACCCATACATATTGTGAAAATCAATTACTTTAACGACATATGAAGAAGCACAGGCACAAAGCCTTGGATTTGGATCACAGTAATTGATTGTTAATATGCTTCACTAAAGTGGATCTTTAAGGGGATCAGCTTAGCGACAAATGAGATGTCTCCTACCAGGCGGTAAACTGTCAGATAATGAATTTATCATTCACCTTGATTATACTTCTGCTATTACTTCAACTATCTCATGGTCTTAAGAAGATCTAGCACTCCACATACCACCACCCTATCCCTTTCATTACTCACACATACAATTAAACGAGCTTGCACAAGTGTGACTTGGTTACTTGTAAGTAATTGAGTTGAGGTAATTGCTGGTTCTTTAGGTGCTTTAAGCCAATTCAGGCACCTTGAGAGACTACAATTCAACCACTCCTTTTCCATCTGTTGATTGCAGTTTTACTTAGCACTACAGTAGCACTCCACAGGGAGACTGAAAAGACTTAGAAATAGCGTTTAAGAATGATTGCCTGAGAAATTAAATGTGTGTGTGTGTGTGTGTGTGTGTGTGTGTGTGTGTGTGTGTGTGTGTGTGTGTGTGTGTGTGTGTGTGTACGTGCATGCTTGCTTGCAGTTAGCATTATGATGGTCCCGCACTTTCCCTTCCCTGAAGCCAAAGTGCAACAGCGAGGAACTAGGTAGGAACTAGGAACACAACATGACACAGCACTCACCCCATCACTCTGCATGTAGCAAGGTCATAAGAGATGTCGCACCCCCCTAACAGGGGGGACATTTCCTGTTTTCAACACAGTTGCCATGAAAAAGGTCAGGTCTCAGGAGAGGCCATCACCAGCGGTTTGAGGCTAGGGGAAATGTCAAGAGGAAAACTCAAAGGTACCATTTTAACTTGAGCTCTCTGTCATAGAGTAGCCTGGTCGTTAGTGAGGTACAACAACTGTCATAAGCTGTTCACTGGCGTTAGGTTACGGAAACTAACTTTATATGCTTCAATTTAGGCCAGCAATTTATCAGACCAGAGAACGACTGTACAGACATTGATATCTAGCATGAGACATGCTTTATCCAGCTTTATAAGAGTAGGTTCATGTATAGCCTATTTACTGTAAGCCAGTACTGCTCTTTTCATCCCCTGTGCAAGATTAGCATTAGAGGTTAGAAACTGCTGAGGAGAGGTGTGGCGGGCACTTAGTTCCCGTCAGTCCTCTAACTCAACTACAAAGTACACCTCCATAGAGAATTACTATACTGTGGTGTGATATGCTAAACTCCAGCTCTGAACCTTGCTACCTTACTAAAGGGGGAGGGGGTTTTCCCTCTAAGGAGATGTGCAGGCTTTGACTGATTTGAACACACACAAACCCCCGTGTGCGCAACACACACACACACACACACACACACACACACACACACACACACACACACACACACACACACACACACACACACACACACAGATCCCTGATTGAGTGTAACTGTAATTAAGATAAATGGGTCTAGTCTAGTCATTTGTTTAATAGAAGGCAGGCATGCTGAGTGCCTCGGCCAGGCCAGCCACTTCACCAGGCTGATGGAGGAAAACTATTTTAGGACTGAAAGAACAAAGTTCCCCCCAAAATTGCCCCCTATTCCCCATGTAGTGCACTACTTTTGACCAGGTCCCATAGGGCTCCGGTCATAAGTGGTGCACTATGTAGGAAATACAGCAGGGTGCTGTTTGGGACGCAACCCCAAATGTCACACATGGTGTGGTGCAGTCAGAGTCCTCCATCCCTCAGACCTCGGAGGGTTAACCTGTGTGTTAGGAGTCAGAGTGCTCTATTCAGGGCAATGGCATTTTGCCGACATTGAAATGAATTGTAATGACTATCCTATGATTGGGTTAGTGGTGCAGTGGGAAGAATGAGTTAGAATCTGATTCCATTCAAATGTTCATTCAGGTATTCTCTACCACTCAGATGTCCCCCTGACAAATCTGAATGACTGAAATGTGTCATGCAGCTGTTTTCACGTCCCCCTGTACAGTGTGTGTGTGCTTGTGTGCTTGTGTGTGTGTTCTTTGTTTGTGTGTGTGTGTGTGTGTGTGTGTGTGTGTGTGTGTGTGTGTGTGTGTGTGTGTGTGTGTGTGTGTGTGTGTGTGTGTGTGTGTGTGTGTGTGTGTGTGTGTGTGTGTGTGTGTGTGTGTGTGTGTTACAGGTGCATTGTGCAGAATGTCAAGTCTGTTCTTTCCCTCCACTGTATGGATTAACAGGTTCAGTTCCCCCGGGGAGAAAGAGAGAAACTAAAAAATCATTCTTTCTTTTTCTTTTCCCCTAGCTTGACTGAACATCGGGGCCTTGTTAACCAGCAGCA
The DNA here is from genome assembly GCF_013265735.2 of Oncorhynchus mykiss. Taxonomy (NCBI): domain Eukaryota; kingdom Metazoa; phylum Chordata; class Actinopteri; order Salmoniformes; family Salmonidae; genus Oncorhynchus; species Oncorhynchus mykiss. The sequence continues at coordinate 66,175,097 of NC_048574.1, read as the reverse complement.
CAGGAGGGAAGTTACGTCTCTTCTATACCCACGATGGCTCACTTTATGCTGGGATGAAGCGAGAGAGATGAAGGTGTCTTGGTGGAGGTGGAGAAGGTGTATAGAGGGGCTGTCTCTCTCCATCTCCCCTTCTCTCCCCCTCTTTCTCGCTCTTCCCCCCACCCCACCACTGGCTGTCTGCGAGTCACAATCGATGCTGAGTGGAGCGGTCTCACCTTGCTGGAGGCACTAGCCTTTTTACCCAGGCCTCCCCCAGTGAGGCTGTGGTGGCATGCCATGCAGAGAGCTGTTAATAAAAGGAAGGTACCACCTCCCTAGACGCTGCTCTTCCATCCCATTATCACTGTTTTCCCTCCCTGCTCCAGACTACACCAACCTGCCTTCTGGCCCTACTTCAGTGACAAGAATCTGTTAACCTCAGACTCTACCTTTCTGATCATCTCAATGTGCCGCTACGTTTTTTGGGGTATTTTTTCCTTCTAATGGCATTGACTTTGCTGACAGCTACTTTACTGAGGTAAAATGTACTTACTATGACTGAGATATGAGGTTGTCCCACCTAGGTATCTAAGTCGCTCTTTATAAGAGCGTCTGCAAAGTAACTAAAAATGTAATTATAAACGAGTGCTTATGTAACCGGTGTGAACTGGCTAGCGGTGCACGCTAGTAGCGCTTCAATCGGGGAACACTTGGTCTGAGACCGTAAAGTAGTTGTTCCCCTTGCTCTGCTCCTTTGCTCTGCTTTTGTGGGGCGATAGGTAACGATGCTTCGAAGGTGACTGTTGTCGATGTGTGCAGAGGGTCCCTGGTTCAAACCCAGGTTGGGGCGAAGAGAGGTACGGAGGAAATACTGTTACGTTGGTGCTGTGACCCGGATCACTCAATGGGTTACTGCAGAGAAGGATGAGATCAAAGGGGTGTGTGAAATGGACAGCTAGTTAGCGGTGCGCGCTAGTAGCATTTCAATCGGTGACATCACTCGCTCTGAGACCTTGAAGAAGTTGTTTCCCTTGTTTCCCGAGGCTTTTGTGGAGCTATAGGTAACAATGCTTCGAAGGTGACTGTTGGGGCAAGGAGATGGACAGAAGCAATACTGTTACACCTAATCAAGTACAAGTACAACACCGGTCAAGTTAACAAGTCCTAAAGTATTTAGCAACATTGTATCATCCAGACACAGGCACTGTATTGGTAGATATTTCATGAGCGTTTTTGATGAACAGCTATAATTCACTCATTATAGCTCTGACTGTCCTGTAATATTACTCAACTAAATCATTCACTTTACAGAATCAGAGCACCAGCCAGTCTTCTGATGTGTGTCAGTGGTCACTGTTCAGAGTGCTGACAGAGAGGAAGAGGATGCTGGGAGAGTTTCTGCACCACAGCAGGTTTCTGCACAGGTCCAGATGGCTCATCATCAGTGTTCTCTCTCTCTCTCTCACACACGCACATGCACGCGCACACGCACACACACACACACACACACGCACACGCACACGCACACACACACATACACACACTGTGCGAAGTCAGGCACACACAACCTGACAGTGGCCTTCAAACACTCTGTGTGTTTGTGTGTGTGTGTGTTTGTGCGCGCAATGGGGAGAGATTCCTCGTAAAGGCAGCCAGTCCAGCCGTTACACCTCAGGCCACAGAGTCCTACAGTGGAGATAAGAGCAGCCAAGAGCAGAGCAGCCTGGATGCTGCAGTACATCTGGTGGGACATCACACAACCACAATAGAGGAGGAGAGAAAAAGAGGGGAAAAGAGGAAAAAGATGAGAGGGAAAAGGACAAGATAAGGTTGAGGAGAGGAGAGAAAAGAGAAGAGGGGGAAGGCGAGAGAATGAGAGATAGAGAGAGCGAGAGACTGAGAGAGAGACAGAGAGAGAGAGGAAAGGAGTGCAGGTCAGAGTATGGAGTATGGTAAGGGGGAATAGAAGATGGAAAGGCAAGAGAAGAGGAGAGGAGAGAAGGAAAGGGAGAGGAGAGAAAGGAAAGGAAAGGGAGAGGAGAGAAGTGAATGGGAGAGGAGAGAAGAGACAGGGAGAGGAGAGAAGAGAAAAGGAGTAGAGAGTGACGCTGAGAGGATAGATAGGGAAGAGGACAGGACCTCCCTAGGCGGTTCACTAAGCACTAGATCTGGAGCACCTGCAACACACACACACACACACACACACACACACACACACACACACACACACACACACACACACACACACACACACACACACACACACAGAGAGAGCGAGAGACATATACACACAGAGACACACACACAGAGAGAGACACACACACACACACACACACAGAGACACACACACACACAGAGAGACACACACACGCACACACTACGGCTCCTCCACCTGCAGATGCTTGGCCAACAACAAGTGCTCCACCTGTGTTAAAAAGGCCCCAGGGACCATTATAACAAAGACAGTGTCTGCTGAAGATGCACTGTTAATGATCCACTCAAGTTCACAGCGAGTTCACTGAAACCTTGATGTAACTCCTCTGTTAGATGCAGCAGGCTACAACGTCCTTTATGAAATTGCATTGGAAGTCAAATGTGAAGAGTTTCAATTTGATTTGGGGTAGAAGCAACTTAACCGAATAATCACCTGGCTGTGTGTTAAATCGATACATGAATGAAGAAAATGAAAAGCAGGGTTGATTTAGATCAGGTAATCCCCCAGGGGTACGCCAAAATACTTTTTATCACATTTTCAAACAGTCCATTTATATTTTCCAACGGGGCTATACATTTGGGTGAGTTTTTTTTCTCATCTGAGAAGCCTCGTTTCACTGCCAAAAATAAAATTAAACCATCTAGTGTTCAGCGAAATAACAACACAATGTCAAATACAGGTAGCCTTGTCAAATAAGTAACATCCAATCACATTAACCGCAACTCTCTCGTGGGAAACCTTCACTCTTGCGCAGACATTTAGAAACTACACATGATCATTTGAAAAATAAGCCATGGGAGTTTTTTGAGCAAGAATAAAGACGACTTTTGAGTAGTAAGACATGTATAAAGCAACAGATACCATGAATAAGAAGGGCTAGAAGAGTCTTATATGGTGAGCTACCGAGCAGCTAGGACAGGCAAGCCCCATACTATTGTGGAGGACTTTTTTATTCCTGCTGCCGCGGATATGGCTGGGACAATGCTGGGGGAAATGCCCAAAAATACTATACAGACAATGCCTTCATCAAACAACAGTTTCACGACACATCAGTGATATGGCAGGAGATGTTTTGAAACAATTACTGCTTCGCATACAAGTGAATTCTATGCGTTACAGCTGGATGAGTCAACAGACGTGGCAGCCCTGGCGCAGCTCCTGGTATATGTCTGTTACTTTTAGGGGGAATTAAGGAAGACATCCTCTTCTGCAAACCACTGGAAACCAGGACAACAGGAGAGGATATTGTTTTAAGTACTGAACAGCTTTGTGACATCAAATGACCTTTGTTGGTCAAGATGTGTTGGTATCTGTACTGATGGCGCTAAAGCCATGACAGGGAGACATAGTGGAGTGGTAACGTGCGTGCAAGCAGTTGCTCCCGATGCCACTTGGGTACACTGCAGCATCCACCGAGAGGCTCTTGGGTACACTGCAGCATCCACCGAGAGGCTCTTGGGTACACTGCAGCATCCACCGAGAGGCTCTTGGGTACACTGCAGCATCCAGAGGCTCTTGCTGCCAAGGGAATGCCTGACAGCTTGAAGGACGTTTTGGACACTACAGTGAACATGGTTAACTTTGTTAAAGCAAGGCCACTCAACTCTTGTGTATTTTCTGCACTATGCAATGATATGAGCAGCGACCATATAATGCTTTTACAACATACAGAAGTGAGCTGGTTATCAAGGGGCAAAGTATTGACACATTTCTTGGAATTGAGAGACGAGCTTAAAGTTTTCTTTACTGACCATCATTTTCACTTGTCTGACCGCTTCCATGATGACGAGTTTCCCACACGACTGGCCTATCTGTGTGATGTTTTTCTCGCCTGAACGATCTGAATCTAGGATTACAGGGACTCTCCACAACTATATTCAATGTGCGGGACAAAATTGAGGCTGTGATTAAGAAGTTGGAGATCTTCTCTGTCTGCACAAGGACAACACACAGGTCAACACAAGGACAACACACAGGTCAACACAAGGACAACACACAGGTCAACACAAGGACAACACACAGGTCAACACAAGGACAACACACAGGTCAACACAAGGACAACACACAGGTCAACACAAGGACAACACACAGGTCAACACAAGGACAACACAAGGACAACACACAGGTCTTTCCATCCATTGTATGATTTTTTTGTGTGCATATGAACTCAAGCTTACGGACAAAGTCAAATGTGATATAGAGAAGCACCTGAGTGAGCTGGGTACGCAATTACGCAGGTACTTTCCTGAAACAGACCACACAAACAACTGGATTCGTTATCCCTTTCATGCCCTGCCTCCAGTCCACTTACCGATATCTGAACAAGAGAGCCTCATCGAAGTTACAACAAGGGGTTCTGTGAAAATGTAATTTAATCAGAAGCCACTGCCAGATTTCTGGATTGGGCTGCACTCAGAGTTTCCTGACTTGGAAAATCGCGCTGTTAAGAAACTGATGCCCTTTGCAACCACATACCTATGTGAGAGTGGATTCACGGCCCTCACTAGCATGAAAACTAAATACAGGCACAGACTGTGTGTGGAAAATGATTTAAGACTGAGGCTCTCCAATACAACCCAACATTGCAGAGTTATGTGCATCCTTTCAAGCACACCCTTCTCATTAACCTGTGGTGAGTTATTCACAAATAATGAACAAATAAAGTTTTATATGTAAGATGGCTAAATAAAGAGCAAATTATTGATTATTATTATTATATTGTTATTTGTTTCCTGGTCCTATAAGAGCTCTTTGTCACTTCCCACCAGCCAGGTTGTGACAAAAACTCAATCTTATGTTTAAAAAATGTATCGTATAGTGTGTGTGTGGAAGACTTACAATGATGGCAAACAACAACATTTGAGAGTGCGCTGACCCTGGAGCTAGAGGGGGTACGCAGCTGGAGGTTGAATGTTTGAAGGGGTACGGGACTATAAAAAGTTTGGGAACCACTGATTTAGATTATACAATTTCTTATTTATTTTGAACTCAGATAATTCAGTGTGGTTGGCAGCCGAGGCTGGATTCTAATTGTGAGCCATTGATTTTGTTTCGATCTCTCCTACGACTCTCCACATGCTCAGACATGCACACACACCTCCAACACCTGCATGCTAATGGCGTGGGGTGATTAAGTTGCAACGTGACCAACAGTGGAGGGAGAACATTGACCTCTAAACACGCAGGTAATGTTAGGCCCCTCGCCTGCAGCATGTTTTTACTCTCCATGCATATGGTGAGGGGATTATAGACACAGTACTGTACGATCAATGTTACGAACGCCCAGCCTACTTACTCACTCAACTTCGTTCCCTGTGGCGCATAACGCCGATGTGTGAGTTGTTGTATTGACAGTATGTTTACATGTAAGGAAAGGTTGACTATGTTTTTTAATTTTGTGGCGGTTGTTGTTCTACTGCACAGCAAGATTGTGTATTATAATTTAATTGAGACAGCATTTGAAAAAGATTGCAAGTTGGAATGTTAATGAAATCATTACACATTTATCTGTGTTTGTACAGATGTCAGATGTGAATTTGAGCCAGTTTGCTACAGCTGGAAAATAATCCTGAACCAACAGCAAATGTGAATTATTCAGATCATAATTCAGGACATTTTCGCCGGGGTTGAAGTATTTCTCATAAGGGAAAACCAAGTCTGAAATTTCAAAGTGGAGATAACAAACTTCAGAAGCCTTTTTAAACCTCAAATACACTACAAGTTGTACATGTCCCACGTTGCAGGAAAGTTATCCTGCAACAAATTAAGATTCCACATCTGTATAAAGACACGGACAAGACTGCACAATATACAAATAAACATAGCAAGTGACTTATTTGGAGAATGGATTCAATCAACCCTGCTTAAATGTAGCCTTTCATCAACATCTTTCATCAAAATCTGTGTGAGAGAGAGAGAGAGTGTGAGAGAGAGGGAGAGGGAGACGGAGAGAGAGAGAGAGAGAGAGAGAGAGAGAGAGGAAGCGAACGAGTAGTTCCAGAAACTGTCAACCCCACAGGAGTCGAATCCCCCTTCCAACCATCCAGATTGCCTGGTCCTCGGAAAGCTAGCTGGACCTCGTCATACCACAGCAACCTGTAATTCCCTGTTGAGCTGTCCCAGACTGATGAGAAACCACTGGAGTAGAACGGGAGAGAGAGCAGGAGGGAACGGGAGTGTACAGAGGCCTTTAGCGCTGCAGGTTGACCTCTCCGCTGTACCTACATCATGTATTGCAAGTCCCAAGAAACAATAATCTTTTTATAAATCACACCTTTCTCTCCCTGGTGGCCTGCATCTTGGTAACTACCCTGGACCCCACAGATGGCCAACTGTCATATGAAACACACACACACACACACACACACACACACACACACACACACACACACGCACACACGCACACACACACACGCACACAGGCACATACTGCATTCGTTTGCTTGACTGACTGGTATCGACATCTACATTGCAGCAGGTCTATGACTTATGATAGCAATTCTCAGTGACAGTTAACAGGGGGTGAGTTATAAGAGGTTGATATCCAATTAACAGTGTCTTCCCAGGTTTAATGAGTGGTGGTAAATCCCAGGCTCATTTTAATATGCTGTAAGTGCTCTGACCTTTGGAGGATCCTGTACTGTTGATTTCCAAGTCGAGAGAGACGGATTTAACCACAGAGACAGACAGATCGAGGGAAAGAGAGATATGGACAAAGACAGAGAGAGAGAGTAAGAGGGAGGGAGAAAGATAGAGAGGGAGACAGAGGAAGGAGAGAGAGAGAGAGAGAGGGAGACAGAGAGAGAGATCAAACTCAATGACTCAATTAGCGTGGCACAGCATAGTCAGACACAGGAGTATAACAGAATTAGGTCAGGGTGATATAAATATTAATATGTGTAGTGTACTGTATGTGAATCATGTAATTGTTACATTTAAAAGGTCAACTCATGGTTAACACTGGATTAGATAAATACCATTTATGACTCATAACACCATATTGCATTAATCTCACACACTGTCAGTCAGGTTGCCAGCATTATATAACTGCTGAGGAAACTGAGATTAGGTCTCGCCGGCGCGACTGAGACAAATGACTTCAGAGCAACAAGCCTCTGTGAAATGCAGAGGACGAGTCCTGAGTAATAGAGGAAGGAGAGAAAGGGAGGGGGGAAAGGAGGGAGGGAAGGATGGAAAGAAGGAGAGAAAGGAGAAAGCAAGGCCAGGAACCGTTCCTGCCGTCCTGATGAGTCTGTCCTGCTCTGCTCTGTGATCTGGTCTGCTAGTCTGATGTATGTTGAGTTGAGTCTTAGCTCCAGAGCTGAAGTCTCTCTGGAGCAGAGAGGAAGATGATGGCTGTAACCTCTGTGACCTCTGTATGCCTCAGTGAGAGGCCCTGTCATTGGCTAATTATCACGAGTGGAGAGGGAAGCTCTGGAACTAGTCAGTAGGGGAGCCATTGTCCGGGCAGATCTCCCAGGGTGCAACTCTCCATTGAGGGACGGAGGCAGCTCTAATGAAGAGTAATGAGTAGGGAAACTCAGCGATCACCTGGACAAGACAGTACAGGGAGCAGACAGCTTCACAACACCTAGACATGACAGTACAGGGAGCAGACAGCTTCACAACACCTAGACAAGACAGTACAGGGAGCAGACAGCTTCACAACACCTAGACAAGACAGTACAGGGAGCAGACAGCTTCACAACACCTAGACAAGACAGTACAGGGAGCAGACAGCTTCACAACAGCTAGACAAGACAGTACAGGGAGCAGACAGCTTCACAACACCTAGACAAGACAGTACAGGGAGCAGACAGCTTCACAACAGCTAGACAAGACAGTACAGGGAGCAGACAGCTTCACAACACCTAAACAAGACAGTACAGGGAGCAGACAGCTTCACAACACCTAGACAAGACAGTACAGGGAGCAGACAGCTTCACAACAGCTAGACAAGACAGTACAGGGAGCAGCCATCTTCACAACAGCTAGACAAGACAGTACAGGGAGCAGACAGCTTCACAACAGCTAGACAAGACAGTACAGGGAGCAGACAGCTTCACAACAGCTAGACAAGACAGTACAGGGAGCAGACAGCTTCACAACAGCTAGACAAGACAGTACAGGGAGCAGACAGCTTCACAACAGCTAGACAAGACAGTACAGGGAGCAGACAGCTTCACAACAGCTAGACAAGACAGTACAGGGAGCAGACAGCTTCACAACAGCTAGACAAGACAGTACAGGGAGCAGACAGCTTCACAACACCTAAACAAGACAGTACAGGGAGCAGACAGCTTTACAACAGCTAGACAAGACAGTACAGGGAGCAGACATCTTCACAACAGCTAGACAAGACAGTACAGGGAGCAGACAGCTTCACAACAGCTAGACAAGACAGTACAGGGAGCAGACAGCTTCACAACAGCTAGACAAGACAGTACAGGGAGCAGACAGCTTCACAACAGCTAGACAAGACAGTACAGGGACCAGACAGCTTCACAACAGCTAGACAAGAGCCTTAAGGCTACACAGCACGGCTCCCACTACTTCCTGTGGCCTCAGGCTAAACCAGGAAGGGTATTTACCAGCAGGAAAAATGTAATACAGGTAGATCACATCCAGACAGGCCCTGAGGACCACATTCTCTCTCTCAGACTCAGAAGCTGTTATTTTAGTGTGATGTCTGACTAAAAGTAGTCCTCTTTATCTATCTGCACAGTGTGAATGGGATTTTGAATGGGCTTTCTTCCTTATATTCAGTGGCCACTCAGTTAACTCTGCCCTTGCCTGACTTCAAACATCCTAATATAGATGTCGTTTTATTCCCTGGTTCCGCCGATGTCAACTATATAATAACTCTGAGGCGTCCTTCCTCAAGAAGAAGCAATTGAAATTCAATAGATTTGCCTTTTCAAAAAAGGTGGAACTTAGCATGTAACTCAAAAGATGCCCAAGGGGACTACTGTCACTGAGAGAGAGAGAGATGGTGGCAGACATTTTAGTTATTCATTTCTGCCTATTTCCACCTTACGAAATTAGAAAGTCATCGCCAAGCAATGTCCATCTCCTTTTGATTGGAAGGGACATTTCCCGCTGTTCTCGATTTTGGTTCCCCATCATTTGCATTCCCTGGGCACTGCCTGCAATAAAAATGTTGTTTTAAAAATACATTTCTATCTAATACCCATTTATCATAGACAAGGAAAATGCATTCATGCCAGTCACAAAGGCAATGTGGGTTGCAAATGTAGCCCATGATTTTCTGCTAATTTATAGAACATGACTGCTAGTTAAACTCTTGTGGGAGACCCGTCACAACTCTACAAGCATACAATAGAATACTTGATACATTCTCCTGCTCCGAATTCTGCTGTTCTGAATCGATGATAGAATGTTAAGATTGAGCAACAAAGTTTGGATTTATGGGCAACGTTTTGCTCTGAATAAAGATATCCTGGGCTTCTACAACGGCAAAGTCAACATCTCATTACTTGAGTGTTCTGTAATCGGCCACAGCAGGCAATGGTGATTTGTCATTTTGCAAATTTCAGTCGTAAAAAGATGTTTTCTCCAGTGACAATCTGTGCCATTACCGTGGTTAGAAAAAAGCAAACGCTCTTTATTTATTGGGTTGTTAAAAGCGAGAGATATTGCCTTGGTTTCTCTACTGCAATGCAAATGACCCTGGGGTACAAACGATACCAATCTTTCCACAGACTGACAGCATAAGTCTAGCAATTTGCAACGCTTAGTTTCAGAGAGTAGGAGGATGGGAAGGGTGGAATTACTTTAATAAGGACGAGTGACAGAGGAGATCTACAGCGGTATGAAAACAGTCAGAGTCCTCCGTAACAACAACCGACTAGACAAGCAGTAGACTAATGACGGCTCTCTCTTGTAAATCCTATCTATCAACTTGATCTAATTCAGCCCCTTTTCTATCTAACGGTTATTCTGTAGGCATATAGTGTGGTATAACACAATACGTGTTGAATAATTCAGGGAGATACGCATCAAAACCCTTTATTAGGTAAAGAAGGGCATCCTCCTTTTCCATAAGCACAGTCTCCAGTTTAGCCCATATATTAGCAGTGTGTTAGTGTGTTCGTTGAGATTCTCAAAACCTCTTCTTCCGTAAACACTGACTATTTTCTATTTCCCTCTATGCCCAGGGTTTGTATAGTCTCCAGGCGAACAGCTGGGCCCATGACAAACCCAGACTCAGACATAAGCTAAACCACTTGTGTTTCTCATAGCAAAGAGGCTGCTGGCATAGCATGAATCTAGCAACAGCTTCCGTGACTTTCACAGTTGAACACTGTGCACTGTACAAAGAGCTGTGTGCTACAGTAGTACTGTTATTGGATCACGAGTTGGTTGGAAACTCAGACATTACTTGAGACCAGAGCCATAGCGATAGAGATTGAAATATGACTCGGCTGGTGCTAAAATCCTGCAACAATCATTATGAAATCCATGTTGTTTTTCTCAGAAAACACTCATGCTTTTGACAATAATGAAGTGAAGCACTTTTGCAGGCCTACCTAGTTGCCCTCAATTTTCATGATTCTGTTGAGGACAGTAAGATGAATCATGATGAAAACTGTGGCAGAATTTACTGCAAATGCACTGACGTCGGCTTGCCTGTGCTCAGAGCCGGTTGGTTCCAAGTTTCAAAAGTGATAAAATGAAGAAAATTGATGAAATGAGAAAAAGAGAATATCACAAGATTGTGTCATATATGAAGTAATGGATTTCATTTAATAACTGGCTCATAACCCTCATACAGGAAGTGGACGACAACAGCACCTCTTGTTCTAAACACGGTCTTGAAGTGTTCAGTCTGCACTACTTTTAACCAGAGCACTATGGGCCCTGGTAAAAAAAATTGTCACTTCATAACGAATAGGGTGCCATTTGGGACGAAGCCCTTGTCGATATTTGATTACACGCAGCAGCTTGACGGCTTTCAGACTTTGAAGTTCAACAGCATTGATTGAAGGTGTGTGTGTGTGTGTGTGTGTGTGTGTGTGTGTGTGTGTGTGTGTGTGTGTGTGTGTGTGTGTGTGTGTGTGTGTGTGTGTGTGTGTGTGTGTGTGTGTGTGTGTGTGTGTGTGTGTGTGTGTGTGTGTGTGTGTGTGCGAATGCGTGTGTGAAGATTTATCTGTCAGGGTAAAAACCCAGAGGGGAGATATATATTCGATTGGAGCTCTGACCGACCTGTGAGTTATTTTCACAGGCTCTGCAGGGCCGTATAGTCTACACTCCCTTATCGCAGTGCGTGCAGGCTGCTGCAGGATCGATTTAAAATGGCAACTGGTGGGTTTATCCAGAGCTTTTATCTCTGGTGGTCAACTTGACACTCCAAAGGATTTGAATAATTATCATTAAACCACGCATAATGTTTGCTTACCTCATTTCAAAGTTCTAGACCAAGCTTTGGTTTAGAAATAATTTAATTCCAAAGGCTTGTAAGGAAAGGTTTCCATTATTTCTGTAATGATTACAGGTTTAAGAGCAAACGCTTAAACACTTAAAAGCTAGATTGCATCCATCCGTTTGAAAACCTCCAATATCAACAATGTAACTAATGTCTGTGCAATGACTGAAAATATTGCAAACCCCAAACTTCATTGGCAGCATACAGTAACCATACGTCCCAATTAAGTCCAGAGGGTTAAAAACAGCTTGCATGCATTTGAAATCAACAGCGTAGCTAGGCCTACATACATAGACAGTAAACATGTGTCAATTTAACTTGAATTTACGAAAATTTGATTCTGCCACAGATAACGTTCGGACCGTATTCTGGCGACAGACTTATTTTTTGAGAAATGTATATGTTGAATTTAGTGTTGACATTTAACTCTGCGTCATTGCGTTTCACTCTGTACAGCAGGGTTCTCCGACTGGCAGCCTGCGGGCCAAATTTGTTTGGTTTTATTTGGCCCCTCAAGTTTTCTGAGCAAAAAAAACATCCTTGTTGGACGTGAAAGACTGTAAAAACACCAGGAAACCAGCACAAAGAGGATTTTCATTTAAGAAATCTGTTCCTAAGTATTCCCACGCATACTAGAGAGACACGTGAACGTATAGAAATGTAAGTAAGGTTTGAAATGATTATGTTTTAGTCAAACATTTTATCTTGTGATCAATTTGCAGTCTACAAATGATTTGCAATTATGTTCCAGTCCCCCGACCGGCCGGTCCAGAAAATATCTGTCCGCGGCTGAATCTAGATGATGATCCTTGCTGTTCAGAATTCATTGAAAATCTCTGTTACTTTTGTAACTCTCTGCAGTGTTGTTCAATATAATCGCAAAAGAGTCAATTCAACTCCTATGGACCCAAACTCAACACTATGTTAGGGTTTATACGCTCCCGTTTGAGGTGTAAGGGTGTATATCTAATTTACATTTTTCTTAATGTGTCATATAGCTTGCAAAGTGACCTCCAATCGCTATTGGTATACATTTAAGAGGGAGGATGTCCAGCAATTTCATATCACCCACAACTTACATTCAGAATGCATGTCAGAGCAGGGAAGGGAGTACTGTTTCAGACTGCCTACAACATGTAAACTGGAACAACCTTCTCAGTAACCTTTTGCAATAAATCCAACCACTTACAGATTTGTAAGTAAAAACACTTTATAGCCTGCATAACCATATCCTCTAGTCTAAAAACACTTTATAGCCTTTATAGCCTGCATAACCATATCCTCTAGTCTAAAAACACTTTATAGCCTTTATAGCCTGCATAACCATATCCTCTAGTCTAAAAACACTTTATAGCCTGCATAACCATATCCTCTAGTCTAAAAATACTTTATAGCCTGCATAACCATATCCTCTAGTCTAAAAACACTTTATAGCCTGCATAACCATATCCTCTAGTCTAAAAATACTTTATAGCCTGCATAACCATATCCTCTAGTCTAAAAACACTTTATAGCCTGCATAACCATATCCTCTAGTCTAAAAACAATTTATAGCCTGCATAACCATATCCTCTAGTCTAAAAACACTTTATAGCCTGCATAACCATATCCTCTAGTCTAAAAACACTTTATAGCCTGCATAACCATATCCTCTAGTCTAAAAGCACTTTATAGCCTGCATAACCATATCCTCTAGTCTAAAAGCACTTTATAGCCTGCATAACCATATCCTCTAGTCTAAAAACACTTTATAGCCTTTATAGCCTGCATAACCATATCCTCTAGTCTAAAAACACTTTATAGCCTGCATAACCATATCCTCTAGTCTAAAAACACTTTATAGCCTACATAACCATATCCTCTAGTCTAAAAATACTTTATAGCCTGCATAACCATATCCTCTAGTCTAAAAACACTTTATAGCCTTTATAGCCTGCATAACCATATCCTCTAGTCTACAGTGCCTTGCGAAAGTATTCGGCCCCCTTGAACTTTGCGACCTTTTGCCACATTTCAGGCTTCAAACATAAAGATATAAAACTGTATTTTTTGTGAAGAATCAACAACAAGTGGGACACAATCATGAAGTGGAACGACATTTATTGGATATTTCAAACTTTTTTAACAAATCAAAAACTGAAAAATTGGGCGTGCAAAATTATTCAGCCCCTTTACTTTCAGTGCAGCAAACTCTCTCCAGAAGTTCAGTGAGGATCTCTGAATGATCCAATGTTGACCTAAATGACTAATGATGATAAATACAATCCACCTGTGTGTAATCAAGTCTCCGTATAAATGCACCTGCACTGTGATAGTCTCAGAGGTCCGTTAAAAGCGCAGAGAGCATCATGAAGAACAAGGAACACACCAGGCAGGTCCGAGATACTGTTGTGAAGAAGTTTAAAGCCGGATTTGGATACAAAAAGATTTCCCAAGCTTTAAACATCCCAAGGAGCACTGTGCAAGTGATAATATTGAAATGGAAGGAGTATCAGACCACTGCAAATCTACCAAGACCTGGCCGTCCCTCTAAACTTTCAGCTCATACAAGGAGAAGACTGATCAGAGATGCAGCCAAGAGGCCCATGATCACTCTGGATGAACTGCAGAGATCTACAGCTGAGGTGGGAGACTCTGTCCATAGGACAACAATCAGTCATATATTGCACAAATCTGGCCTTTATGGAAGAGTGGCAAGAAGAAAGCCATTTCTTAAAGATATCCATAACAAGTGTAATTTAAAGTTTGCCACAAGCCACCTGGGAGACACACCAAACATGTGGAAGAAGGTGCTCTGGTCAGATGAAACCAAATTGAACTTTTTGGCAACAATGCAAAACGTTATGTTTGGCGTAAAAGCAACACAGCTCATACCCTCTGTCAAACATGGTGGTGGCAGCATCATGGTTTGGGCCTGCTTTTCTTCAGCAGGGACAGGGAAGATGGTTAAAACTGATGGGAAGATGGATGGAGCCAAATACAGGACCATTCTGGAAGAAAACCTGATGGAGTCTGAAAAAGACCTGAGACTGGGACGGAGATTTGTCTTCCAACAAGACAATGATCCAAAACATAAAGCAAAATCTACAATGGAATGGTTCAATAATAAACATATCCAGGTGTTAGAATGGCCAAGTCAAAGTCCAGACCTGAATCCAATCGAGAATCTGTGGAAAGAACTGAAAACGGCTGTTCACAAATGCTCTCCATCCAACCTCACTGAGCTCGAGCTGTTTTGCAAGGAGGAATGGGAAAACATTTCAGTCTCTCGATGTGCAAAACTGATAGAGACATACCCCAAGCGACTTACAGCTGTAATCGCAGCAAAAGGTGGCGCTACAAAGTATTAACTTAAGGGGGCTGAATAATTTTGCAAGGCACTGTAAAAACACCTCCATCACACTGCACACTGCCCTATCCCATCTGGACAAGAGGAATACCTATGTAAGAATGCTGTTCATTGACTAGAGCTCAGCATTTAACACCATAGTACCCTCCAATCTCTTTATTAAGCTTGAGGCCCTGGGTCTCAACCCCACCCTGTGCAACTGGGTCCTGGACTTCCTGACGGGCCGCCCCCCAGGTGGTGAAGGTAGGAAATATGTCCTCTTCGCTGATCCTCAACACTAGGGCCCCACAAGGGTGCATGCTCAGACCACTCCTGTACTCTCTGTTCACTCATGACTGCGTGGCCATGCACACCTCCAACTCAATCATCAGGTTTGCAGACGACACAACAGTAGTAGGCTTGATCACCAACAATGACAAGACAGTATTGGTGTCAGGTTAACAGCTGACTAGAGGTGCGTTGTGTTGAGGTGTATTGGTATCAGGTTAACAGCTGACTAGAGGTGTGTTGTGGTGTATTGGTGTCAGGTTAACAGCTGACTAGAGGTGTGTTGTGGTGTATTGGTGTCAGGTTAACAGCTGACTAGAGGTGCGTTGTGTTGTGGTGTATTGGTGTCAGGTTAACAACCATGAGAGTAAATCCCTATACCCAGTCAAGAGGGATTAAGGATGCTCTCCTATCATTGCTCGCTCTATGTGTGTGTGTGTTTGTGTGTGTGTATGTGTGTGTGTGTGTGTGTGTGTGTGTGTGTGTGTGTGTGTGTGTGTGTGTGTGTGTGTGTGTGTGTGTGTGTGTGTGTGTGTGTGTGTGTGTGTGTGTGTGTGTGTGTGTGTGTGTGTGTGTGTGTGTGTGTGTGATCCTTGAGTACCATAGCAAACAGCCTGAACCAACCAACCCAGGCCTGGAATAACATGCAGATAGATGAGTAATCCACTGTTCAATTATAGTAGACTTATAGTACAGACATACATGGCCTCTGGATTTCCTCTGAGTTCTGAGGCCATTTATCCATATTAGTAACTGTGTTTGTACAGTGTGTGTGTGTGTGTGTGTGTGTGTGTGTGTGTGTGTGTGTGTGTGTGTGTGTGTGTGTGTGTGTGTGTGTGTGTGTGTGTGTGTGTGTGTGTGTGTGTGTGTGTGTGTGTGTGTGTGTGTGTGAGAGAGAGAGAGAGACAGCTGGCATTAATGACCATTTCTCTCAGGTTGGTGTTGAAAAATCAATACCTCAACTAATACACTTCCCTATTAAAAATGACCTTCTATTTCCCATATGGTTTGGACTAGGTTAAGGAATGCATTTGACCGGCCTTGGTAAGATGTGTTGTGCATTCAGGATACATAGCTCCATGAATTTCCACTTCAAAGAACGAGGTAATGAACACAGTTTATGCTTGTCCATGGGTCTTTTCCAGTGGTGATTTGCAGATAGAAATCAAAGGGTTGCGTCCAAAACGGCATTCCCTATTTAGTGCACTACTTTTGACCAGGGCCCATAGGGAATAGCGTGCCATTTGGGATGCAGACAATGTCTCCTACATATTTTCCCACACAGTTGATCATGGATCTTTAAAGTGACTTCCCATTAAACTATCATAATGCAGAGAAACATCCAGCAGATCAGATATGGATTAATGTAACTTTTATGCACTGTCTTCTATGTTGAGTTAAGCAGCATATTGATATCCACAGGGTGAGATATCAACCATAGGACAGATGTCAGATTAGATCAAGCGAATTGTTAATCTATGCAAGAGAGATCGTATTTATATAACCAAAGATGAAGATCTGTGTGTGTGTGTGTGTGTGTGTGTGTGTGTGTGTGTGTGTGTGTGTGTGTGTGTGTGTGTGTGTGTGTGTGTGTGTGTGTGTGTGTGTGTGTGTGTGTGTGTGTGTGTGTGACGTGTGTGTATGCATGTGTTGTGACGTTGTATTAGTTAATATGACGACTGTCACTCATCGAATTATTAAAAGTTTCTAATTGCGTGACTAACTGAATCAAGTAATTATTAACTCATTAACCTGGGGCACCATGGGAAAACTAGTTTTTATTGAGTTTCTATTTCCCAAATTAACTCAAAGAATATCAGAATATCGATTTTACAACAGCCGCTAATTAATCAGTTACCTCTACAATCTCGTTCTGAATGTCGTATATTCTGGGAATCTGCACGGACCCGGGTCTCACCAATGAGTTCGTACCACACCAATCTTAGTTGGGTATTTATATACTAGAAAGCTAAAATGATGATAAAAGATACACATACACAAAAACACAGTCCAGGCTATTGATTAGAACTTAGTATAATGGGCCAACACACTATGGGGTGCGTGTTACCCAAAATGGGGATTTCAAAAGAGAGCGAAAAAGAGAAAGTACAGGAGAGAAATATACATTTGGGTGAATTTGTCAGCTATGCTTATTCTAACCCTAGCCTTGCCCCAAACTGCCGCTCTTATGGGTCAGAATTTAATGAAGTAATTCCGTGGGGAAGGTCTCTGTGGACTCAATGACGCACTTCTCCGGTGCACCTCTCTGGTCGTCCTCACAATGTCAGTGTCCTTTTGGCTTAGGAGTCTGTTTCCTCGCCCTTGTTCTGGAAGGGCTCTTCGGAGGACAGACCACTCTGTAGATCAGAGCTCACAGCGTTGGAATGAAACAGTGTAGATACCACGATTCGATGGGAAGTGGAGGCTAGGTGGTTCGACTTGAATTCACCCGCTTAGACACAGCTACTCATCCGTAGCTTGGGTACAAAAAGATTTCTTTGTCTTCAAACTTGCGTTGCGTTTTGGGTTCGTTGACTTTTTAGACCTCGGCTGCAGCTTGGGTCACGTAGTCTAATCTGTAAATTCTTTACTCATAGGTTTTATACCCTCGTGTCAGAAGTGGGCATAACCTCCTTTAGGGCCCTTCTCTGAGCGTACCAAGTTATGGGCAAGGTCTAGATTTTATTCAAATCCAATTTTAGACAACTAACTTCACATTTCATCTTTACCAAAACATTCTCTTTGATTTGGACATTTTCCATACAACGTACAATGTATAAACATCAAACGTATACTAGGGAAACTGTTGACGTTACAATGTGTTCGTAATAATGTCATCTATTAACCTTTAATAACAAAACAAAAATGACATACATTTTCATATTCCATCTATCGTCATGACCACCATTGTGGCTGACGGAAACCATTGTTCCAAAGTCCCTTTATTTCATGTTTAATGTTCTGAGGCTGGTTCTCCATAGTGACAGGACAAAAGGAATTTGTCTGTGGCCTAAGATTTACCAGTGGCGTGAGAGGTCTTAAAACCCCCACATCTTCAGACCCCTAGATCTCTCCCCCTCTGTTGGGGTTGAGAGATAATCTGTAGGGTTATGGTCTCCTGTAACCTGACCTGATCAGGACAGTCATGACACATGTGTGTGTGCCTGCCTGCGAGTGTGTATATACAGTACGTTTAAAAAGAACTAACCAGCCAACCTCCCCTATGCCACTTACTCACAGAGTTGATCAACAACATATGTCGCCAAACCAACCAACTGGCAAAAGTTGGCGTGCCGAGCACTTAAAATATATCATGAATTCACAATCTTGACACAAGCACGTATCTTGAGGCAGACAATTTATCTGGTTATTTTCAGATGAACGCACACTTGTCACATTTCTTAATTAGCCCCAGGCCTGGCGTTTTAGTTTATTGCAGCATTCAAATTACAATAACTCACTGTGCATGCCATCCACACAGCACAGGGTAGTAATCACAGCATGATAAACATTCACTTTGCTTACACAGAGAGAGAGAGTCCGCTCATCAGTCTAGCTTGAATACAGTCACTAGTGTCTGCCTCTCAAATGGCACCCAGTTCTCTTTTTCAGGGATGTGCAACTCCAGTCCTCGAGGGCCTGACATGTGTCATACTTTTGCCCCAGCTAACACACCTGATTCCAATATTCAACTAATCATGATCTTCAGTTTAGAATGCGATTAGTTGAATCAGCCGTGTTTGTTAGGGATGAGGAAACAGTGTGACACCACTCCAACCCCAAGGACTGGAGTTGCCCATCCCTGCCCTATATAGTGCAATGCTTTGACCCGGGCCCAAAATAGCGCACTCCATAGGAAATAGGGTGCCATTTGGGACGTACCCAGAGTCTTAATAATAATAAATAATATTTTTTTCTGGCTGCTTATATTTGTCCTATATTTGTCCTATTTGTCCTACATTTGGATATCCCACCTCTCCCTGAGACACCCTTGGAGAGTGGGGTCACAGCGAATTTCTTATACCCTTATGTTCGCAATCACACATGGGGTTGGAAGTCATTGGGGACTGTTTGTGCCATGGCAACAACTTACAATAGGTAGGCCCAAGTCTCAGGAAGAGGATAATGAAATACACAACTCTGCAAATTCATCTCCTTCTCCTTAGTACCTCACAGTTAGATTCATGCACATGTTGGAATCATAGAAGGAATCTCAGAAGAATTGAGAACGTTCCGTACGTGTATGTTCTAGACGACCTATTTTGGTCTTTTATTCCTAAAACAAAGTGATATTAGTGGTGTTATGAGTCATCGCTCTTTCACTGTAGGCTATACAAGGGCAGAATGAATCTAGCATGATATGACTATTGTACGTGGATGGGTAATAAGTCCACATGCAAAAGGTCTGGATTTTCATACTTAAAATTAAGCTTTTTATAGGAGTCATAACAGCTTTTCAAAAGGATTATTCGGCTGTCCCCATAGGAGATCCCTTTTTGGTTCCAGGTAGAACATTTTTGGTTCCAGGTAGAACACTTTTGGTTTCCATGTAGAACCCTCTGTGGAAAGGGTTCCACCTGAAACCAAAACGGGTTCTCCAAAGGGTTCTCCTATGGGGACAGCCGAATAACCCTTTTATAGGTTCCAGATAGCACTATTTTTCTAAAAGTGTAGAGCTGATGCATCAACATTTTGATGAGGCCTGACATTGATTGCTTCAGCTTTGACTGGGTGATAGATAGATCAACATTGCTTGGTTTATTAAAACCTTTTACTGCAATGGGCTAGATCAGGATCACACAGAGTGATTATTGGTAGTCTTAAACAAATCTACTTTGAAACAAAATTATACACCTCACACACATTGGTTATGGGTTTAAAAAACGAAGACACCTGTACCAGTTGTTGAGTTGAAATGTATTACATTTGGAGTTGGCATCACAATATTGCACTTGATATACATCACAGGTGACTCAAATATAACAAAACTGTTTGACATAGAAACAACGGATTTTCGTCAGGTTTTTGGATATAATCTTTATTAATTATGAAATTATGAAAAATATGAATAACCGTCCACCCCTTGACTGCATGAAAGGGTTACACGCACACCATCTCAAGTCAAGGGTTTTTCTTTATTTGTACTATTTTCTACATTGTAGAATAATAGTGAAGAAATCAGAACTATGAAATAACACATATGGAATCATGGAGTAACCAAAATAATGTTAAACAAATCAAAGTAGCCACCCTTTGCCTTGATGACAGTTTTGTACACTCTTGGCATTCTCTCAACCAGCTTCATGAGGTCACCTGGAATGCATTGAAATTAACAGGTGTGCCTTGTTAAAAGCTAATTTGTGGAATTTCTTTCCTTCTTAATGCGTTTGAGCCAACCAGTTGTGTTGTGACAAGGTAGGGTTGGTATACAGAAGATAGCCCTATTTGGTAAAAGACCAAGCCCATATTATGACAAGAATAGCTCAAATAAGCAAAGAGAAAAGACAGTCCATCATTACTTGAAGACATGAAGGTCAGTCAATATGGAACATTTCAAGAACTTTGAAAGTTTCTTCAAGTGCAGTCGCAAAAACATCAAGCACTATGATGCAATTGGCTGATTCCAAATGTGTTATTTTATAGTTTTGATGTCTTCACTATTATTCTACAATGTGGAAAATAGTGAAAATAAAGAAAAACTCTTGAATGAGTAGGTGTGTCCAAGCGTTTGACTGGTACTGTATATTCACCCTAATGAGACAACTCTGCCCTGCTATCCTAACTAAAACAGGTGCAAGGTCAATTGATCATTGACGCCGATATAGGCTGGGTCTGAAATGGCACCCTATTCCCTATATTGTGCAGATTGGACCTGTTCAAAAGTGACATGAAAAAGTCAAATGTGCGCTTTATAAGAAATTGTGTAGGGCCTATGGTCAAAAGCAATGCCCTTTATAGGGAACAGGGTGCCATTTCAGACGCGGCCACTGTTTCATGTTACAAATATCTCCGGGATCAAAGGTTGACAAATGTATCTTGTGTGAGAGAGAGATAACTGTACCCTTTGCAGAGTTAACCAGTGGAAAGCCATTAACATTCACATCAAAGACCATTTTGGTCGCCACATTACCGAGAGCTTTCAATAGATCAAAACACATTTTTCTTCCTCCTGTCAGTCTTCGCTCGTGTTTTAAAATCAGCAATGGTAATAGCTTTTTTTCTCTCTGCGGTATATCAGAGTGACGCTATAAAGCAATCAAGCAGATATCATACACTTTTCACCTTGGAAAGGATATGAAGTCACTTTATTTCTCTGAATGATCTCAAATGTTTAATTTGTTCCATTAAATTGCCTTTAGATTTAGATGGCTTACTCTAGCCCCACACAATATGCTGTAGTCAGTTGGTTTGATGGATATGCTACATCGTAGTAATTACAATGAAAAAGTGCCATCGCAAGAATTTTTTTTTCTCAAAGTTCCCTGGTTGTGAGTGTGTGAGTATGCGTGTGCAAGGGTGTATATAAATATATACATGTGTCTGTGTGTGTGTGTGTGTGTGTGTGTGTGTGTGTGTCTGAGCAGTGAGTGAGGAGAACAAGGGTGTTTGTTTTCAATTCTTTTAGATAGATGGCGCTCTCATTTGAAGATCCTCTGGAATTTCCAAATGTACAATACATCAGCTCCAAACCAAATCTATGGTTCAAAGTAATCAGATCAGATTAGAACAGTGTGTTTACCCTGTTAACTATAATTACGTTTACTCACAAGAGAAGCTATTTAGGCAGATAAGCATTATTTAATGATATTCCAGAAATGTAATCACTAGATACATACAGTCAATAGTATTCTATTACATAATACAAGCATTAAAAACAGTGTCTAGGTCTGACATGTCCCCCTATTCCCTACATAGTGCACTACTTTGGACCAGAACCATATGCCGGGCCAAAGTCAAAAGTAGTGCAATATGTAGGGAAAGGGTACCATTTCAGACACACAAAGTGTTGTCTTTTGGCCATATAAAATACGAGGTTTATAGTACAGTAGTAATCTTTCCATATGTCTTCATCTGACGTGTCTATGCCATAGAGATACAGTACTACATCAGCCAATCAATTGGGAAGATGGATAACGCTACCAACACTAGTAATGAGTGGGGCTTTATGTGAACTAACTACAGTGCCATATCTCACTACCTCTGTGCTGCTGAGCCAAGGGTCTGACGCTAAAAGTCACCTGGGGAGTCTTTTCCTTGGCTATTACATGCTTCACCTATGTCCCCTGATCTTAACTGTCTAATGAAAACCATCATGGTGATAATGGGATATCTAGCCTGGGTTCTCTGTCGAAAATCACTATAGTGAATAGAAAGGGGATTGTGACACAGTGGTATTGCACTTGCTGTGGTATTGGACAGTTGCTTAGTGTTGCTATCATAAGATGTGTTCTAAGTGTGGTGTTGCCCTCATAACAGGCATTAAAAGTAAGGCCTGGAGTTTTTCCTTGACCATGTCAACTGACCAAGAAGAAACTCAGTGCCCTAGTTACAGACGTAGGATCTTAATTTGAGTCCGTTTGCTACAGCAGGAAAATAATCCTGCAGCAACAGGAAATGTGAATTATTATGTGGATTATAATTAATGGACATTTTTGTAGGGGTTGATCCATTTTTCATTAGGGAAAATCAAGTCTGACATTTCAAAGTGACAAACTTTAGAAGCCTTTTTAAAACTCAAATACACGACAAGTTTGCATTTCCTGCTGAGCAGGAAAATTCCCAGTAACAAAAAGAGTGATCAAATTAAGATTCTACATCTGTATAAGCACACTTTACCGCTAAGTGCTAGTTGTATTGAGGTCAAGTTGATTGTTTTCCTTGTGGTTATGAAAGCACAGCAGCCCATGTCACGTGGGTGAAGGTTGCTGTCCATGGACTTGGAACTCAACGCCAGACTGCTGGAGCTCTGGTAGTGAGTGCTGTCCAAGGTCCTGGAACTCCAGACGCCAGACTGTAGGCTGCTGGAGCGCTGGTCATGAGTGCTGTCCAAGGGCTTGAACCAAATATGTTCTAGCTGCAGTGTTTTTCTGCTTTGAAAACATACCGAACCACTCACTTATAATGGAAAACCTTGTTTCTTTGGGAGAGAGAGAGAGAGAGGAAGAGTGAGACAGAGAGCGACAAAGGAAGAGGAAGAGAGAGAAGAGAGGAAAGAGAAAAAACTGTATTCCTCATTGTCTCCCTCTCTGTGCATTCTGAAAGAATTGATCCTATACTTGATTTGACACTGTGACATAAGCAGAATGTCTAGTTAATTATACCTCATAAGAAGCTGCAACGAATTTGCCATGTATCTTTCATTGTTAAAATGTCATGGCATTTTGTATCATTTTTTTTTGATCATTCTAAAACTGAACAATGTGAGTTAACATGGAAAATCTCCTCATCTGACCAATTGATTGTTGGATGGATCCTCTCCCTCTCTCTCTGCAGCTTTCACAAACTAAAATGGAAAGAAGATGGGGAAAAGTGGTGGGGGCACAGTATAGGCCTTCTGACACTGACTGGAAGCAACATATTTTTCTCCTTCTTCCTTGATACAATCTTGTTAGTAAGAATTGTAATCCCAAAGTCCCAGCACTAGCAGAACTTCAGGGCTTAAGTCAATAGAGCCTAACAACCATGGCTGTATAGAGGTTAGCTACACATCCGGAGTGCTTGTTACGCGCGCTCTGCTGTCGCTATAGCGCTCAGATCTGTCCTCCGTGTATTTCCTCAGCTTTCCTAATACAATCCGGTTGGTTCTACTGCATTATCAAGCCTAACGAGTGCCATGCTTCATTAGGCAATGCCATGCCTAATGAATCACAGTTAAAGGTTTACTTCAGATAAACTGGCATCGATAATGGGTACAGACTTTGATAGCATTCAGTGAAGATCATGATAAAGCTGAGGAAGAAGGTCAAATGCCATGTTTCAACTGGCACAGTGCTATGGTGCACAGAGCCACCTGCTTCATACACACATCATTCATACACTTGTGTATGGGTGGGTATGCAAACACTTGCCAACATGACCTCACCAACTCGGTGCATTACTTGCAGATGTTCCGTCTGTACTAACAGCCAATGGTCTCAACCACACCCCCCTCTATTGGTAGCCATGGAGACTGAAAACATAATCTGCTAGACCTCCGTGCCTCGGTGCACTGCTACAGGGGAATTATAACTGTGCTGTACCATTGCATCCATGCATTATTGAGGTTGTGGTCTGTGTTCAATTGGCTACAACCTCAATATTGACGCACACGCGCACATATACACAGTGTGGTGAATACTTTGTTCTCCATGTATTCCAATACAATCTTTACTCCCTCTCCTTTAGCATGCTTTCACGTATGAAGCAGGATTCAATAGTAAATAAATATTTCAGCAAGTTCTGAGAATCTCCTCTCTCCTGTAAAGCAACTCCTTGCACATAAACAACATTTCATGGAAAACATGAAGTGATTCTATTATTTTGAGGCTGATTTCATCTGAGCTGTGTTTGGTTCAAGTTTCTGAAGGTTATAAAGGAGTTGTGAATATATCCTGAATTCACGGATGGGAAACATAAATTCTCACTCTCAAAGTAAGCAGCACACAGCAACAATATTAGCATTGCTTTAAAATGCTGCATTTTTGAGTCTTATAAAAAACTGAAAGTGAAAAAAACATTTTTCATGGACATCTGGGCCAGGGTTTCTGGCAATACTGCCAATAATTTCATATTTACTAATAGACACAGAGTTGGCTCATCCATGGACCTGTGTAAGTGACATAAATGGATCATTAAAGGGGAAATATGGGCTTCAAACAATAACAAAGCGGTGACCCCGCCACAACAAGTTGATTTAAAGTATGGTAGAAGTACTGTACATGCCAACACAGTCTAGGAGCATATGATTTGTCCCAAAAGGTAGCTACTTCAGCTAGCTAGTACTCTAGAGTTGAGTATCAGCTGTCCATTTCAGCTGTCCCCAGGAAACTACAGGTCAAATTGAGCTGATAAGTTCACTATCCAGATCTTATGAAAAAAAGGTGCTAAATAATGTCACATTTGGACAAAATAAGTACTATATTTAAATCTACACTACCAGTCAAAGGTTTTAGAACACCTACTCATTCAAGGGTTTTTCTTTATTTGGTCTATTTTCTACATTGTGGAATAATGGTGAAGACATCAAAACTATAAAATAACACATATGGAATCATATAGTAACCAAACCACAAATCAAAATATATTTATATTGAGATTCTTCAAATAGCCACCCTTTGCCTTGATGACAGCTTTGCACACTCTTGGCATTCTCTCAACCAGCTTCATGAGGTCATCACCTGGAATGCATTTCAGTCAACAGGGGTGCCTTAGTAAAAGTTCATTTGTGGAATTTCTTTCCTTCTTAATGATGAGGTGTTATGCCGTGGGGGTGCTTTGCTGGTGACACTGTCTGTAATTTATTTAAAATTCAAGGCACACTTAATTAGCATGGCTACCACAGCATTCTGCAGCGATACGCTATCCCATCTGGTTTGGGCTTAGTGGGATTATCATTTGTTTTTCAACAGGACAATGACCCAACACACCTCCAGGCTGTGTAAGGGTTATTTTACCAAGAAGGACAATGATGGAGTGCTGTATCAGATGACATGGCCTCCACAATCCCCCAACCTCAACCAAATTGAAATTGTTTGGGATGAGTCGGACCACAGAGTGAAGGAAAAGCATTCAACAAGTGATCAGCATATGTGGGAACTCCTTCAAGACTGTTGGAAAAAAATTCCAGGTGAAGCTGGTTGAGAGACTGCCAAGAGTGTGCAAAGCTGTCATCAAGGCAAAGGGTGGCTACTTTAAATAATCATTTAATTAACACTTATTTTGGTTACTACATGATTCCATATGTGTTATTTCATCGTTTTGATGTCTTCACTATTATTCTGCAATGCAGAAAATAGTACAAATTAAGAAAAATCCTTGAATGAGTAGGTGTTCTAAAACTTTTGACTGGTAGTGTATGTCTACCTCAATATAAAATAACATGTTCATCATCTGCAATTGATTACTCCTATAGTGACAGGTGATGACATTTCTGCCTTTCTATCAATATTCAGTATCAGTGCAGTGCACATGATTAGATTCTGAATTTCATTAACACTTTCATTTGAATGCCAGACTGCAAAATTGTTAGGCTATCTATTCAAAGTGCATCAGGCAGCCGTCCAATGCATCACTGCGCTTTGTTCTCTCGTCCGCTGTTTCGTGCCAAAGTGCTGTCGGATTCACTGCTATGTGGTCGCGTTGGCGCTCCTTGTCCCTATCCCACACCTCGCTCTTGCCTTTGAAGGGATCGCCAAGCCGTAGGAATGTTCCCACATTAATGCGCAGTGCACGTGGTTCTTAACCGCAATATCTAAAAACCTGGTATTGAGGAGCGACATTGCGAAAGGAGGGGGAGAACATAATTTCTACCTAGATGTGGGAGAAATGCAGCTCGTGAGGGATTTTCTGATTCAGGAAGAGCGCGAGACGGACTCGAAATTCCCTCACGTGCGCATCGTGGGAGATAAAGCTGTTCAACGCTTCTATTTTTTGTCTTGATTTATAACAGAAATGCGGCCGAAAAGGTCCTAAACAATCACGGTAAATGGGGCAACATGCAAATACGCACCGACAGTAAGTCATTGTGATGTGTTTAGTGCTGTCTGTTTAACCATTTGCGCTGTAAGTAGTAGGGTCAGCTTTTATTTATTTGAAACTGAAAGGTGTCACTATCTTCTTCATCTCTGGTTTGAATTTAGTGACACGTGTAGTTTAATGAATGTTAACTATGAGAGCATAGCCTACTGTTAGACTGGTAGTGTTTTTTATGTGCAACAAAATGTTTAAATTAGTGGAATGGTGGCTTCTCAGTCCTCTGCATTTGCAATTAGGCTAAATGTCAGTAAGAGGTCTACATGCTGATACATTTTATTGTTTGTTTTAGGTGAACGTTTGTCAACAGCTCCAGGAGGTGGTTTGCCACCGACCAACAAATAATATTTCAACCCGAGTGGCACGAGCCAAGAAGAACGGACTCCGTAGTTTTTAGATATTGGGATTATATCTTCTTACTTGGGTGTCCACGATGAAGAGGAGACAGAAGCGAGTGTTGCAAATGGCCTTCGTATTCATGGTGGCTTTGATATTTCTGCCAAACGTCGGACTGTGGTCTTTATACCGGGAGAAACACCTGATGAAGTCGCACGAGGCCGGCGAACAGGTACGTCTAAGGTCAAGTTATGTTGACTTTGCCACTAATTTCGTCGCATTTCAAACTGGTGTAGCCTACAGTAACTAACTGGTGCTACAAAGTTGATCATTTTTAAGTTCATGTAAAGTAATTGTGAGTTGGTGGGAAAAGTAATTTGACAACAACATGTGCAGTCATGACTTGAGCAACAGTGTTAGTTAGGAAGGCTCATCAATCATCATAATCGCATCATCAGTTAGGCCCATGCATGGGCGTGTGCTCTCATCATGCATCTTTTCATCAACTTTATACTAGGCAAATTTAAATCTGGACCTTGAAGCCCAGTTACACTGCTGATTTAAATTCTTCCCCTCTGAAGGACTGATTTAGATGGGTGTGGGGCACCAGTTGGGTGCAGAAAATTAGGCCTTTCGGGTAGAACATACAACCATATATAGTTTTTGTTTAATATAGCCTAATGTTATCCTAATTCTAACCATTAAATGCAAAACAAATGTTTTTAATGTTTTTATACATTTCCTTGGGTGAAAGATGTGTATGCATACATTATACTTTAGGCAAGCAATCGAGAGTCACCTCTGTGTAAGAGTACATTTAGTTCCTGGTTTAAATTGTACCCAAGTTATTTTGCATCCAGGCCAATGTCCTTCAAATATGATAATATGTCAAACTTTGTTGTGATTGTTGCAGGCCCGGCACCAGGATAAAGTGACTAAGGGGGCAGTTGAAATCGGCGATGGGGCACAATTTTGGGGCGTAATTACATTTGAATGATATTAAATTCTGCTTATATCACGCCATACCACAATAAACATAAAGTTCAAATGCAGAGACTCCATGACCTCTGAGTGCTTTTGAAGTGGCAGGTTGGTGTGCTCTCTATCAGCACAAAGGACAATGCTCTACACACTAAAGCGATGCCGTTTTGGTAATGAATATAGGCTACAAGATAGATAGGGTAATTCACCTATTACAAACAGCCTATGTGAATGCAGCTGTACACACAGCCGTCTTACTAAAATAATGCAAACTAAATGCTGAAAGTAGTAACCTAGTTATTAATGCAGGCAAACAAAAATATTGAATAGTAGTTTGGCTTAGAATACAGACAATGTGAACAAATGAATGTGAACAGAACGAAACAGCGATACCAAGTATGCCTAGTAAACAAAATATCAAATCAATAAAGGCATGACAAAATATATATTTAGGCTAGTTACTTTAACAGTAAACTAGCAGAGTAAACAAAAATCAAATAACCAAAAAAAAACAAAACACAGCCTACAGCCTACTTCGGTGAGATGCAGCCATGCACCGCTGTCTTGCCAAACAAATAGGCCTGTAGGCCCGGTTCAAACATGGAAAGTCATGGCGCTCATGAGTTCAGCAACACGTTGTGATATGGTACAATACACTTCTGTGGATCAAAATCAATCCACATAATCAATTAAGCAATGCCAGGCTACCATAAATTTCCAATACGTACAGTTTACAACCACCAAAATGAATAGGCTACCAAGGAAGCCATAATAGAATGTGTCTATTTCTATGATGAAACATACTGATATGTAGCTATACCCAGGGGCGTCATTTGGGTTCTTGCATTAGAATAATATTGAATTCTGCTTATATCATGCTATACCGCAATAAACATAAAAGTTAAAATGTTGAGAACATTGAGTGCTTTTGACCAAGAAGTGGCAGGTTGGTGCAAAATCTCAGCTGCGCTCTATCAGCACCATGGACAGCGCCCTACAAACTTAAAGGCCTATAGTCTGGCTAAGGAAGTCATTTTGCCATTCCATACCATAGGTTTTTGCTGAAAGTACGCCACTGTCTATACCACCAAGACTTTGATAACAATCAACCAGCTAGATTGTTTCTTACATTTTCAGAAGAGTTGCAGCCTCCTTGATGCTCTGTGGAACTTCCTGATTAATTGTTCATTCCACTCTCCCCAAAATATTCCCAAGAAATGCCAGTTGGATTAGTTGAGTGAACACGTTTGTCAAAGTGGTAAATTTGTTCTCACATGTAGCTGTGGATGCCCCAAAAGACATAGCGTAGAGATGCCCAGAGAATCGTTGCAAGATATCAAGTGTGGCCCATTTCTCCTCATTGGAGCCGGAGCGGGCGATTTCAGCAAAAACTGGAGCGCAACACTAAACTCAGCTTCCACCAAATCTGTTTTTCTTAGATCCAGCAGTGGTTTCACCTTTTTCCCATCTAGAAAGTCATGGCTCACAAGGGTTAACAGAGTCTCCACCAGTTGGCTGTTGCGTTTGCTGAATCGTACTGACATTTCACCGATGACAGCATCCAAGTCTTTTACACTCCTTTGTCCTGCTGGCCTACTGTACTGTCCATCACATAATGCTAGAGATTTCCATAACGTTGTCATAATCGCTTGGAACTTGTGGTGTGTCAGTGCCACTGGCACTGAACTGTTCACAAATGGCTTCAAACTCGCTGTCACACCCCGGCTTGTCACACCTCAGCACTCCAATGCACTGCGGACCACTTTGACTCCAGTGTAAAGATCTGTTGCTTTTGCCTGAATACATTTGTTTGGAGGATGGAGAAGACTGAGGATTCTGTGCACCATGGTGGCTGTAAACTTAAAGCCAGGTCCCATCATTGACCTTAGCAGCCCTGTAGCCTCAGGTCTTAGGTGTTGTACAAACGCATGCATTCGTTGTCAGATTGGAACTTCACGATGCTGTAACAACTTTTAACAGCCACTGACACAGTAGCCAGGTGTCCCCTTCTCCATTGGCTACTTTGACTAAGCCAATTTCTGCTATCCACCGTGGCAGTGGCAGATTAGCTGGTTCCAGCTAGCTAAATAGGCTAAGGCTAATAACACTTACGCTTTTTACAGCTAGCTAAGACGCTAACTAAACTCTGTGGTGGTGGGGTGTGAGGCTGAGTTGAGTGAAGCAGCTTTAACGGTAAACTTGACCCCGCCCTTATAAATCTAAATCAAATATTACAGGCGGAGGCGTATCACGTTATTCACTTAGCCTACCATAGACGAGAAGTTTTTTTTCCTGTTTTTTTATGAAAACCAAAGGAGTCATACCTAACCACTGACACAGCGCAGCAGAGATACAAATCTTGCACCAACCTGTCACTCAATAATTGTAACTTTTTTTTTACATAGGGACATAAAACTAAAACTGAGGGGGCTAAGCCCGCTTTAGCCCCCTCGTGGAGCTGAGCTCAGATTGTGGTGGAAGTCACTGTGCTGTCTCCTAAGTGTGACTTATTATAACAAGGGTAGTTTGGTTCCTGAATGCTGATTGACTGAAACCACTTTCCAGTAATGTGTACATTCAGAATATGATAGCATGAGGTTGGAGTACCATGGCACGAAATCCTCTTTAGCTTGTGTGGCTTGATGATCTCCTTGAACACCTACAGCTCTTTGCCAGCCCTTCATGTTATGTAGCCCTAGCTGCACTCTGTTTAGCCGTGAGGCTTGTTTCAAATATGCCTATCATCTTGTAATCTATTTCTGCTGCTGGGGGGTGCAGTGAAAACTGCCTGAGTCGGTTTATGATTGCATCTCGTCATTGCCTCTTTCTCATTTGCCTGATCGCGATTTGCATTGCCGCATGGCGTAACATTGCCCTTCGGCACTGCATGGCCCCGTCTCTGTGAAGCCTTGACAGTTCATCACCATTAGGCTAACCCAGCCTGTCGCCCTCTAGCTCCGGCCCGGGTTGACAGGGACAGAAACATCAGGCGGTGGTCATTATGTGGGACGACACCTACCGTCCTCTCCTCTCTCCACTGACCTCTACATGATACAGACTGAGTCACCCTGCTGAGATGTCTCACATTCCATTTCGAGGTTGTCTGTCTCATAGAAAGAATGAGTAGATTGAACAAAGTCCCTCGGACCAGTGCAACTTGATGACCAATGTCCTCTCTTGTCATTCTATTTTTTTATCCACTGAAAATAGGAGCCTCAGTATAAGTATGTGTTAACTTTAGATTAGTGGTGTGTTGGTATTTTTGGCAGCCATTTTACTGAACAAGGTGATGTCCTTTGTTTTTTTTGTAAGTCCTATCGATTACTTTTGGTTTAGTTTATTCCATAGTGTCATAGTCTCTAAATTGAGCTCCTATACTACAGGCATTTGATACAAACAAAGCAAATCAAAAAGAAGAAGAAGAAGAAGGTCTAGAACCCTGTAGTTGGGATCAGTAGGTCCCAGAGCAGCAACACAGGCAAACTGATGAGTTCCTTCCTGATTCCCGTGATTCAGAGCCACCGAGCAGCCAGCCAATCCTCTGAAAGACGGAAGGGAGCGGCAGCGTTATATGCTCTGAGGGAAAGGCTCATCCTCCGTGACAGGCAGCAGAAAAATGTGAACAATCCCTAAGATCAGAATCACCCCGTTTCTGACTCAAAGCCTGCGTCCCAAATTGCACTCTATTCCCTAGTGCTGGTCAAAAGTAGTGCACTACATAGGGAATAGGGTGGCATTTGGGAAGCTGTCCCCTGACTCAAAATCAAAGCAGCTGAAGTTTCACACACCAGCCAACCATAAAAGGAAAAAGAAGCATGGGCTTGTATCTGTTTGATTGGGCCATTTTGTCTGCAGTCAGGTTGAGATAATTGACATTGGGGATGGATGTTTCCGTTGGGCCGAATTACCAACGAAGCTCACCAGATTGTCATTTTAGTTAATAACCTAGTCACCATGGTGATGTTTAGCCTATTATTACTGACATTATGATGTATTTCACACTATAAACGCACTGTAGTTTCATGTATATGGACATCATGATCCATCAGTCTTTTATGTGATGCATCACATCGGACACATTATTGCCTTTGACCAGTTCTGTAACATTGTTCATACATTTCAATACAAGCTACTGCTTTGTGGTAAGGGTCCTGATCTCAGCTCACCGGTACATTTAGTGGTCAACAACAAACAACAGCTAGCATGTGTACGTACTGATGGTGTGTTTTGTTACCCTAGATACCAGGTGCGCGCGCGCACACACACACACACACACACACACACACACACACAATACACACACACACACACACACCAGCTGTCACTTGTGATGGGATGTTTACGTGGGATGATGAGTATGCTAGATTCGGATATATGATGGCACACTGAGCAGTGACAGAGTGTTAGCAGTCTACACAGGAGTAATGCAAGCTAGGCCTAATAACAATTTGGAAGTGATGGAGGGCAACAGTAGCTGAGATTGTACAATTTATACTGTTAATTTGTAGTAATGGAGCAGTGTACATATGTATAATGCACAATGTCTAGTTTGATGTACTGTTTTATTTATGATGTAGGCGATTGTATTGTTTTACTCTTGTTTGGACCCCGGGAGGAATAGCTGCTGCCTTGTCAGCAGCTAATGGGGATTCTAATAAATACTAGATGGAAAATAATGTCCTATGAAGCTCTACATCAGTGCTATTCAAACTTTTTCACCAGGATTTCTGGGGACTTTCTTCTAGATTAGTGGTTCTCAACCTGGGGTACTAATACCCCTGCAGATACCTGGCCTATCCACAGCCTGGTACTTGGGAATGGGAAGACTAAAGAGCATAGAGTGGCAAGAAAAAGTATGTGAACCCCTTGGAAATACCTGGATTTCTGCATAAATTGGTTGTAAAATTTGATCTGATCTTCATCTAGGTCACAACAATTGCCACGACCTCCCCCGAAGTTGGTGCCTCTCCTTGTTCGGGCGGCGTTCAGTGGTCGGCGTCGCCGGTCTTCTAGCCATCATTGATCCACTTTTCATTTTCCATTTGTTTTGTCTTGTCTTCCTACACACCTGGTTTCAATTCCATCATTACATGTTGTGTATTTAACCCTCTGTTCTCCCCATGTCCTTGTCCGGAATTTTTATTGAAAGTGCTTATGCACGGTAGGTCTGGTGTGCGATAGGTTTTGTACCCATTGTATTTATTGTTTTGTTTACAGTGATTTTTATATTTAAACTGCGCCGTTGTAACACAGTTTTTGCTCTCCTGCGCCTGACTTCTCTGTCGCCAGTACGCACCCCATACAACAATAGACAAACACAGTCTGCTTAAACTAATAACACACAATTATACGTTTTCATCTTTTTATTGAACACACCGCGTAAACAGTCACAGTGCAGGGTGGAATTAAGTATGTGAACCCTTGGATTTAATAACTGGTTGACCCTCCTTTGGCAGCAATAACCTCAACCAAACATTTTCTGTAGTTGCGGATCAGACCTGCACAACAGACAGGAGGAATTTTGTACCATTCCTCTTTACAAAACTGTTTAAGTTCAGCAATATTCATGGGATGTCTGGTGTGAACTACTCTCTAGAGGTCATGCCACAGCATCTCAAATCAGGTTGAGGTCAGGACTCTGACTGGGCCACTCCAGAATTAATATTTTCTTCTATTGAAGCCATTCTGTTGTTGATTTACTTCTGTGTTTTGGGTCGTTGTCCTGTTGCGTCACCCAACTTCTGTTGAGCTTCAATTGGAGGACACCCTAACATTCTCCTACAAAATGTCCTGATAAACTTACATTTTTCCGTGGATGATAGCAAGCTGTCCAGGCCTTGAGGCAGCAAAGCAGCCCCAAACCATGGTGCTCCCTCCACCATACTTTACAGTTGGGAGGAGGTTTTGATGTTGGTGTGCTGTGTCTTTTTTTCTCCACACATAGTGTTATATGTGTTCCTTCCAAACAAACTGTCCACAGAATATTTTGCCAGTAGCGCTGTGGAACATCCAGGTGGACTTTTGCAAACTTCAGATGTGCACAATTGTTTTGGGACAGCCGTGGCTTGTTTCGTAGTGTCCTCCCATGAACACCATTCTTGTTTAGTGTTTTATGTATCGTAGACTTGTCAACAGAGATGTTAGCATGTTCCAGAGATTTCTGTAAGTTTTTAGCTGACAGACTAGGATTCTTCTTAACCTCATTGAGTATTCTGCGCTGTGCACTTGCAGTCATCTTTGTAGGATGGCCAATCCTAGGGAGAGTAGCAACAGTCCTGAACTTTCTCCATTTATAGACAATTTATCTTACCGTGGACTGATGAACATCAAGGCTTTTAGAGATACTTTTGTAACCCTTTCCAGCTTTATGCAAGTCAACCATTCTTAATCTTAGGTCTTCTGAGATATCTTTTGTTCGAGGCATGGTTCACATCAGGCAATGCTTCTTGTGAATAGCAAACTCAAATTTTGTGAGCGTTGTTTATAGGGCAAGGCAGCTCTAACCAACCTCTCCAATCTCGTCTCATTGATTGGACTCCAGGTTAGATGACTCCTGACTCCAATTAGCTTTTGGTGAAGTCATTAGCCTAGTGGTTCACATACTTTTTCCCACCTACACTGTGAATGTTTAAATTATGTTTTCAATATAGACAATAGAAATACAATCATTTGTGTGTCATTAGTTTAAGCACACTATGTTTGTCTGTTGTTGAGACTTGGACGAAGATCAGATAATATTTGACCAATTTATGCAGAAATCCAGCTAATTCGAAAGGGTTCACATACATTTTCTTGCCACTGTAGGCCTAATGATCCACTGCAAATGAGGGGGTAGCCTACTTTGGTTGGGGGTGTGATTGGTACTTTCAAATAACCCAAGAATGTTGAGAACCACCTTTAACCTCTGGATCCAACTGAGAGAATGTTGATTTCCTAGTGACTGACTGTTATTGTCAGTATCCATTTCGTGACAGAGTGACAGTTGGAAGAGCAAGGCAGTCATTCTAATTAGGCTACCCGCCACGATGTCATAGGGAGGAGATGCATGATGGTAATGCAGATGCAGAGCTGAGTGACAATGTGGCCGTGGATGAATGATCTACTAAATATATTAGAACGGAGATGAGGTTTATATAAAAACAAGAAACGCAAGAAGATTTCACAAATCGTCTGTGGAAACTGAATCTATTTTCAGTGTGCGATGGGGCAAAACAGGTTGAAAAGGCCATTCGTGATTAGACTTGTAGTGGTTGTCACAAGGCATAAAAACCCTCTGTTGAAGGGACCCGATTTGGTGTGACATGCAAAGACTTCAATTGTGTGAGCGGTAATAGGTTGTTGGTTTGTTGGTAGGAATTCAATTGTGACCATGATATTTTGACAATGAATAAGAATATGAATCTCCGGTATTGTTATCGTTTGTCTGAATATGAATTTGAATCAAACTCTCCCCGTATCAACTGTGGAAGAGGCTTCCCCATTAGCATAGAGAAGGAACACATAATACATTTAGTAATTAAACCGGTAGTAATTAAACCTGTCAGTGTTGCTTCAAAGTATTGACTCCTAGCTTCCTCAGTACAGTATATTATTTTATAATGATTCGCTTTCTTAACGACCTCATTTTAGTTTCCTTCTGTTTTTATGACACCTCGTTATCTTCTCCCCTCACCGTTAACAGTGTTTTTCTGTAATTACTGTGCTATTTTAGAGAACTGAGCTGATTGTGTTTCTGTGTTTATATAGTAGAACTATCATTATAGAAGTTGTTGTTGTTGTTGGTGAGGTATTGTATAATCAATGCTGCTATCATCATTTTCACCAGTATCGCAATGAGCTTGATTACCGATCCCTTTCCAAAAATAGGTGTTTTGGTGTTGATGGTGTTGATGTTGAGTTGTTCCTCACATACTTATTATCTACATTCCACTCAGCTCCCCAATAAGCTTTCTGGCAGGACCAAGGATTTGCCACATTGTGTATTGATGATATGTATCATGAAGCTTTACATCATTTTCACCTCCATCCTCTCCTTAGTCTTGGTCCGTTTAAACCTGATTTGTCAGATGTGCCTTGTGTGCCGCTGACAGGTGGTAGAATGTGGTGGGAGGCTGTTTTGTGTCTTCTGAGAATAAAGGGCATTTCATATGGAGTGACTGCCTGGCCCTGTCTGCACAGTGATATAAAACAACTTATTCACCACCACCGGCTCTCGGGAGGTGAGATCTAGACGTAATCATTAAGGGTGCTTCCATAATGGCATTTGTCAGGGCCCATAGGGTTCTGCTCAGAAGTAGTGCACTATGAAGGGAATTGGG
Organism: Oncorhynchus mykiss; assembly: GCF_013265735.2. Taxonomy (NCBI): domain Eukaryota; kingdom Metazoa; phylum Chordata; class Actinopteri; order Salmoniformes; family Salmonidae; genus Oncorhynchus; species Oncorhynchus mykiss. The sequence goes on along the minus strand of NC_048574.1, from coordinate 66,138,477 downwards.
TACCATTTTGGACGCTCCTCAGTGTTGTGACGTGGGCATCTCTATTAAGCTGAAAGCACTCCAATAGCACTTGTTGTGTTTTTCTCTCATGCTTCTGAGAGTAATGGAAATAGGCTCGATGTAATCACTGCCATTGTACTGTCAGACACTACACAGCAGTGCAATCTGTTTTAATGGTCATGAACTTCTTTCAGTGTAAGATGTAAATATAGACACTTATTCGAGCCTATAAAGCTCACACCTATTTATTCTCCTGGTGGCACTAACCTAAATCAGTGAGAAAGTGTGGACAGTGAATGTCTATCCATGTCAACGTGTGATCAGTCTCAAATGCTCCCATACGCTAGACTAGGGCTGCATCTCAAATGGCACCCTATACCCTATAGGCCCTGGTCAAGAGTAGTGCACCATATAGGGAATAGGGTGCCATTTGGGTTACACACTAGGTATACATACCATGAGTGTAATCACATAGATGGGCCATGAATTGTCCCCCTGCTTGTTCAACTGTCCCTCAGCACAGAGATGGCTGAGTTACGGCTGTTTAAACTGGCAGCTCTGACTGACTGACTGACTCCTCCACTCTGGCGATTGTTATTCAAGGAGAAAGCAAAGCTTCTTATGTTTTATGGCTCTCTTCTCCTCCGCGGCACCGGCGTCGTACCGTAGATTTACGGGCGTTTCAAACCCACCCCGCAAGGTAATACTTGTCATCGGTGAAACATAACTAACAGTTAAATCAGACAGACAGTTTAACAATGTGGCCTGACAGAGGTTGTAAGAGATTTTCGTGAGTCTGAAGGGTCATTATATTGCATCTATTAAAGGCAATCCAAAAACTACTTTTCAATTAAGAGGTTCCCAAGGGAGTAGTTGATCATGGCTGTGACTGTCCACTCCACTTGATGGCTAGTACCTTTAAAAAAAGTTCTTGCCATCTAGCTTTCTCCTCCAGTTATTATCTTGTTGGATAGGCTTACTTACAGAAGAGTAAAGTTTCAAGTTTTTTAAAACAATTTTCCTTTTTGCTTTTACGTTTCAAACAAGAGATTGTAGACCTAATGTTCAAGTTGAAAATGTGATTTTAAAACATAATTGGTTGGAATCACCAGCTCTCAACAAAAATTCCTCTCAGAAATCAATATTTCTGATTATATCTTGATCCATGCTGAGATTGCCAGTCAGCCGTGTCTTCCAATCACATCAACCTTTGTTTTCGTCACTGTATGAAATGGAGTCAAGTTCGATATGGTTCTGAAAAGGATGCCCCCCCTGTCATTATGTCACATATTGTGGGGTGGTAGTCAGTGAAAGGGAGATGTTGTGTCCTGCTGTGTTATTGAGTTGTAACCTTTTCGTTGTATCCTACAGTATGTGTGGAAAGGACAAAAATAGGTGTGTCCTGCATTTGAAAGCAGACAGTTGACCCAGTCGTGTTCTGAAAAGGCCTATTGTCCTTCTCGGTGCAACCAACAGACACACCTAAGAATCAACCCAGCAGGTCGGACACACCGACTGAGTGGTTGAATGAATCGCAGCACAGCTATGCTCACAATAAACCAATTATTTATTTTAGCCTTCAAGTAACATGAATTTAAACCACAACCCTACTTGTTAGACTGCCCCCCAAAGAGCCACTAGCATCTTCCACAGCTTTCAGGACAGTTACTGATGATTTACCAGTGAATCATTGTAGCCTAATCACTTCAGTCACCAATGATGGGTATCTCTGTTAGTTATTAACGGCAGTCAGTTATTTTCTTTGTGTGAAGGATGTGATATCTGATTGTTGTGGGGAACCGTTGAGAAACTGAGTGATTTGTAATGTGAGGAATATAAATGTCAACAGTGTATTAGGACACCAGAGCTGATTTAAATGATGTTGAAACTGGATCACAGTGGAGGATAGGTGGGTAGGATATTTTACCTAGGTTTAAATATGAATGAGCTTGATGAGTATCTTTTAATATTGTGCCGGTTCCTCAAGGCTTATTTGAGAGGTGGTCTCAGGTTATCGATTTAAATTCCTTTCTATTCCCTCTTTATCCTTTTAATGAACTCCCTTCATCATCCTCCCTCTTTTTTCCTCCTTTCTTCCTCCTACTAATTCACTGACTGCACTGATGAAAAACTCCAGCAGTCTCCCTAACAAGAAAAGTCCTTGGTGCTTATTAGGATATTTGTGAGTCATTCCACTGTATTATCCTATCTCATTAAAAGCCCACGGTGCAGTTTTTGATTCTCTAATGGAGGAAAACTGTGAGGAATCATGTGTAGCCTGGTTAAACTAGACTGAATGTTGAACTCACCATTCACCTCAATGGAGAGTGCAGCGTTCAGTCTGGTTTAGCCAGGCTAAGAAATGGGTTCCCTGTGTTTTCAATATACAGTGGGACAAAAAAGTATTTAGTCAGCCACCAATTGTGCAAGTTCTCACACTTAAAAATATGAGAGAGGCCTGTCATTTTCATCATAGGTACACTTCAACTGTGAGAGACAAAATGAGAATAAAAAAAATCCAGAAAATCACATTGTAGGATTTTTTATGAATTTATTTGCAAATTATGGTGGAAAATAAGTATTTGGTCAACTACAAACAAGCAAGATTTCTGGCTCTCACAGACCTGTAACTTCTTCTTTAAGAGGTTCCTCTGTCCTCCACTCGTTACCTGTATTAATGGCACCTGTTTGAACTTGTTATAAGAATAAAAGACACCTGTCACCACTAGAAACAAAATTGTAGACCTGCACCAGGCTGGGAAGACTGAATCTGCAATAGGTAAGCAGCTTGGTTTGAAGAAATCAACTGTGGGAGCAATTATTAGGAAATGAAAGACATACAAGACCACTGATAATCTCCCTCGATCTGGGGCTCCACGCAAGATCTCACCCCGTGGGGTCAAAATGATCACAAAATGATCACAAAAAAATCCCAGAGCCACACGGGGGGACCTAGTGAATGACCTGCAGAGAGCTGGGACCAAAGTAACAAAGCCTACCATCAGTAACACACTACGCTGCCAGGGACTCAAATCCTGCAGTGCCAGACGTGTCCCCCTGCTTAAGCCAGTACATGTCCAGGCCCGTCTGAAGTTTGCTAGAGAGCATTTGGATGATCCAGAAGAAGATTGGGAGAATGTCATATGGTCAGATGAAACCAAAATATAACTTTTTGGTAAAAACTCAACTCGTCGTGTTTGGAGGACAAAGAATGCTGAGTTGCATCCAAAGAACACCATACCTACTGTGAAGCATGGGGGTGGAAACATCATGCTTTGGGGCTGTTTTTCTGCAAAGGGACCAGGACGACTGATCCGTGTAAAGGAAAGAATGAATGGGGCCATGTATTGTGAGATTTTGAGTGAAAACCTCCTTCCACCATCAAGGGCATTGAAGATGAAACTTGGCTGGGTCTTTCAGCATGACAATGATCCCAAACACACCGCCCAGGCAACGAAGGAGTGGCTTCGTAAGAAGCATTTCAAGGTCCTGGAGTGGCCTAGCCAGTCTCCAGATCTCAACCCCATAGAAAATCTTTGGAGGGAGTTGAAAGTCTGTGTTGCCCAGCAACAGCCCCAAAACATCACTGCTCTAGAGGAGATCTGCATGGAGGAATGGACCAAAATACCAGCAACAGTGTGTGAAAACCTTGTGAAGACTTACAGAAAACGTTTGACCTCTGTCATTGCCATCAAAGGTTATATAACAAAGCATTGAGATAAACTTTTGTTATTGACCAAATACTTATTTTCCACCATAATTTGCAAATAAATTCATTAAAAAATCCTACAATGTGATTTTCTGGATTTTTTTTCCTCATTTTGTGTGTACCTGTGATGAAAATTACAGGCCTCTCTCATCTTTTTAAGTGGGAGAACTTGCACAATTGGTGGCTGACTAAATACTTTTTTGCCCCACTGTATAATCTCTCCTTTCTTCCTGTGTCGTGAATTACTGGCCTCTCTGAAACACGAAGAGGCTGCACTATCTTTTTATGAGGAGGGAGATGTGTCTGGGTGAGGGATGCATGTGCTGAGCTGCAGCACTGCTGGGTCAGGCTGATGAGAAAGGAAAAGGCCGGTCGGTGCTGATGAGGGACCATGCAGCCAGTGAGTGACTGATTACTCAGCCTGTATACAGGGACAACTGGGACAGATATTATTCTGTAAAGTTTGGAATCTTATATCCTCTGTTGTCCCATGGAGGTGATTCATCATGATTGTTGGGGTAATACGCAGGGCCTGGCCAAATACATCCACCTGTGTGTGTGTGTGTGTGTGTGTGTGTGTGTGTGTGTGTGTGTGTGTGTGTGTGTGTGTGTGTGTGTGCGTGCGTGCGTGCGTGCGTGCGTGCGTGCGTGCGTGCGTGCGTGCGTGCGTGTAAAAGCTGAGGAAGTATGTGTGACGACAGGGAGAGGGAACCGTTTGCTGCCGTAGTGACAGACTGACAGTGCTGCCTCCCACACTGTGAGAAACTGTGACATACGAGCAGAGCGAGGTGGGCACTGGTGTGTGTGTGTGTGTGTGTGTGTGTGTGTGTGTGTGTGTGTGTGTGTGTGTGTGTGTGTGTGTGTGTGTGTGTGTGTGTGTGTGTGTGTGTGTGTGTGAGAGAGATTTGAGGGATGTGGGTGTGTGTGGGGGGTTTGTTTCTCCTGCCAAGGCTTTTTGATTCCCTCCAAATTGTTTTGAGCAGAAAAATGCACTCTGTCACACTTCATGCTCTTTCCCGGGGCGATTTAACAGTCAAACACACACACACACACACACACACACACGCACAAACACACATGCTCTGCCTGCCGGCTCTCGCTCTACAGATGAGGGGATTTACTGAAACCCTCACAGCACCCCTCCTGGTCACATTGAGAACTTGTTATGGCTCATCCTTAATCACTTTTCTCCTAGTGACTTTGCTTACCACTGAGGTAGACTGAGGTGGACTGAGGTAGACTGAGGTGGACTGAGGTAGACTGTATCACTCTTGTTGTTTGCAGATTATATAACTACAGTTTGAGTCAGCAGCACAAACAAATACGGTTGGTTTTCCTTCTGGCAAAACGGATTCATTATTTATTACACATAGTAACAACTACAGGTCAACCACTGGCATACCGGACAGCCCCGCAAGGAAGGGGGGCACAAAAAGTAATTTTCATATGTACTAGGATGCTAAGTGTTTGTTTCTTGGGAATTCAGGAATATGACTGAAAAAGTGCCTCAGGCCTTGAAAAGGAAACATTTAACTGATTGAAAGTATTCGGGGATATCGGTGATCAATGGCGTGGTCAAGGCTACGACGGTGCCAGTGTAATGAGTGGGGCTTTCTCAGGTGTTCAAAAGCTGATTGCCGTAGCAACATCAGGGAAACTGGGCAGAAGGGAGGAGTGCTTCAAATACAGCAATTCCGCAACATCTTTAATTGAGCCTCTCATTCTCCTTAATTGCCTCAACAGGTTGTCTGGTTACTGGACAGCCAATACATTGTCAGATGCAAACAGATTATCATGTTTAGCAGGCAACAGTTCTTGAGGGCTTGAACAAAAAAATGCCGGTGAACCAGCTTGGTGTGGTTGTAATATCAACAGTCCCTTATCCCTGGTGTATCTTGGCATGCGTCATTCAAGACTACATTTAATTGTGTGCTGCGCAATGGACATATAATGGACAATGTCTCAGCAAACTGTCTGGGTTGGCATTACTCAGTATAGAAAACAGTCTGGCCCGCAACCTGGACCTACTGGCTGTGGTAAAAACATTTGCACACAAAAAAAGAGGACTTCAGGAAACCAGGGGAGTCTCTCAAGTTGGATTTCATTCAATTTACCTTGTATCCAATTTGTGGAGGCTATTCGCTAGACAGACCTCGCTGAGTTCAACAATAAATAAATGGCTGAATTTATCCTTAAGCCGACAACTTTTTGCCTCAGGGCTATTTGATATTTACATTTTATAAAAGGTTTATAAACAGCATTTAAATACAGTATATACAGTAGCTATAGATAGTACACTGCATAATGAAACAATCTAGTGTTTTGAGGATGGGCTGACTGTATGATTTTGCATTTATAGACTGGTTTTATGCACAACAACTTTGTATTAGAGGACGACTGATTAATCGGCATTGCCGATTAATTAGGGCCGATTTCAAGTTTTCATAACAATCGGTAACATTGCAATCCACGAGGAAACTGCATGGCGGGGTGACCACCTGTTACACGAGTGCAGCGTGAAAGGGAGCCAAGGTAAGTTGCTAGCTAGCAATAAACGTATCTTTTAAAAAACAATCACTCTTCACATAATCACTAGTTAACTACACATGGTTGATGATATTACTAGGTTAACTAGCTTGTCCTGCCCTGCATATAATCAATGCGGTGCCTGTTAATTTATCATCGAATCACAGCCTACTTCAACTTTGCCAAACGGGTGATGATTAAACAAAAGCGCATTCGCGAAAAAAGCACATTCGTTGCACAAATGTACCTAACCATAAACATCAATGCCTTTCTTAAAATCAATCATAAGTATTTTTTTTTAAACCTGCATATTTAGTTAAAAGAAATTCATGTTAGCAGGTAATATTAACTAGGGAAATTGTGTCACTTCTCTTGCGTTCAGTGCAGGCAGAGTGAGGGTATATGCAACAGTTTGGGCAGCCTGGCTCTTTGCGAACTGTGTTTTTTCCTAACAAAGACCGTAATTAATTTACCAGAATTTTACATAATTATGACATAACATTGAAGGTTGTGCAATGTAACATCAATATTTAGACTTAGGGTTGCTACCGGTTCGACAAAATACGGAATGGTTCCGTATTTCACTGAAAGAATAAACGTTTTGTTTTTCAAAACTATAGTTTCCGGATTTTACCATATTAATGACCAAAGGTTAATATTTCTGTGTGTTTATTATAATTAAGTCTATGATTTGATATTTGATAGAGCAGTCTGACTGAGCGGTGGTAGGCAGCAGCAGGCTTGTAAGCATTCATTCAAACAGCACTTTACTACGTTTGCGAGCAGCTCTTAGCAATGCTTGAAGCACAGCGCTGTTTATGACTCCAAGCCTATCAACTCCCGAGATTAGGCTGGCAATACTAAAGTGCCTATAAGAACATCCAATAGTCAAAGGTATATGAAATACAAATAGTATAGAGAGAAATAGTCAACGTGTCATAATTCCTATAACTATAACCTAAAACTTCTTAACTGGGAATATTGAAAAACTGGGAATATTGAACCACCAGCTTTCATATGTTCTCATGTTCTGAGCAAGGAACTTAGACGTTAGCTTTTTTACATGGCACATATTGCACTTTTACTTTCTTCTCCAACACTGTGTTTTTGCATTATTTAAACCAAACTGAACATGTTTCATTATTTATTTGAGACTAAATAGATTTTATTTATGTATTATATTAAGTTAAAATAAAAGGATTTTATTGTTCATTCAGTATTGTTGTAATTGTCATTATTACAAATTAATCGGTATCGACTTTTTTTGGTCCGCCAATAATCGGTATCGATATCGGCGTTGAAAAATCCTAATCGGTTGACCTTCTGTTTTTTTGTGTTTAATTATTATTTTTTTACCCCATTTTCTCCACAATTTCGTGGTATCCAATTGTAGCTACTATCTTGTCTCATCGCTACAACTCCCATGCGGGCTCGGGAGAGACAGGTTGAAAGTCATGCGTCCTCCGATACACAACCCAACACACTGCTTTTTAACACAGCGCGCATCCAACCCGGAAGCCAGCCGCACCAATGTGTCGGAGGAAACACCGTGCACCTGGCAACCTTGCGCCCGGCCCGCCACAGGAGTCGCTGGTGCACGATGAGACAAGGACATCCCTACCGGCCAAGCCCTCCCTAACCCGGAAGAAGAGGCCAATTGTGCGTCGCCCCACGGACCTCCCGGTCACGGCCAGTTACGACAGAGCCTGGGTGCGAACCCAGAGTCTCTGATGGCACAGCTGGCGCTGCAGTACAGCGCCCTTAACCACTGCGCCACCCGGGAGGCCGACCTCTACTTTCTATCCAAGCTGGGAGAGAGCACGAGGACAGCTCATGTCATGCGGGTTCAGGTAAGCTACACAGGGCAGTTTTATATTTTTATTTTAGGAAGGTGGGAGGGCCGAACTCGAACCTTGCGGGGGTTCCAGAGAAACTGCGTTACGCGGCCAACCCGATGAATCTTGTGTCCTGTTGACATGTGGCTGTTCACAGTGACTCTGGGGTCATTAAGAGACAAGCTCCTTTCTCCTCTCTCTGCTCCTCTCTGGTTTAGAGTTATTTATGGCATCATGTCTGCTCATACAGCCGCTTCCTAATTACACTTTGCCATCAAGATTAATGTTGGGCCTCGGCTGCATCTGCCAACTTTACCTTTGTTTCACCCTGCTGATGGATTGGGAGTGAAGCTAGCAAGTTTTTTTTCTCCAAGATCCCCCTCCGGAAACCTGGAGTTAAGAGATCAGAGGAGTAGCAGGGGAAGGCAATCACTAGTAGTGCTTGATTTGAGCCGATGCTCGCCAGTATGGAGTACCGTCAACTCATATTCCCTACTGCTTGAGTACCGGCACCTCTTATAGATGAAATGTTTACCTCTTTGTTTCATGCTCTGAACGCTGCTGTGCTGACCCTGATATCCAAAGGCGTTTGTTGAATGATATTTAGAGACATGATAGAAAATAAAATAACTTGAGACTTGACTTGCACTTGGAGCTTCAGAACTCGGGACTCGACTTTGATTTGAAATGATCTGGCCAGCTTTTGTAACGTTTTGTCACTCATTTTGTGGCACAGAATCATATTATCCATATAAAATACAGTTTAGCAATCTGCTATGGACTCATCTTTGCCAGAACATTACTATTAGGCTCCCTGGTGATTTCATTGCTCATTTTCATATTTTAGAAAGGCATAGTTTGAATGGATAATAATTATATACCTCAGTGGTGTTACTGGCCATATGTCTAAAAATAGCTGTAACATCACGCTACCATCAATACTTATGGGATGAATGTGTAACATATTCTGGCGAATGAATGATGTGTTAATAATTGTGAGGAAGAGAAAGTCTCCAGCCAGATCATGATTTCCATTTGGTCCTGCAACCCCCACTGCATACAGGTAGGCCATATGATCCTGCTTGCTCTGGACTCCAGAGAAGTGACAATGTGACATGTAATCCCTAGTTGATATTTATTGACTGCTAAGATGACTTTCAGCTCAAAATGTAGGTGTAAAACGCATTTTATTTCTGTATCTTACGTTTTGAAAATGCAACACCGTTTATGGCTGAAATGACAGGGTACTGTCACATTCTGACCTTAGTTCTTTTGTTATGTCTTTGTTTTAGTATGGTCAGGGCGTGAGTTGGGTGGGTTGTCTATGTTAGTTTTTCTATGATTTGCTATTTCTGTGTTTGGCCTGGTATGGTTCTCAATCAGAGGCAGCTGTCAATCGTTGTCCCTGATTGAGAACCATATTTAGGGAGCCTGTTTTCTATTGTGTTTCGTGGGTGATTATTTTCTGTTTTCTGTTGTGTGTCTGCACCAGCCAGAACGGTTTTCGGTCGTTTCTCTTTGTTATTTCCGTGTTCATTTTAATAAATATGGACACATACCACGCTGCACCTTGGTCCTCACCTTCTTCCACCAACAACGGCCGTTACAGAATCACCCACCACCAAAGGACCAAGCAGCGTGGTAACAGGCAGTAGCAGCAGGAGCACCGCTATAAGGCGGGATGGACATGGGAGGACATTCTGGACGGCAAGGGTTGCTACACATGTGAGGAGATCCTGGCTGGAAGGGATCGCCTCCCATGGGAACAGGTGGAGGCAGTCAGGAGAGCGGAGGCAGCAGGTAAAGGGAGCCAGCGCTTTGAGGGAACACGGCTGGCAAGGAAGCCCGTGCATGTGCATGCGTGGGGGTCTCAACCACACCTTTTTCGGGGTCACGGGTCAAAAAGTTTGAGAACCTCTGGACCTAGCGAACAGATTGCTGATTTTCTGTACAGCTACAGGATTAGCTGCAATGCAAACGTCAAATTGTAGGGAGAGAGAATTGCCATAAATAAATATGCAGCTCCAAAACATATGCATTTACTTGCAAGCTCACCAGCAATGGGGCACCAAGCAACAATAGGATAGGCCGGCTGGTCTTTTGGTATGTCAAAATTGTCTTGAAATGTATCAATTATTACATAATGTAAATGTGTTGTAGACAAAATAATGAAAATGCTATCTGGTAGCCTCAATAAATAGACAGTGATTTGTAGTTGTACAAGTCACTCCATTTACTTGAGACTTGACTTTTGACTCGACTCAACTCGACTTGCTCTTAGAACGCACAACATGGACTTGACTCAAGACTCGACCTGTTCTGCTTGTGACTTGAGACTTCCTTGTGAGTCGAATAATAGTGACTTGGTCGCACCTCTGCTGCAGCCTAATCATTTTAGTCACCAATGATGGCTCTCTCGGTTAGTTATTGCCTGCAGTCAGTAGGTGATATCTGATTGTTGTGGTTAATAGTTGAGAAAATGTGACTGGCATGTAATGTGAGGAATGTCCATTTCCACTGTGTCTAGTAGGACAGCAGAGACGATTTTTAAATGGTTTTGAAACGGAAGATTCTGTTGGACACCATATTGTGTCCTCAAAGCCCCACCAACTATTTAGGTCAATCTTGATGGATGTAATTTCCTAAATGGAGTATTGGCTCTATTTGCCGACCAGCTGCATTGGCTTGGCTACAGTAGGAGTCTGAATGTATTATCCACATAATGGCTTCACTCCATGTTACATCTGTAAGATAGCGAGGTTATTTCATCATTCCTTATTCTCAGATGTGTTTTATGTCAAATCCCCATCACACAAAATCCAAAATACTGTATTGAAAAGTAAACTAAAACTGTCCAAAAAATGGAATGTTGAATCAAGTTAGGTGTAAGAAAAATGACCAAGTACACCAATGGTATGTTATTATCAGGAGACTTATGATCTCAGCCTGTCTTTCTGACGTGTTTTGAGTCTTTGATTCAATCCCAACTGTCTTATTGTGACAGCCAGACACTTTGCGGAGTGATTTGTCTACATGGGACTCATTGTTTTTCCTCTAGCTCTGTGATGTTATTTGTGTTCCGGTATCTTCAGAGGCGTTCCATGTAAACTCCCGGGCTGATTCCCTTATGACATCAGACTCAAAACAAACACAGATCTCCGACACGACGGATATGTCCCTCCAGGCCCTCTGGCTGTCGTCTCGCTCCTCACGCCTCTCATTCCCACTAAAAAGTGACAGATTGCAGATATAATATGTACAAAAAAATGGGAACGCAGAGAAATAAAGATAACTTTCTGATTGTTTGGGATGTGGTTCGACCCCATAAAGAGGGAGCGCTGTGTGTTTGTGTGTGTGTGCCATCGTCGTGGGATTCAACAAAACCATTCAAAAGTATGCAGCTGTGTGCCTCCCAATGCAGATATTCAGTGATGTTTGGTATATGCTGAATCTGAGTATATTTTCCAGGAGTGAAGCAAAGCATAATTTCTTCATCAGTATGCATTTGGTGCATCATTTCTGATGGGGGTATTATGTAATCTGCCAAGTGGGCTTTTACAGTACTGCAGCTAGGCTACATCACCATGACTGGGAGTAATATCAGTGAAAATGTCAACATGCACTGAATCCACAGCATCTCTAACAAGGACCATTATTCTTGTTTTCCTTTGCTTCTAGTTAGTTCTAATATTGTTTAAGTGTGTAATTTTCTTCCGCCTCGGGAAACGCGAGAGGAGTAGTGAAGCAACAACAAAAAAAGGAAGAACCTTCAGCCCATTTCTCCTGTGCATCTGTTTGGGTAACAAATGACCTTTTATTAGCGTGATGTTTGTGCAACAGCACTCTTGTGGATGAGTTCTCCCCTCAGCTATATTCATTTAGACGGCACTAGTGTTCATCTTCACAGCTCAGGGATTAGAAATGTAATTACAGTTCGCTGTGACATCTCTGTATCCGCCAAGTTGCTGACAAAGTCTGGAACAAACTGGGGGATTTGCTGCCGGAGGTGTTTTCAAGACACATCTTGGCCCAGTGTAAACAATGTGTGTTTGCGTAGAAGAGAGTGATCTCTAATTAATATATTCTAATGAATGCATATACATTAAGTGCCATATAATGTGTTAGCTTCACACAATGTGCAGAACATTGAACACTTTGCTTAAGTGCAGTAGTTTGAGCAGAGAACTCAAGCTTTTATAGTCCATCACAATTAGAGCTACTTTAAGCAATTATTTCACAGTGACGGTATCAATTGTATTATTTTCTTCCGTTGACTTTTGAGGTGACTTTATTTTTAGTTGAATTACTCGCTGAAGTGTTATACTGTCTTCATCATGACGTTGTGAAAAACACATGAATCGTTTTTCCCCCTCGTTCTGCATCAGATGAAAATGAGATCCACAGTCACGTCATATTTATTCTAACAGTTCAATGTATCTGAATGCAACACAGGAAACCTCTAAGCCGGCGATGTGTAGCTGCTGAGAGATAGACAGATACGGGCTCTGTCCCAATTGGCATCCTATTCCCATTAGTAGTGCACTATGTAGGGAATATGGTGCCATTTGGACACAGCCTTTGAGTAGTGGCTCAAGGGTAGAGGGGCATTCAGGACAATCCGGGCACTGGCAGACTAGTGAATAATTAGACGTCATTGTTTGACTGTCTCCACCTAGCACTGCAGCAAAAAGCTTTATATATTAATCCTCTGGTATATATTATGTATTGGGACATATGTTCCTGGTGAAAGCCGCATTGAGGCATAGTGAATAAGGTAGGAATGGGTTTGACAGCAACCTCTCTCTGCTCCTGCACATGCAATAGCCTGAGAACGATATTAATGCGTTTCCTGTGTGATTTGAATCACTTTTCCCGGTCGTTGCAGTTTATATTACACACATTATCATAAGTATACCTACCCTATGACCTAGATTCCATCTTCCATTTCTCAAAGCTTGAAGCGTTACTACGGATACTACTGGGGATAACAACGGATACTACTGAGCCGAGAGTGGTATCCGTTGTGTCATAACCGGTTGTTGTTCTAGGCTACAGTGAACTGAACTCACCTGAGGCTAGAGCCACTTACTAAAAATCCCCCCCCCCCCCCCCCCCCCCCCCCCCCCCCCCCCCGTATCCCTTCTTAAAGTGTGTGTGTGTGTGTGTGTGTGTGTGTGTGTGTGTGTGTGTGTGTGTGTGTGTGTGTGAAATTAAAAGTCAGAGTACTAGATGCTGTGTTCCTCTCTCTCCTCTCCATGTTAATTACTCAGGGATCAACAGGATGATGAGTGCACTGCTTTCCACTACAGTTTGAGTTTATTTATTTTTACAGGGACAGGAAGTGACCTCTCTCAGGATGTATAGGTTTCTGCTATTAGACATATGACTCCGAAGTGGATGTTCAGGGTAGCAGGGCATCTTCTCCACGTACTTGGCTGTAGTGTGTTCTGGTACTGTATGAACAGGGAATGATGAGATTGAGTCATGCAGTTGGAGGTCTCATTTAGAAGATCTAAAACAGGAAGCGTTCATTCATCCAGTAATGGCAATGTTGAAGGACATTCGGAGATGCGTTACCTCTGGTGCTTTTGGATAACGAGAAGAATATTCAGCGGACCATTTTGTAAGCTCTGTTCAATCTGCTGTAAGGATAGTGTATCATCCCCCTCCGACCACATTAGTTGTCTATAGAGTCCAGCTTCAGCACTTGTTGTGGTGGTGCATGTCTCCACAGCGCCTCAACCAGTTAGTTTGGTTGTTGGATATGCTTCAGGACAGTGTATCACCATCGTCCACTGTTTATTAGTGGTCACTAAGTTCCCACGTCAGCACTCCACAATACCTCACCAGCATAATTCAGTGTCTCTTCCTGGCTGGTGTGACATCCCTGTACCCCATAAGCTTTATTGGATGTGTGTGTAATGACAGTGTGTTACTGGTCATAGAGTCTCACTTTTGCGCTTGTTGTCGCTAGATGTTTTGGTGCTTGTCTCCTCAGCTCCTCACCTGCTTCATTCAGTGTCTCTGCCTGGCTGGATAGGTGCCAGGAAATCATTACAGCCCCCCATTAAGCCTCTGTAGTCCTTTAACATGCTGCTGCAACTGATTTACCACAGTCCCAGGTCACTCTGTCTCTGAGAGGGAGAGAGGAAGGGAGGGAGAGAGGTGTAGAGAGAGAAAGAGAGCGAGAGAGAGAGAGAGAGAGAGGAATACATTAAGTAATTCTTGCTGACTCAGGAACAAGGAATTGCCGTTTTCTGAAATCAGGAAATCATTACATCAAACTGGGAGATATTTCCCCTCCATTTTCAGTGTGATATTGATAGATTGTGGCAGTTAACTGTGCTAGGCAGCTACCCACTGAGCATCACATTAATACATGGCGTCTTAAGTGTTGGTGTTATACGCCTTGAAATTACTTGCTGAAGCGTTTGCTGTGTTGGTGTTGATGGGGAAGTTGATGGGGCACAGTGATTAGCATATCCGGTGTTTATGCTAATATGAATGCAGTTAAAGCAGTAGCCCTAGCAGATTTTTGACCAGAAGACACAATGTGCTTATAATTGCTAGCATAATTTGAGCCGTGGGTGGGAGATTTGAGTAAGCCTTAGCCCACACTGCAATCTAAATCATAGATTGCCCCACAGTTTATCGCTGCTTGTTATTATTTGTGTTCACCCCAAAAAAATCAGTTTAGTACTTACAAGTCATGCTTATACCAGTTTCAGTAACGATGCCTAGATTTTAGCTCGAGGGTTAGCTGACAGCCCGTCAATATGTCCAATGTTGTTAGACAAAATACATAACCCATCTTTGCTACTGTATGATGGGATATTGAACTGGAACTGTGAATCTACTACTATAGATCAACAATGGAACCTCATTCAGAAGTGTCTGAGGCAAAATCTCTCTTCAATTATATTGCGAAATATGTAGGTCAAATACATCAACATGACGGGAAAAACATTGCCAAATGACCATCAGGCAGCACTTGAGAGCAGCTCTATGGGGAACATTTGTAGAACATTTCTGTCTGTACTAGAAAACAGTGTTGACCGTTTTGTCACCTCATTTTGTTAATGAATAATGGCATCTTGTGGAAAAACTCTATAGGGTCTCTATACCACCCTCTCTTTCACTCTCTTTCACTCTTTCTCTATTTCTCTCACTTTCTCTCTTTCACTTTCTCTCACAAACACATAATGCATGTTAACAAAGTATTTTTGAGAGGAAAGGAACATTAACCTTGAGAATGACTTGTAAAGGGCTGTGGAAAGGCTGGGAATGAACTGTTACACAAAGGCCAAGCCTGGTGTCGTACCATTAATCAAAAATGGACTCAGGCCTCAGAGCAATGTTATGTGTTTTTTCAGCGTGAGTTATTAAAAGAGATAACAGGGCTGACTGCTTTCTACTCCAGGCTGTTCTTATAGAACACTGGGGAGTTCTAGAATGCTTTATAGCTCTTAGCTCTCACATTCTACAGCAACAGCAATACTGTTACTGTACCATACAAGAATGGCTTGTTCAATATTACACTACCGTTCAAAAGTTTGGGGTCACTTAAAAATGTCCTTGTTTTTGAAAGAAAAGTACATTTTTTGTCCATTAAAATAACATCAAATTGATCAGAAATGCCTAGAAAGCCAGCATCATGGAGTCACATCTGTTGACTTTGAGATTGGTATTTTGCCGGTACTATTTAATGAAGCTGCCAGTTGAGGACTTGAGTTGAGGAGGTGTCTGTTTCTCAAACTAGACCCTCTAATGTACTTGTCCTCTTGCTCAGTTGTGCACCGGGGCCTCCCACTCTTCTTTCTATTCTGGTTAGAGCCAGTTTGCGCTGTTCTGTGAGGGGAGTAGTACACAACATTGTACCAGATCTTCAGTTTCTTGGCAATTTCTTGCATTGAATAGCCTTCATTTCTCAGAACAAGAATAGACTGAGGAGTTTCAGCCTGGCCATTTTGAGCCTGTAATCAAACTCACAAATGCTGATGCTCCATATACTAAACTAGTCTAAAGAAGGCCAGTTTTATTGCTTCTTTAATCAGAACAACAGTTTTCAGCTGTGCTGACATAATTGCAAAGGGTATTCTAATGATCAATTAGCCTTTGAAAAGGATAAACTTGGATTAGCAAACACAACGTGCCATTGAAACACAGGAGTCATGGTAGCTGATAATGGGGCCTCTGTACAACTATGTAGATATTCCACACAAAAAATCATCTGTTTCCAGCTACAATAGTCATTTACAACATTACCAATGTCTACAATGTATTCCGGATCAATTTGATGTTATATTAATGGACAATTTTAAAAACAAGGACATTTCTAAGTGGCCCCAAACTTTTGAACGGTAGTGTATGTTTGATGCGTTGATCATGCAGTAAGTACTAAATAAGCCATACACAGCCTCTGTGTTTTGTCAATCTACGAGCTATGTCACAGCTAACAGCAAGTCCTAATTCTACCTGTAGATCAGACCATCAAAATAAATGTAGCTCTATGAAAAACTGCTTTTGGACAATAGTATTAATTTCTGTCAGTAGGAATAGCTCTAAGCAGAGACTGACATTCCAGCGGTGCCAATTCATCAGAGGTTCCAACACACGCACACACACGCATTCTACATTACCATGGAGCCCTACATTCTAAGAATTAAGAGAAAGTTCACGCCATTGCGATCCCACTTTAATATTGTGCTGTTTCTATCTAAGGATAAAAAGCAGGCCCCGTCTAAGATGAACTATCTTCTACCGCACCTTGGTCAGTGCAGCGCCCACGGTGTTACCGACTAGCACTAGCCTGAGGTATTGATTAAGGCAAAAGTATAGTAAGCATTTATTATATCTGAAATGGCAGCCTTTGCACCAGTGGCAGAACAATAAGGTTGTCACAATGATGAATTGGCTGTGTTTACTCTAGGTTTTTTCTTACTTCCACAAGAAATAGGAAGCCATTATTGACTAAACAATTACAGGATTCTTTGTTGACTGAAATCATGGGCATATCCCATGAAAGATATAGAATTTCATATTTTTTTGTAACTTTTGGAAGATTTATAGAATTGAGATGTTCTCACCACTTGTTTGTCATAACTGTAGTAGTGAATAGTGAATAACTAGTAGTGAGATTTAAATAGTAGATAACTGTAGTCGTGAATAGTAGATACCTGTAGTAGTGAATAACTTCAATAACTATTAGTGAGTTGTGAATAGTAGATAACTGTAGTAGTGAATAACTAGTAGTGAGATGTGAATTGTAGATAACTGTGGTAGTGAATAATGAATAACTAGTAGTGAGATGTGAATAGTAGATAACTGTTGTAGTGAATAATGAATAACTAGTAGTGAGATGTGAATAGTAGACAACTGTAGTAGTGAATAATGAATACCTAGTAGTGAGATGTGAATAGTAGATAACTGTAGTAGTTAGTAATGAATAAATAGTAGTGAGATGTGAATAGTAGATAACTGTAGTAGTGAATAATGATTAACTAGTAGTGAGATGTGAATAGTAACTGTAGTAGTGAATAATGAATAACTAGTAGTGAGATGTGAATAGTAGATAACTGTAGTAGTGAATAATGAATAATTAGTAGTGAGATGTGAATAGTAGATACCTGTAGTAGTGAATAATGAATAACTAGTAGTGAGATGTGAATAGTAACTGTAGTAGTGAATAATGAATACCTAGTAGTGAGATGTGAATAGTAGATAACTGTCATAGTTAGGAATGAATAACTAGTAGTGAGATGTGAATAGTAGATAACTGTAGTAGTGAATAATGAATAACTAGTAGTGAGATGTGAATAGTAACTGTAGTAGTGAATAATGAATACCTAGTAGTGAGATGTGAATAGTAGATAACTGTCATAGTTAGGAATGAATAACTAGTAGTGAGATGTGAATAGTAGACAACTGTAGTAGTGAATAATGAATACCTAGTAGTGAGATGTGAATAGTAGATAACTGTAGTAGTTAGTAATGAATAAATAGACAACTGTAGTAGTGAATCATGAATACCTAGTAGTGAGATGTGAATAGTAGATAACTGTAGTAGTGAATAATGAATACCTAGTAGTGAGATGTGAATAGTAGATAACTGTAGTAGTTAGTAATGAATAAATAGACAACTGTAGTAGTGAATAATGAATACCTAGTAGTGAGATGTGAATAGTAGATAACTGTAGTAGTTAGTAATGAATAAATAGTAGTGAGATGTCAATAGTAGATAACTGTAGTAGTGAATAATGAATAACTAGTAGTGAGATGTGAATAGTAACTGTAGTAGTGAATAATGAATAACTAGTAGTGAGATGTGAATAGTAGAAAACTGTAGTAGTGAATAATGAATAACTAGTAGTGAGATGTGAATAGTAACTGTAGTAGTGAATAATGAATACCTAGTAGTGAGATGTGAATAGTAGATAACTGTCATAGTTAGGAATGAATAACTAGTAGTGAGATGTGAATAGTAGATAACTGTTGTAGTGAATAATGAATAACTAGTAGTGAGATGTGAATAGTAGACAACTGTAGTAGTGAATAATGAATACCTAGTAGTGAGATGTGAATAGTAGATAACTGTAGTAGTTAGTAATGAATAAATAGTAGTGAGATGTCAATAGTAGATAACTGTAGTAGTGAATCATGAATAACTAGTAGTGAGATGTGAATAGTAACTGTAGTAGTGAATAATGAATACCTAGTAGTGAGATGTGAATAGTAGATAACTGTCATAGTTAGGAATGAATAACTAGTAGTGAGATGTGAATAGTAGATAACTGTAGTAGTTAGTAATGAATAAATAGACAACTGTAGTAGTGAATAATGAATACCTAGTAGTGAGATGTGAATAGTAGATAACTGTAGTAGTGAATAATGAATAACTAGTAGTGAGATGTGAATAGTAACTGTAGTAGTGAATAATGAATACCTAGTAGTGAGATGTGAATAGTAGATAACTGTCATAGTTAGGAATGAATAACTATTAGTGAGATGTGAATAGTAGATAACTGTTGTAGTGAATAATGAATACCTAGTAGTGAGATGTGAATAGTAGATAACTGTCATAGTTAGGAATGAATAACTATTAGTGAGATGTGAATAGTAGACAACTGTAGTAGTGAATAATGAATACCTAGTAGTGAGATGTGAATAGTAGATAACTGTAGTAGTTAGTAATGAATAAATAGACAACTGTAGTAGTGAATAATGAATACCTAGTAGTGAGATGTGAATAGTAGATAACTGTAGTAGTTAGTAATGAATAAATAGTAGTGAGATGTCAATAGTAGATAACTGTAGTAGTGAATAATGAATAACTAGTAGTGAGATGTGAATAGTAGAAAACTGTAATAGTGAATAATGAATAACTAGTAGTGAGATGTGAATAGTAACTGTAGTAGTGAATAATGAATACCTAGTAGTGAGATGTGAATAGTAGATAACTGCAATAGTTAGGAATGAATAACTAGTAGTGAGATGTGAATAGTAGATAACTGTTGTAGTGAATAATGAATAACTAGTAGTGAGATTTGAATAGTAGACAACTGTAGTAGTGAATAATGAATACCTAGTAGTGAGATGTGAATAGTAGATAACTGTAGTAGTTAGTAATGAATAAATAGTAGTGAGATGTCAATAGTAGATAACTGTAGTAGTGAATAATGAATAACTAGTAGTGAGATGTGAATAGTAACTGTAGTAGTGAATAATGAATAACTAGTAGTGAGATGTGAATAGTAGAAAACTGTAGTAGTGAATAATGAATAACTAGTAGTGAGATGTGAATAGTAACTGTAGTAGTGAATAATGAATACCTAGTAGTGAGATGTGAATAGTAGATAACTGTCATAGTTAGGAATGAATAACTAGTAGTGAGATGTGAATAGTAGATAACTGTAGTAGTGAATAATGAATAACTAGTAGTGAGATGTGAATAGTAACTGTAGTAGTGAATAATGAATAACTAGTAGTGAGATGTGAATAGTAGATAACTGTAGTAGTGAATAATGAATAATTAGTAGTGAGATGTGAATAGTAGATAACTGTAGTAGTGAATAATGAATAACTAGTAGTGAGATGTGAATAGTAACTGTAGTAGTGAATAATGAATACCTAGTAGTGAGATGTGAATAGTAGATAACTGTCATAGTTAGGAATGAATAACTAGTAGTGAGATGTGAATAGTAGATAACTGTAGTAGTGAATAATGAATAACTAGTAGTGAGATGTGAATAGTAACTGTAGTAGTGAATAATGAATACCTAGTAGTGAGATGTGAATAGTAGATAACTGTCATAGTTAGGAATGAATAACTAGTAGTGAGATGTGAATAGTAGACAACTGTAGTAGTGAATAATGAATACCTAGTAGTGAGATGTGAATAGTAGATAACTGTAGTAGTTAGTAATGAATAAATAGACAACTGTAGTAGTGAATAATGAATACCTAGTAGTGAGATGTGAATAGTAGATAACTGTAGTAGTGAATAATGAATACCTAGTAGTGAGATGTGAATAGTAGATAACTGTAGTAGTTAGTAATGAATAAATAGACAACTGTAGTAGTGAATAATGAATACCTAGTAGTGAGATGTGAATAGTAGATAACTGTAGTAGTTAGTAATGAATAAATAGTAGTGAGATGTCAATAGTAGATAACTGTAGTAGTGAATAATGAATAACTAGTAGTGAGATGTGAATAGTAACTGTAGTAGTGAATAATGAATACCTAGTAGTGAGATGTGAATAGTAGATAACTGTCATAGTTAGGAATGAATAACTAGTAGTGAGATGTGAATAGTAGATAACTGTTGTAGTGAATAATGAATAACTAGTAGTGAGATGTGAATAGTAGACAACTGTAGTAGTGAATAATGAATACCTAGTAGTGAGATGTGAATAGTAGATAACTGTAGTAGTTAGCAATGAATAAATAGTAGTGAGATGTCAATAGTAGATAACTGTAGTAGTGAATCATGAATAACTAGTAGTGAGATGTGAATAGTAACTGTAGTAGTGAATAATGAATACCTAGTAGTGAGATGTGAATAGTAGATAACTGTCATAGTTAGGAATGAATAACTAGTAGTGAGATGTGAATAGTAGATAACTGTAGTAGTTAGTAATGAATAAATAGACAACTGTAGTAGTGAATAATGAATACCTAGTAGTGAGATGTGAATAGTAGATAACTGTAGTAGTGAATAATGAATAACTAGTAGTGAGATGTGAATAGTAACTGTAGTAGTGAATAATGAATACCTAGTAGTGAGATGTGAATAGTAGATAACTGTCATAGTTAGGAATGAATAACTATTAGTGAGATGTGAATAGTAGACAACTGTTGTAGTGAATAATGAATAACTAGTAGTGAGATGTGAATAGTAGATAACTGTAGTAGTTAGTAATGAATAAATAGACAACTGTAGTAGTGAATAATGAATACCTAGTAGTGAGATGTGAATAGTAGATAACTGTAGTAGTTAGTAATGAATAAATAGTAGTGAGATGTCAATAGTAGATAACTGTAGTAGTGAATAATGAATAACTAGTAGTGAGATGTGAATAGTAGAAAACTGTAGTAGTGAATAATGAATAACTAGTAGTGAGATGTGAATAGTAACTGTAGTAGTGAATAATGAATACCTAGTAGTGAGATGTGAATAGTAGATAACTGCAATAGTTAGGAATGAATAACTAGTAGTGAGATGTGAATAGTAGATAACTGTTGTAGTGAATAATGAATAACTAGTAGTGAGATTTGAATAGTAGACAACTGTAGTAGTGAATAATGAATACCTAGTAGTGAGATGTGAATAGTAGATAACTGTAGTAGTTAGTAATGAATAAATAGTAGTGAGATGTCAATAGTAGATAACTGTAGTAGTGAATAATGAATAACTAGTAGTGATATGTGAATAGTAACTGTAGTAGTGAATAATGAATAACTAGTAGTGAGATGTGAATAGTAGAAAACTGTAGTAGTGAATAATGAATAACTAGTAGTGAGATGTGAATAGTAACTGTAGTAGTGAATAATGAATACCTAGTAGTGAGATGTGAATAGTAGATAACTGTCATAGTTAGGAATGAATAACTAGTAGTGAGATGTGAATAGTAGATAACTGTTGTAGTGAATAATGAATAACTAGTAGTGAGATGTGAATAGTAGACAACTGTAGTAGTGAATAATGAATACCTAGTAGTGAGATGTGAATAGTAGATAACTGTAGTAGTTAGTAATGAATAAATAGTAGTGAGATGTCAATAGTAGATAACTGTAGTAGTGAATCATGAATAACTAGTAGTGAGATGTGAATAGTAACTGTAGTAGTGAATAATGAATACCTAGTAGTGAGATGTGAATAGTAGATAACTGTCATAGTTAGGAATGAATAACTAGTAGTGAGATGTGAATAGTAGATAACTGTAGTAGTGAATAATGAATAACTAGTAGTGAGATGTGAATAGTAGATAACTGTCATAGTTAGGAATGAATAACTAGTAGTGAGATGTGAATAGTAGATAACTGTAGTAGTTAGTAATGAATAAATAGACAACTGTAGTAGTGAATAATGAATACCTAGTAGTGAGATGTGAATAGTAGATAACTGTAGTAGTGAATAATGAATAACTAGTAGTGAGATGTGAATAGTAACTGTAGTAGTGAATAATGAATACCTAGTAGTGAGATGTGAATAGTAGATAACTGTTGTAGTGAATAATGAATAACTAGTAGTGAGATGTGAATAGTAGACAACTGTAGTAGTGAATAATGAATACCTAGTAGTGAGATGTGAATAGTAGATAACTGTAGTAGTTAGTAATGAATAAATAGACAACTGTAGTAGTGAATAATGAATACCTAGTAGTGAGATGTGAATAGTAGATAACTGTAGTAGTTAGTAATGAATAAATAGTAGTGAGATGTCAATAGTAGATAACTGTAGTAGTGAATAATGAATAACTAGTAGTGAGATGTGAATAGTAGAAAACTGTAGTAGTGAATAATGAATAACTAGTAGTGAGATGTGAATAGTAACTGTAGTAGTGAATAATGAATACCTAGTAGTGAGATGTGAATAGTAGATAACTGTCATAGTTAGGAATGAATAACTAGTTGTGAGATGTGAATAGTAGATAACTGTTGTAGTGAATAATGAATAACTAGTAGTGAGATTTGAATAGTAGACAACTGTAGTAGTGAATAATGAATACCTAGTAGTGAGATGTGAATAGTAGATAACTGTAGTAGTTAGTAATGAATAAATAGTAGTGAGATGTCAATAGTAGATAACTGTAGTAGTGAATCATGAATAACTAGTAGTGAGATGTGAATAGTAACTGTAGTAGTGAATAATGAATACCTAGTAGTGAGATGTGAATAGTAGATAACTGTCATAGTTAGGAATGAATAACTAGTAGTGAGATGTGAATAGTAGATAACTGTAGTAGTGAATAATGAATAACTAGTAGTGAGATGTGAATAGTAGATAACTGTCATAGTTAGGAATGAATAACTAGTAGTGAGATGTGAATAGTAGATAACTGTAGTAGTTAGTAATGAATAAATAGACAACTGTAGTAGTGAATAATGAATACCTAGTAGTGAGATGTGAATAGTAGATAACTGTAGTAGTGAATAATGAATAACTAGTAGTGAGATGTGAATAGTAACTGTAGTAGTGAATAATGAATACCTAGTAGTGAGATGTGAATAGTAGATAACTGTCATAGTTAGGAATGAATAACTAGTAGTGAGATGTGAATAGTAGATAACTGTTGTAGTGAATAATGAATAACTTGTAGTGAGATGTGAATAGTAGATAACTGTAGTAGTTAGTAATGAATAAATAGACAACTGTAGTAGTGAATAATGAATACCTAGTAGTGAGATGTGAATAGTAGATAACTGTAGTAGTTAGTAATGAATAAATAGTAGTGAGATGTCAATAGTAGATAACTGTAGTAGTGAATAATGAATAACTAGTAGTGAGATGTGAATAGTAACTGTAGTAGTGAATAATGAATAACTAGTAGTGAGATGTGAATAGTAGATAACTGTAGTAGTGAATAATGAATAACTAGTAGTGAGATGTGAATAGTAACTGTAGTAGTGAATACTGAATACCTAGTAGTGAGATGTGAATAGTAGATAACTGTCATAGTTAGGAATGAATAACTAGTAGTGAGATGTGAATAGTAGATAACTGTTGTAGTGAATAATGAATAACTAGTAGTGAGATGTGAATAGTAGACAACTGTAGTAGTGAATAATGAATACCTAGTAGTGAGATGTGAATAGTAGATAACTGTCATAGTTAGGAATGAATAACTAGTAGTGAGATGTGAATAGTAGATAACTGTAGTAGTGAATAATGAATAACTAGTAGTGAGATGTGAATAGTAGATAACTGTCATAGTTAGGAATGAATAACTAGTAGTGAGATGTGAATAGTAGATAACTGTAGTATTTAGTACTGAATAAATAGACAACTGTAGTAGTGAATAATGAATACCTAGTAGTGAGATGTGAATAGTAGATAACTGTAGTAGTTAGTAATGAATAAATAGTAGTGAGATGTCAATAGTAGATAACTGTAGTAGTGAATAATGAATAACTAGTAGTGAGATGTGAATAGTAGATAACTGTCATAGTTAGGAATGAATAACTAGTAGTGAGATGTGAATAGTAGATAACTGTAGTAGTTAGTAATGAATAAATAGACAACTGTAGTAGTGAATAATGAATACCTAGTAGTGAGATGTGAATAGTAGATAACTGTAGTAGTGAATAATGAATAACTAGTAGTGAGATGTGAATAGTAACTGTAGTAGTGAATAATGAATACCTAGTAGTGAGATGTGAATAGTAGATAACTGTCATAGTTAGGAATGAATAACTAGTAGTGAGATGTGAATAGTAGATAACTGTTGTAGTGAATAATGAATAACTAGTAGTGAGATGTGAATAGTAGATAACTGTAGTAGTTAGTAATGAATAAATAGACAACTGTAGTAGTGAATAATGAATACCTAGTAGTGAGATGTGAATAGTAGATAACTGTAGTAGTTAGTAATGAATAAATAGTAGTGAGATGTCAATAGTAGATAACTGTAGTAGTGAATAATGAATAACTAGTAGTGAGATGTGAATAGTAACTGTAGTAGTGAATAATGAATAACTAGTAGTGAGATGTGAATAGTAGATAACTGTAGTAGTGAATAATGAATAACTAGTAGTGAGATGTGAATAGTAACTGTAGTAGTGAATAATGAATACCTAGTAGTGAGATGTGAATAGTAGATAACTGTCATAGTTAGGAATGAATAACTAGTAGTGAGATGTGAATAGTAGATAACTGTTGTAGTGAATAATGAATAACTAGTAGTGAGATGTGAATAGTAGACAACTGTAGTAGTGAATAATGAATACCTAGTAGTGAGATGTGAATAGTAGATAACTGTCATAGTTAGGAATGAATAACTAGTAGTGAGATGTGAATAGTAGATAACTGTAGTAGTGAATAATGAATAACTAGTAGTGAGATGTGAATAGTAGATAACTGTCATAGTTAGGAATGAATAACTAGTAGTGAGATGTGAATAGTAGATAACTGTAGTAGTTAGTAATGAATAAATAGACAACTGTAGTAGTGAATAATGAATACCTAGTAGTGAGATGTGAATAGTAGATAACTGTAGTAGTTAGTAATGAATACATAGTAGTGAGATGTCAATAGTAGATAACTGTAGTAGTGAATAATGAATAACTAGTAGTGAGATGTGAATAGTAACTGTAGTAGTGAATAATGAATAACTAGTAGTGAGATGTGAATAGTAGATAACTGTAGTAGTGAATAATGAATAACTAGTAGTGAGATGTGAATAGTAACTGTAGTAGTGAATAATGAATACCTAGTAGTGAGATGTGAATAGTAGATAACTGTCATAGTTAGGAATGAATAACTAGTAGTGAGATGTGAATAGTAGATAACTGTTGTAGTGAATAATGAATAACTAGTAGTGAGATGTGAATAGTAGACAACTGTAGTAGTGAATAATGAATACCTAGTAGTGAGATGTGAATAGTAGATAACTGTCATAGTTAGGAATTAATAACTAGTGGTGAGATGTGAATAGTAGATAACTGTAGTAGTGAATAATGAATAACTAGTAGTGAGATGTGAATAGTAGATAACTGTCATAGTTAGGAATGAATAACTAGTAGTGAGATGTGAATAGTAACTGTAGTAGTGAATAATGAATAACTAGTAGTGAGATGTGAATAGTAGATAACTGTAGTAGTTAGTAATGAATAAATAGACAACTGTAGTAGTGAATAATGAATACCTAGTAGTGAGATGTGAATAGTAGATAACTGTCATAGTTAGGAATGAATAACTAGTAGTAGTGAGATGTGAATAGTAGATAACTGTAGTAGTGAATAATGAATAACTAGTAGTGAGATGTGAATAGTAGATGACTGTAGTAGTTAGGAATGAATAACTAGTAGTGAGATGTGAATAGTAGATAACTGTAGTAGTGAATATAAATAAATGGACATAATAAACACAAGGGATCACTGCTAGATGAATGTCTTGACCTTGACATTCAGAACAGTAATGGAGGCCAGTGTGTCTTAAGAGCAGCAAGGCCATAGAAACACATGATGCACAAAGCTCCTGAGATACTATCAACCTGGTGTCATGGCCAGCACCACGCATGCGCGCGGAAGCACACTGCTCACACTGCGTTACAATAACTAGCTCAGGGTTTTGTCTGGCGGAAGACAAGAGCCAAGTCAGTCAAGGCTGTCGAAAAGCCGTCGCTGTGTAGCTCTTTCTCAAATCATGCTGCTACAGAACAGTAGCCTTGCCAGTCTAGCGCTTCAGAGAGCCACGGCAACCCTCAGCTCAACAACAACTCAAAGCAAACAGGGCCTCATTACCGTACAGCAGACTCAGCCCGGGCTGCGGGATAAGCACCTGTCACTCTCAGAGAGAGAAGGGAAGGACAGTCTAAAGGGATCTGCCGCTTGCTGCTTCGCCAAAGACAAATCCATACCGAATGCATGTCATTGCTTCTTCCATGTTATGCCTCATTAGGCTGATTTTCAGGCAATTCTTGTGTGTGTGGACACACATGGCACCGTGTCAGGAAATGTGGGCTTAGAGTACACATCAATTCAATTGCCGGGGGTTATACTGGTCATCCTCATGCCACGTAATAGCCTTAGCAAGGTCAGTGCATATTGCATTTTGAAATGTCAGTAGTGTTACAATCCTGCCTTGTCTAGGAAGCACAAGTACTGGATGAAACAAATTCGACCAGTATAAATCGACTAAATTCGACCAGTATTTGACCAAAACGCTAAACTAAAAAATGTACTATAGCTAAGTGTGCTGCAAAGGCAGCTTATCCCAATGTTTTATTTCTTGCACCATCAAACTTCTATCAAATAACACCTCCCACCTCCCTCCTTATAAAAGGAGAGAACTTTGAAGTCGAACCATCAATAAGACAGAGAGGTGTTTTCTCCTGGTACCTCCCCTGTGTCAAGCCATCAGAGGCGAGAGAGAGAGAGAGAGAGAGAGAGAGAGAGAGAGAGAATTCAGAAACGATGCTTTTGATCAGTGTTTAATGACTTGCATGTGGCCTCCCCACTGTGACGCAGGGGCACAGGAACGAAGTAAACGTGCTGCTCCACTTGTGACATCTGTTATTTGCTCCTTTATAACCTTTTATAGGTGGTGAATGGTAACGACTCAGATGAGTTTAGAATGGATCCCCCCAGTATAAACCTGCTGGTTGGGTTCTCCCATATCTGTACATACTCTGTCCATGTATTGGTATAGTTACAGTATGATGAAGCATTGTGTATGTGTTATGTAATCCATTAAGAGGTAAATGTGTGTGTGTGTGTGTGTGTGTGCCTGTGTGTGCGTGCACCGGCGTACGCTTGTGTGCATGCTTGTACCCATGTTCTTGTGTTCACACACTTTACAGTATGGTGTTGCATTGAATAATGTGTAGCCACAAATCCCCACTCTATGCATGATTCTTTGGTTGTCATGGTGAGATGGTGAATGCACCTGGCCAAAAGCCCTTTTGTCCATAATGCCATCTGGAAGGTGATTGCAGATGCTCTCTCTCACACAACAGCCCAGCCGCTGCTTAAAATAGGGCTACTGTGGCAAGAAAGAGAAAAAAAAGAAAAATTGAAAAAATGAATGTTGACGTTTATTGGGATGGATCTTGTCCTGGAGGCAGAGCTGAGCAGTTTCCGCTAGATGGACCAGCCGCAAAAAATTGTCTATAACGTAAAAAAAAATATGAAAACAAAATTATGCCTAACCACAACCTTCATTTAAGGTTGGGGTTAGGCAGAAGCTTAACAGTGTGGTTAAGGTTAGGTTCTCAGCTAAAAGATCCTCATTAATTCACCTATAGCTTTACACTGGGTGTTTGCACAGACTCCTATTGCTGAGCTGTGAAGTCGACACTTTAAGGCGGTAGTGAGAATATAGCCATTCCCTTCTCAGTACAGCCAGTCTGCTCTGGAGCGGGTTCTAAGCAGTAGGCCTATCTCTGAAAGCTTGTCTCTGCTGCCTGGCCACTGAGACCCTGTCATATACTACTGCTGTATTACTGTGTGGAGGGATGTCATGGTTACTTGTTACGGGTGGGACAAATGCAATGTGGCGAGTGTACTGTGGTACACATAGGTAGTTGCAGTCAGTGCTTTCTACTGCTGTGGCATGCTGCATTGCTGTGGTGTTGAGACACTGAAGCACTGGGATGTTGTGGTGTGCCGCAGCCCAGAGTCATCCTGTAGAGCTGATCCATCCATGGACCCTGAAGGCCAGGCATTTATCTCTCTGTATACCAGCTCTCCCAGTGCCACAGAGCATAACATGAAGACAACCAGCAGCGATATGAGTGGTCTGGGAGTGTACTGGAGCATTGTTGTGTTGAATATTCGATCATCACAGGAAGCTCCATGCTGATTATCCGGAAAGTTATCCGGAATGTTTGTTGCGGTATTGGGAGAATATTGAGAGAGAGGGATTTTGAATAATGAAAAAGAGAGAGCAAGTGAGAAACAGAGCGAGGGAGAGCGAGAGAGGGAGGGAGAGAGAGACACGGAGAGAGAGGCACGGAGAGGAGAAGCACGGAGAGGGAGGCACGGAGAGACACGGAGAGAGAGGCACGGAGAGAGAGGCACAGAGAGACACGGAGAGAGACAGAAAGAGAGAGAGAATATTGTATATGTAAATAACACTATTTCCTCTCTCAGACATTCTCTCTAAGATATTACAGTTTTTATCTAGCAATAAATAATGTGTTGAGAATTAGAAACTATAATAAAAGCCCTTTCATTTCTGGGTCGCCGCTGGCTGCCTCATGCAAAAGCTCCCGTTATTTGTTGGGAATGGCTTTGAGAGAAGTACAAACTGAGTTGCAGAAAAGCAATAAAGTGGTGTGTAATGAGGAGAAATCTTTACATTAGCAGCCTGTTGCTCAGATCCCAGTCTCTCTGTCTGCAGCTTGAAGCCAAGCCACTTGGAACAGTGAAGCTCATCTTCTCTAAAAATGAAACACTTTCGAACAGAAAGACGGTTAATGAGGAGAGGCTGAGCACAGCAGCAGGCCCCAGATCTGGTGGAGATGAAGCTGTGTGTGTGTGTGTGTGTGTGTGTGTGTGTGTGTGTGTGTGTGTGTGTCTTCTGCCGAAAGTTGAAAACGTCAGGATAATTGGATTTGAAGGAGCGCAATGTGGTATGTCTGTGTAAAATCAATATGACTGAATGTTCCTGTAATCAGTGTTATTTTTCATGTCAGGAGTAAATTGCTTAAAAGCAGTGACATTATCAAAGACAAATGTCCAAGACAAGGAAAAAAGCCCGGAGGTACAGAACATCAGACATCCTGCACAGGTTTATCTGCTAGGTCTTGCTGTGTTTCATGATGACTCAATAACACGTCTTTACTTTATCTGAAACTAGATAGCTAGGAGTGGGACAATGCACATGCTGTGGTCCTACGCCCTTTTCTCTTGGTAGGTCATTTAAATATATACAAAAACTGATTTGAGGGTCAAGAAGTGTAATTTAGTTCTCTCAATTAGGTTTTTATGTCCTCTTCCCAGATAGTCAGCCAGGCCCTGGGTTTATAGAGTATTGTTCTAGGTACTCAAAGGGCTAATGAGAGAAAGGGCCCAGTGAACAGGCATTTGAAGTTGTAATTTCAGGAGAATGATCCTCAGTAAATGAGTTCTTGTGAAATGAATAGTGTCCCAGGGAGAAAAGGAGTTTAAAAGCCTGAGAATTAATCAAATTATGAGTGTGACTGTTTGGGGAAATGTAGGAAATTGAGAGTGGCACTAAATTGGTGTGCGCGTGTGTCTGCGTGCGCGTGTGGAGGGCAGGCAGCGAGGTGCAGCAGGATTACATGCGTCCCATGCTGCTGTGACTTCTACGTGCACCTCCAGCCCTCCGCAGAGAGAAGGACTCCAGCCTGATGAAGTAGAGCAGGAGCACCATTCACCTCCTCTACAGGACGATGAAACATCTGCTCAAATTACAGGGGGACCGCAGGAGCCAAGTACACTCATTATTAAACCATGCGCACAAATCACACACGCACACTAACAACCTACACACACACACACACACGTCAGCTCAGCCCCAAGATACAGTAGTCCTTCTGTGTGCAGCTTTCTCAGAATGGCACTGCTACTCACACCATTGCATATCTGCTTAGAGCCTATTGCCCACCAGAATGGCTATATCATCACTGTTCTCTCTCTCTCTCTCTCTCTCTCTCTCTCTCTCTCTCTCTCTCTCTCTCTCTCTCTCTCTCTCTCTCTCTTTCTTTCCTGCCTCTGATGCTATGGCTTAACACAGGGGAGGTACCAGGAGAAAACACCTCTCTGTCTTATTGATGGTCTCTCTCTCTCCTGGTCTTTGTGTGTTTTCATAGGACAGAACTGCTCCCATTCCATGGTGATTGTGATCTATTTATGGTTGGAAATGCAATGATGCGGACAGCAGGCAGGCGGGCGGGGGGGCGGGCGGGCGGGCGGACGGGCAGACAGACAGACAGACAGACAGACAGACAGACAGACAGTGGGGGCAGTGAATACATAACGGCTGATGACTCAAACAGGGGCCCCCATCATCCTTCCCTCCCGCAAATGACTGAATTCCCTCCGTGACACACACACATACATACACACAAACACTGTGAATTCCCTCTGTGACTCCCCACCATCTCTCAGAGAAGAGAAATGATAGGAGAGGTCACAGCGTCATGTTCTCTGCTAGATTGGAATTTGTTTTGTACATCGTTTGCAGCGGGCGGCTTCTCGCTCGTTCCTCGCTGTTTTTCCGCCGGCGTGCGCACTAGAGATGTAAGACCTGGCACTGAAGAGCAGACAGGAATTGCATTAGCAGGCAGGTGATTGGTCACCTTGGGTAGACATTAGAGGAGCAGACAGTGCAGCAGCAGTTTCCCAGTCAGTCTAGATGCTGAGCAGAGCATACGTACCGTAATGGCCCTGTGTGTGTGTGTGTGTGTGTGTGTGTGTGTGTGTGTGTGTGATTGGTCTGTGGACTCATACCACACCAGTTTCATCATCTTCAGTAGTCTTATCTGCCGAAGAGGACATTTTCCAACCAATCTGTCTCTATAATTAAAACATAGTGTTCAGCTCTATACAGTCAATCAGTGTGTTTGACAGGATCAATTTGACCGAGACCAGCTGCAGAATCTTGTTCACATAATGAGTAGTTATTTGGGCTGCAAGTTCATTTACAAATCAGTAATTCTGTGCAGTCTGACTGCAATGTACTCTCAAACACAGTCATTGAGTGAGTCAGTGAGGCAGTCAGTCAGTCAGCCAGTCAGTATTGAGCCATTTCTGATTTTGTATCTGGGTCTTTCTATAAACTAGGGTACCAGTGAGGAGTTCCTACGCTGGACAACTTGTTACAGATGTTGATAAATCCCTGAGAATAATCTGCCACATTTTTTTCATGTTAATACTTTAAGACATAAGGGGGGATCATAGCTACTGTATATTCAATCAAATTCACGGGTTCATTTAAAATCTATGTTTAACCCTTTCTCATGTTTGGTGTCTTGAACATTGGATTTGTCCAAAAAAGTCAAGTGAGGAACGGCTGTTGTAATAGCGCCTGCAATGCAACAAATCTGACATTTCCTCAATTTGGGGCTTGAAAATCCTTGTAATGATTGTAGCCAATTTCTAAGTTGTCCTGTTCCCTTATAATTATCAGTGATTTCCTTTTTGATCCGTTTTTGTGAGAGGTGTGGCCACTTTCGTTTGTTTTCCGGCACTTCAATTGAAGGGTGCTGCGCTACTGTGTTGCGGTTAAACCACGTGTGGTTATTATGAGGACGACATCTAATTCTTTCCATAACAATCCTTCCAGTACAAAAGGAACCTGGTTTTCTGGTGGCTTTCTCATTATAAAAACAGCGATGGTGAGATTCAAATGGTGAGATTAATGCTACCTCTATTCAAGGCTTTATTATGTGTCGCTGTGTCGGCCACACAGGCTACAGGAAAATCACCCCTACACCCATCCAATTTATTTAGTCAGGCCACATTATTTTCACATATTTTAGAATGTAATGATAATTTGAATATCAATGCATTGGTAAGGCCTCAAAAATGCATTGTTCTTAAAGTGGTATTGGCCTTATGTTTTTTTTGGGGGGGGGGTTCTATAATAGGCCATATATGTACAATTATATAAATTATACAATTGTATACTATTGACGTCCTTGAATTGAAGTGCTTGAATTTGACTTGCCAATGTCTTTATAAATCCTGCTTAAAGGATGTATAGTCCTAGACCTATGTTGTTATATAGGCAGAGTTATGGGACAATTTGCATATATTGCTCTAAGTACACATGTGGAACTGCATAAGTCTTTCTTAATTTTGTTTCAAACCATTTCAAAATTGTTACCCAAACATAAAACACTGGCCCCATTAGTTATAGAAAGACCCATCTACATAGCAGGTGGTTCCAGGTATACGGTCCATGTAGAACCTTAGACACAGAGTGTTACAGTTTTCTTCCGTCGAAAGAGAGGAGGACCAAAACGCAGCGTGGTTATAGTTGAACATCTTTAATAAAGATGATAATGTGAACAAAATACTTATACAAAACAAGAAAAACGTGGAAAACAGAAAACAGTCCTAACTGGTGCAAAAACACAGAGACAGGAACAATCACCCACGAAATACCCAAAGAATATGGCTGCCTAAATATGGTTCCCAATCAGAGACAACGATAAACACCTGCCTCTGATTGAGAACCACTCTAGGCAACCGTAGACTTTCCTAGACTACTTAACTAAACACAATCCCATAAACTACAAAACCCCTAGACAAAACAAACCACATAAATCACCCATGTCACACCCTGGCCTAACCAAAAGGTGCGGACTCCCGGCCGCACACCTAAACCCATAGGGGAGGGTCTGGGTGGGCGTCTGTCGGTGGCGGCTCTGGCGCTGGACGTGGACCCCACTCCATCATAGTCTTTGTCCACCTCCTTAGCGTCCTTAGATTGGCGACCCTTGCCGTTGACCTTGGCCTACTAATCTTAACAAAGGGCCCCACTGGACTGAGGGGCAGCTCCGGACTGAGCGACAGCTCGGGACCGAGGGGTAGCTTGGGACCGAGGGGTAGCTCAAGACTGAGGGGTAGCTCAGGACTGAGAGCAAGCTCAGGACTGAGAGGAAGCTCAGGACTGAGAGGAAGCTCAGGACTGAGAGGAAGCTCAGGCAGGTTGATGGCTCTGGCAGATCCTGGCTGACTGGTGGTTCTGGCAGATTCTGGCTGACTGGTGGCTCTGGCAGATCCTGGCTGACTGGCGGCTCTGGCAGATCATGGCTGACTGGCGGATCCTGGCTGACTGGCGGATCCTGGCTGACTGGAGGATCCTGGCAGACTGGCGGCTCTGGAGAATCCTGGCAGACTGGTGGCTCTGGCGGATCCTGGCAGACTGGCGGCTCTAGCGGATCCTGGCTGACTGGCTGCTCCATGCTGACTGGCTGCTCTGGCTGCTCCATGCTGACTGGCGACTCTGGCGGCTCATGACAGGCGGGAGACTCTGGCGGCTCATGACAGGCGGGAGACTCTGGCGGCTCATGACAGGCGGGAGACTCTGGCGGCTCATGACAGGCGGGAGACTCTGGCGGCTCATGACAGGCGGGAGACTCTGGCGGCTCATGACAGGCGGGAGACTCTGGCGGCTAATGACAGGCGGGAGACTCTGGCGGCTCATGACAGGCGGGAGACCAGTTGCGTAGAGCCGGCTTCATGGCACTTGGCTCGATGCCCACTCTAGCCCGGCCGATACGCGGAGCTGGTATGTACCGCACCGGGCTATGCACCCGCACTGGGGACACCGTGCACTCCACAGCATAACACGGTGCCGGCCCGGTCTCTCTAGCCCCCCGGTAAGCACAGGAAGTTGGCGCAGGTCTCCTACCTGGCTTCGCCATATTCCCTGTGTGCCACCCGCCAATACATTTTTGGGGCTGACTCTCGGGCTTCCTTGCCAACCATGTTCCCTTGTAACGCCGGCTCCTCTCTCCGGCTGCCTCTGCTCTCCTAAGTGCCTCTACCTGTTCCCCTGGGAGGCGATGTCTTCCAGCCAGGATCTCCTCCCAAGTGTAGCAACCCTTGCCGTCCAACACATCCTCCCATGTCTATTCCTCTTTGCGCAGCTCCTGCTGCCGCTGCATGTCACCACGCCGCTTGGTCCTGTTGTGGTGGGTGATTCTGTTACGGTTTCTGATTGAGAACCACTCTAGAGAACCACTCTAGGCAACCATAGACTTTCCTAGACTTCTTAACTAAACACAATCCCATAAACTACAAAACCCCTAGACAAAACAAACCACATAAATCACCCATGTCACACCCTGGCCTAACCAAAATAATAAAGAGAACACAGAATACTAAGACCAGGGCGTGACACAGAGGGCTTTACATGGAACCCAAAAGAGTTCTACCTGGAACCAAAAAGGATTCTCCTACGGTAACAGCTAAAGAACCCATTTGGAACACTTTTTTTCTAAGAGTGTACCTGCTGTAATCATGTTTCCCAGCTGTGAGACGCAGAGCTGAAGGACAGGCTCATGATATCACATAAGGCTGTGCAGAGCGGTGACGGCTCCACCGTGTCTACCTGACAGCATCACAAAAAGCTGATTTGCTGTAAAACGCTTCCAGACTTTGTTCTGCTTCATACTGACCGGCTTAAGTGGCACCTTTCAGTGTGTATGTGTGCGCCAGGGTTTCCGTTAGTCTGTTGACCCGGGAGAAACAATGATCCCATCGCAAAATAGTTACCATGTATCTTATTCATCACATGCACACATCACACAGAGCCTATTTTGAGCTGAATATCGCCTGGAGTGAAACGTGCCTTTCATTGTCATTGCGCAACTATTTTAAATGCAATCGCATGTTAAAAACGTTTTTTATGGAAACGTGGAGGCAATTATTTTAGACTTCCTTTGAAACCAGCATGTTTCTCCTGTTCTGTTGGTTTTCATCTCAACTTTTTTTCTTTGTCCAAAAGCCTAGTTGTTGTATTTTTAGATTCCCCCTCTTTCTAAACTTCTAACAAAGATTTCAATCTATGTCACATATGATCATGTGCTCTGTTTACAATGCTGTTTTCCAGCTAATTTTATTGGCTGCTTCATTACAGGAGTTGCATGTTCTGTTAATATTAATTACCATAATCTAATCCCATTTAAAGTCTTCCCGGTCACGTTGTCCGGCACCACATTTTCGTAACGTTGCACGTGTCCCTCCCTCCCACTGTAGACCATTCATCAGACTGTGTATACTGTTTACTTATCAAACACAACCCTGGCTCAGAGAACCACAATGCACCAGAGCACCATGCTGACAGACAGGCCCTCTTTCAACACAGGGACCATGGAAGAGATTGAAGTAAGCTGTAGAAATGACAGCAATGGATAGTTTGGACAGCGCGGCTGCAATACATAATTAGGTAGCGGTGCGCTGGTAGAGGATGGAACATCTGCTCACTTATCTGAGAGAGCGAGAGAGAGCGAGAGAGAGAGAGAGAGAGAGCGAGAGAGAGCGAGAGAGAGAGAGAGAGAGAGAGAGAGAGAGAGAGAGAGAGCGAGAGAGAGAGAGAGAGAGAGAGAGAGAGAGAGCGAGAGAGAGAGAGAGAGAGAGAGAGAGAGAGAGAGAGAGAGAGAGAGAGAGAGAGAGAGAGAGAGAGAGAGAGAGAGAGAGAGAGAGAGAGAGAGTAACCGACGGTGATGGATGAAGACTTTAACCGTTTAAATAGGCCTACATTCATTTTAGGATTGTAAAAAATGTGTTTGAACTTTAGTTCCATGTAGATGAACCGGAGCGTTTGCTAATGATTATAAGCAATTGTTTTGCTAACTTAATCTGTCTATGAAACTTTTTGTCTATGAAACTTTCTCCTCTTTCCAACTGTCCTTTGATGCTGTAGCAGCTAATCTTCTAGATCTGCGGGGTTGTAGAGTGATGCTGGAGCAGCTAATCTTCTAGATCGGCGGGGTTGTAGAGTGATGCTGGAGCAGCTAATCTTCTAGATTGGCGGGGTTGTAGAGTAATGCTGGAGCAGCTAATCTTCTAGATCCGCGGGGTTGTAGAGTGATGCTGGAGCAGCTAATCTTCTAGATCCGCAGGGTTGTAGAGTAATGCTGGAGCAGCTAATCTTCTAGATCCGCGGGGTTGTAGAGTGATGCTGGAGCAGCTAATCTTCTAGATCGGCGGGGTTAGAGTGATGCTGTAGCAGCTAATCTTCTAGATCGGCGGGGTTGTAGAGTGATGCTGGAGCAGCTAATCTTCTAGATTGGCGGGGTTATAGAGTGATGCAGGAGCAGGTAATCTTCTAGATCCGCGGGGTTGTAGAGTGATGCTGGAGCAGCTAATCTTCTAGATCCGCGGGGTTGTAGAGTGATGCTGGAGCAGCTAATCTTGTAGATCGGCAGGGTTGTAGAGTGATGCTGGAGCAGCTAATCTTCTAGATTGGCGGTGTTGTAGAGTGATGCTGGAACAGCTAATCTTCTAGATTGGCGGTGTTGTAGAGTGATGCTGGAGCAGCTAATCTTCTAGATTGGCGGTGTTGTAGAGTGATGCTGTAGCAGCTAATCTTCTAGATCGGCGGGGTTGTAGAGTGATGCTGTAGCAGCTAATCTTCTAGATCGGCGGGGTTGTAGAGTGATGCTGGAGCAGCTAATCTTCTAGATCGGCAGGGTTGTAGAGTGATGCTGTAGCAGCTAATCTTCTAGATCGGCGGTGTTGTAGAGTGATGCTGGAGCAGCTAATCTTCTAGATCGGCGGGGTTGTAGAGTGATGCTGGAGCAGCTAATCTTCTAGATCGGCGGTGTTGCAGAGTGATGCTGGAGCAGCTAATCTTCTAGATCAGCGGTGTTGTAGAGCGCTATAGGCTACGACACTTAATTGAAAATATAGATTGATGTGTGGATTTTCTTTTATACAATGCACATTTTCATTGCTTGTTAGTAAATAAATAAACCACTTCTTTTAAAATAGGTTGAATGTGCCTGACTATTCATTAATTATTCAACAGCCGTTAACAAGGTTGTTCTGGCTCTGAGGCCTATAGCCTAAGGTGCTAATTTTGTGTCAAATTTATAGACAAATCAACGCTGATCAGACCCGGTCTTGGCTGATATGCTTCCCTAGGCTGGGGTGGCAGGTAGCCTAGTGGTTAGAGTGTTGGACTAGTAACTGAACAGTAACAATATCAAATCCCTGAGCTGACAAGATAAAAATATGTTGTTCTGCCCCTGGACAAGACAGTTAACCCACTGTTCCTAGTCTGTCATTGAAAATAAGAATTTGTTCTTAACTGATTTGCCTAGTTAAATAAAGGTAAAATAAATAGGCAATATTTTTTTTTAAATGACACCCTCCTATCCCCGTATAGAAGAATAGTAGCCTAAGCTATACCGTGTTGGCCCGCAATGGACTTTTATGAACGCCCATGTGGTAGTCTACTGTTTGGAACACAGGCAATTCATTTCTGTTAATGCATGTATTAATTACAGAAATGTACCATTCTTATTCTCGAAATGGAAACGTTTGCAGAGTTCATAATCTGCTATACTTGTGAGAAACAAGTTTTGGTTTATTTCATACAGTCTTTTACGCGCTCCATGTGAGAATTGAGCACATGTCTG
This sequence comes from Oncorhynchus mykiss, assembly GCF_013265735.2. NCBI lineage: Eukaryota > Metazoa > Chordata > Actinopteri > Salmoniformes > Salmonidae > Oncorhynchus > Oncorhynchus mykiss. The sequence goes on along the minus strand of NC_048574.1, from coordinate 66,100,123 downwards.
GGTTCTCTGTCCTGTTAATGTAGACAGAGTGTCTGGGTGCTCTGTCCTGTTAATGTAGACAGAGTGTCTGGGTGCTCTGTCCTGTTAATGTAGACAGAGCGTCTGGGTGCTCTGTCCTGTTAATGTAGACAGAGCGCCGTGCGCATTAGCACGCATAGAGGTACCTGGCCTGCTTCTCACATTTTTTCTTCACCTCACACAGTTAGTCAACAAAGTCTGTTTTTATTATTACAGCCATTCAAATGATCAAATCAAATAAATGTTTATTGGTCACATACACATATTTAGCAGATGTTATTGCGGGTGTAGCGAAATGCTAGCTCCAACAGTGTAGTAGTATCTAACAATTCACAACAATACACAAATCTAAAAAGTTAAAGAATGGAGTTAAGAAATATATAAATATTAGGACAAGCAATGTCAGAGTGGCATTGACTAAAATACAGTTGAATAGAATACAGTATATAGATATGAGATGAGTAAAGCAGCATGTAAACATTATTAAAGTGACTAGTGTTCCATTATTAAAGTGGCCAGTGATTCCATGTCTGTGTATACAGGGCAGCAGCCTCTAAGGTACAGGGTTGAGTAACCAGGTGGTAGCCGGCTAGTGATGGATATTTAACAGTCTGATGGCCTTGAGATAGATGCTGTGTTTCAGTCTCTCTGTCCCAGCTTTGATGCACCTGTACTGACCTCACCTTCTGGATGATAGCGGGGTGAACAGGCCGTGGCTCAGGTGGTTGATGTCCTTGATGATCTTTTTGGCCTTCCTGTGACATTGGGTGCTGTAGGTGTCCTTGAGGGCAGGCAGTGTGCCTCTGGTGATGCGTTGGACAGACCATACCACCCTCTGGAGAGCCCTGCGGTTGTGGGCAGTGCAGTTGCCGTATCAGGCGGTGATACAGCCCGACAGGATGCTCTCAATTGTACATCTGTAAAAGTTCCTGAGGGTCTGAGGGACCAAGGTGAATTTCTTCAACCTCCTGAGGTTGAACAGGCACTGTTGCATCTTCTTCACCACACTGTCTGTGTGGGTGGACCATTTCAGATTGTCAGTGATGTGTTCGCCGAGGAACTTGAAGCTTTCCACCTTCTCCACTGCGGTCCCGTTAATGTGGATAGGGGCGTGCTCCCTCTGCTGTTTCCTGTAGCCCACGATCAGCTCCTTTGTTTTGTTGACGTTGAGGGAGAGGTTATTTTTCTGGCACCACTCCGCCAGAGCCCTCATCTCCTCCCTGTAGGCTGTCTCATCATTGTTGGTAATCAGGCCTACTACAGTTGTCATCTGCAAACTTGATGATTGAGTTGGAGGCGTGCGCAGCCACGCAGTCATGGGTGAACAGGAAGTACATTATTTCTCAAATTATGGCATCCTCTCTTTGAAGAACATATCCCAATGCCATCGAATGACCGCGTATGCAGCTATTTGGGGAAAAGAGGGAGAAAACCCATCGGTCTTCGTTTGAATGAATGGTTTTGCGCGTCGAATTAGGATTATATGCAGAAAAGCCAACAGACAAGGACATGGTAGGCATATATCTTTATGGTGACTTCATTAATGTTGTGTTAATACGAAAATGCGACAGATCCACTACAACTTGGCATTTCTTCATTTGTTGATTAATATTTGTGAGTAATAACCTGAATAATAAGGAAATTACTTGATAATAACGAAGTGAATGTCTTGTTTAACCCTGAACGGTTATTTCGGTGACCGTGTATATTGCCTGACCAATTACCGTAACCTCAAATTCCAAGACCGTCACAGCTGATGCCTATACAGGCTTCTAGTAGTGGCAGTCATTCAGTGTAACAAACATCAGAGAATAAATTAGCCCATGATGCTAAGTGAAGTCTGTGCCACTGAGAACCCCAGCCAGCCTAGATGTTGGGACCTGGACCAGTTTGGTGGGGGATTTTTACTTCTCTCTGTCTCTCTCACTCTCTCTCCCTCTCGCTATCTCGCTCTCTCCCTCTCTCTCGTAAATATGTGCCAGTGAAAACTTCATAACCTCTCTCCCTCCAGAGAGAGCAGAGCGACCTCGACCGGCCGCCACCAGGGTCTTAACTGCACTCTGATGAGCAAACATTTGCATAGGGAAAGTGAAATATCTTACCATGTTCGTTTCTTTCATGGCATGGAATGGAAAGAGAGAGAGAGGGAAGGGGCTGTAGGCACGGAGTCACACAGTAGGCTGTCTCATCATTGTTGGTAATCAGGCCTACTACAGTTGTCATCTGCAAACTTGATGATTGAGTTGGAGGCGTGCGCAGCCACGCAGTCATGGGTGAACAGGAAGTACAGGAGAGGGCTGAGCACGAACCCTTGTGGGACATCCATTCAGGTGACGTAGAAGTGATATGATCATTAACTAGCCTCCCAAAGCACTTCATGATGACAGAAGTGACTGCAACGGGGCTATACTAATTTAGTTCAGTTATCTTTGCTTTTTTGGGTACAGGAACAATGGTGGATATATTGGGATAGGAATAGGGAGAGATTGAATATGTCCGTAAACACTGAGGACGCGGCTAGGGATGCTGTCTGGTCTGGCAGCCTTGCAAGGGTTAACAAGCTTGAATGTCTTACTCACGTCGGCCACAGAGAATGAGAGCCCACAGTCCTTGGGAGCGGGCCGGTCGGTGGCACTGTGCTATCCTCAAAGCGGGTGATGAAGGTGTTTAGCTTGTCTGGAAGCAAGACGTCGGTGTCCGTGACTTGACTGGTTTTCCCTTTGTAATTCGTGATTATCTGTAGACCCTGCCACATATGTCTCGTGTCTGAGCTGTTGAATTGCAACTCCACTTTGTCTCTGCACTGACTTTTTGCCTGTTTGATTGCCTTACGGAGAAAATACCTACACTGTTTGTATTCAACCATATTCCCAGTCACCTTACCATGGTTAAATGCGGTGGTTTGCACTTTCAGTTTTGCACTAATGCTGCCATCTATCCACAGTTTCTGGTTTGGGTAGGTTTTAATAGTCACCGTGGGAACAACATCCCCATACATTAACTCAGTCACCGTGTCCGTGACATTGTTAATGTTATTCTCAGAGGCTACCCAGAACATATCCCAGTCCGCGTGATCAAAACAATCTTAAAGCATGGATTCCAATTGGTCAGACCAGCGTTGAATAGACCTTAGCACTGGTACTTCCTGTTTGAGGTTCTGCCTAGAGGAAGGGAGGAGAAAAATTTTGTTGTGATCTCATTTTCCGAAGGGAGGGCTGGGGAGGGCCTTGTAGACATCCCGAAAGGGCGAATAGCAGTGATCATGTGTTTTAGTAGCGCGGTGTACTACAGCCAATGTGTTGATAGAACTTCAGGAGCAATTTCCTCAAAATTGCTTTGTTAAAATCCCCAGCTACAATAAAGGCGGACTCAGTAAAAGTGGTTCCCAGTTTGGACAAAGTCCAGTGGAGTTCCACGAGGGCTGTCGTGGTATCGGCTTGAGGGGGAATATACACGTCTGTGACTATAACCGAAGATAATTATCTTGGGAGGTAATACGGTCAACATTTGATTGAGGTTTTCTAGGTCAGATGAACGAAATGACTTGAGTTTCTGTCTGCTCTCACAATCACACCATGAGTAGTTAATCATGAAACATACACCTCTGCCTTTCTTCTTCCCGGAGAGTTCTTACTTTCTGTCTGCACGATGTGCTGAGAACCCAGCTGGCTGTATGTACTGGGACAGTATATCCGGAGAGAGCCATGATTCCGTGAAACAGAGTATGTTACAGTCCCTGATGTCTCTCTGGAAGGAGATCCTCACCCTGAGCTCGTCTACTTTATTGTCCATAGACTGAACATTGGCGAGTAATATACTCAGAAGCGGTGGTGGTGTCCCTCCCTCCTGAGTCAGACTAGAAGTCCACTCCGAATACCTCATCTCCACCCGCAGCGTCTTGGATCAGCCTCTGGGATAAGTTCAATTGCCCTGCGGGAACGAACAAAGGATCCAATTCAGGAAAGCACTATTCCTCGTCGTAATGCTGTTGAGTTACCGCCTCTTTGATATCCAAACGTTCTTTCCGGCTGAATGTAATAACACAAAACACGTTGTGGTGTAAAAAAATGTAAGAAATAACACACAAAATAACGAAATACTGCAAAGTTGCTTTGGAGCTAGTAGCAGAACTGCCATGTCTGTCGGCGCCATATAATAGTTCCTTACAGTATAATCAGCATTGCTGAGAAGTAGGCTATGGCTCTGTTGCGTGTATTTATTTATATTTGAATGATTGTCAACTTCATCTTCATACTATAGCATAGCTGTCCCCTTCATACTTTCTGTCACGCCCTGACCTTAGAGATCATTTTATTTCTCTATTTGGTTAGGTCAGGGTGTGACTAGGGTGGGCATTCTAGTTTTTCATTTCTAGGTTGGCCTAGAATGGTTCCCAATCAGAGGCAGTCTATCGTTGTCTCTGATTGGGGATCATATTTAGGCAGCCTTTTTCCACCTGTTGTGTGTGTGGGATCTTGTTTTTGTATTGTAGCCTTTTTGCACTACAAAGCTGCACGTTCGTTCTGTTACTCTTTATTGTTTTGTTGCTGGTTCACATGAATAAACATGATGAACACCTTCCACGCTGCACCTTGGTCCAATCCTTCCAACAACGATCGTTACACTTTCCTTGTCAGTTCATTATCTTATAGCCTACTTTCGTGAAATCATAAGGTAGGCCTAGGTTTGTTAATACGTTTTAAGGAAAGGAGAAATATTTGCTCTTTTACAGAATATGACATTCGCTGGTGGCTTTGATTGACGGGTTCTTTTACAGGGGTGTGTGTGTGTGTGAGTTAACTTATTCTCTCTATAGGCCTATATGTCCATTCAGAAAGTTTCCTAAAGTAGCCTGTCTGGACTCCATCTCTTTAATAACAGTCAAATGCTCCTTTCATGATTTAATCTCGTAAAAGGCTTATTTTCTTCGGCTACATTATTTCTCAAATTATGGCATCCTCTCTTTGAAGAACATATCCCAATGCCATCGAATGACCGCGTATGCAGCTATTTGGGGAAAAGTGGGAGAAAACCCATCGGTCTTCGTTTGAATGAATGGTTTTGTGCGTCGAATTAGGATTATATGCAGAAAAGCCAAAAGACAAGGACATGGCAGGCATATATCTTTATGGTGACTTCATTAATGTTGTGTTAATACGAAAATGCGACAGATCCACTACAACTTGGCATTTCTTCATTTGTTGATTAATATTTGTGAGTAATAACCTGAATAATAAGGAAATTACTTGATAATAACGAAGTGAATGTCTTGTTTAACCCTGAACGGTTATTTCGGTGACCGTGTATATTGCCTGACCAATTACCGTAACCTCAAATTCCAAGACCGTCACAGCTGATGCCTATATAGGCTTCTAGTAGTGGCAGTCATTCAGTGTAACAAACATCAGAGAATAAATTAGCCCATGATGCTAAGTGAAGTCTGTGCCACTGAGAACCCCAGCCAGCCTAGATGTTGGGAGCTGGAGCAGTTTGGTGGGGGATTTTTACTTCTCTCTGTCTCTCTCACTCTCTCTCCCTCTCGCTATCTCGCTCTCTCCCTCTCTCTCGTAAATATGTGCCAGTGAAAACTTCATAACCTCTCTCCCTCCAGAGAGAGCAGTGCGACCTCGACCGGCCGCCACCAGGGTCTTAACTGCACTCTGATGAGCAAACATTTGCATAGGAAATGTGAAATATCTTACCATGTTGGTTTCTTTCCTGGCATGGAATGGAAAGAGAGAGAGAGGGAAGGCACGGAGTCACACAGTATCCATAGTGGAAGAGAAAGAGACGAGAGACAGAACTAGATGCCAAAATCCACACAGACATTAATTTGCAGCGCTACATGGGACTGGTAGTGATGATGAGAGAGAGAGAGACAGATTACTACTGAGTCACAGTTGGTGACCAGAGAAAGTCAGAATACCTAACAACCTTCACAAATGGGTTGTTAAATGTCAGTTCTATAGTATACTGCAGATATCTATTGAAAATCATATCGTCTGCCATCATTATATGAAGAACCTTTCCCATTGTTAGAATACAGAGACCTAAAAGTACTCCCAAATTAATCTGTGTGTTAGCGCATGTAGGTTATAAAACAACTCCTGCAATACCTGCGTGTTCCTCTGCTGAGCGAGAGAGCAGCATTCTCAGCATGTGTAATTAAGTAGCACATTGTGCAGTGAGTCTGTGGCCCTAGACCCCGAGCTGTCTGGGCAGAGCCTGTACGGTAATTGGTAAATTTACTGGAATCAATGTGCAGGGAGCGCAGCCCGACAGACTGCCTGTCTCAGCAGGCTCTAAGAACAGAGGGAAGAAGAAGAGAAAGAGTAGAAAGGAGGAGAAGAGAGAAAACAGAAAGGGAATGGAGGAACCACAGAATAAGGAGGAGAGGAGGAGGAGAGCAAACAGACAAGGTGAAGAAGAAGCAAAAGCAAAAGAACAGAACAGATGAACAGGACCGGACAGAACAGAACAGATGAACAGAACAGAACAGATGAACAGAACAGAACAGATGAACAGGACAGGACAGAACAGAACAGAACAGATGAACAGAACAGAACAGATGAACAGAACAGAACAGATGAACAGAACAGAACAGAACAGATGAACAGAACAGAACAGAACAGATGAACAGGACAGAACAGAACAGATGAACAGAACAGAACAGAACAGATGAACAGGACAGAACAGAACAGATGAACAGAACAGAACAGAACAGATGAACAGGACAGAACAGAACAGAACAGATGAACAGGACAGGACAGAACAGAACAGAACAGAACAGAACAGAACAGAACAGAACAGAACAGGTGAACAGAACAGAACAGAACAGATGAACAGGACAGAACAGAACAGATGAACAGAACAGAACAGAACAGATGAACAGAACAGAACAGAACAGATGAACAGAACAGATGAACAGGACAGAACAGAACAGATGAACAGAACAGAACAGAACAGAACAGATGAACAGGACAGAATAGAACAGATGAACAGAACAGAACAGATGAACAGGACAGGACAGAACAGAACAGATGAACAGGACAGGACAGAACAGAACAGAACAGATGAACAGGACAGGACAGGACAGAACAGAACAGATGAACAGGACAGGACAGAACAGAACAGAACAGAACAGATGAACAGAACAGAACAGAACAGAACAGATGAACAGGAGAGGACAGAACAGAACAGAACAGGAGAGGACAGATGAACAGGACAGGACAGGACAGAACAGAACAGATGAACAGGACAGGACAGAACAGAACAGAACAGAACAGATGAACAGAACAGAACAGAACAGAACAGATGAACAGGAGAGGACAGAACAGAACAGAACAGGAGAGGACAGAACAGAACAAAACAGAACAGAACAGATGAATAGGACAGGACAGAACAAAACAGATGAACAGAACAGGACAGAACAAAACAGATGAACAGAACAGGACAGAACAGAACAGATGAATAGGACAGGACAGAACAGTACAGAACAGGACAGAACAGGAGAGGTGAACAAAACAGGACAGAACAGAACAGGACAGGACAGAACAGAACAGATGAACAGGACAGAACTGAACAGAACAGATGAACAGAACAGAACAGATGAACAGAACAGAACAGAACAGATGAACAGAACAGAACAGAACAGATGAACAGGACAGAACAGAACAGAACAGATGAACAGAACAGAACAGAACAGATGAACAGGACAGAACAGAACAGAACAGAACAGATGAACAGGACAGGACAGAACAGAACAGATGAACAGGACAGGACAGAACAGAACAGAACAGAACAGATGAACAGGACAGGACAGGACAGAACAGAACAGAACAGAACAGAACAGATGAACAGGACAGGACAGGACAGAACAGAACAGAACAGATGAACAGAACAGAACAGAACAGATGAACAGGAGAGGACAGAACAGAACAGGACAGAACAGAACAGATGAATAGGACAGGACAGAACAGTACAGAACAGGACAGAACAGGAGAGGTGAACAAAACAGGACAGAACAGAACAGATGAACAGGACAGGACAGAACAGAACAGATGAACAGGACAGGACAGAACATAACAGATTAAAAGGTCAGAACAGAACAGGACAGATGAACAGAACAGGACAGAACAGAACAGATTATAAGGTCAGAACAGAACAGGACAGATGAACAGAACAGGACAGAACAGAACAGATTAAAAGGTCAGAACAGAACAGGACAGATGAACAGAACAGGACAGAACAGAACAGGACAGATTAACAGAACAGGACAGAACAGAACAGTACAGGGCAGAACAGGACAGAATAGAACAGATTAACAGAACAGGACAGGACAGATTAACAGAACAGGACAGATTAACAGAACAGGACAGAATAGAACAGATTAACTGAACAGAACAGAACAGATGAACAAAACAAATGAACTGAACAGATGAACAGAACAGAACAGATTAACAGAAGTAAGTACAGGACAGGAGAGGAGAGGGAAAACCAAACAACATTTTGGTTTCAGAGAGAGAGGAAGAGTACACTGTACAGTACAGGATTAGAAGGAACAGATCAGTGGAGAGAAGAAAAAACAGAACAGAATAAGCAGAGGAGACTGTTTAGAGAGAGAGGGAGTACCCCGGAGATGGATAGAGTGATGTGTGTATCTCTATGGAGAGTACACTAAGACAGGGTTAGTCTGGTCTGAGAAGTATGTCTTCCTCTTATTTTGATTCGAGCCATCCCCCACAGGTCCTGTCAAGCCTTGATCCACTGCTGAGGTCAGATTTACAGAGGCAAGGTCACTGTGCTGTTTATTGATCAGCCTGTCTGTCTGTCTAGCTATCTTACAGCATTGGTTGGTGGGAAAAGTGTATATTTTCAAAGCATTAGGGCTTATTTCTCCACAAGGTTTTTAGTTTGAATACACATAGGGCATAGAGGAAAAGGACCATTTGCGTTTACCCACAGAGTTCTCTTACCGAAGACGGTTGGAAAAATAACTTCCTGTATCGTGCGTGTCGGAAAAGATTTGGAATGTTGGGGGAAAGTATTTAAGAATTTAAAGCGGGTACTTCATCAATAGCCTCCTACCTAACTTTTCTTTCAGATGTATTTTTCAAGCGGCTCACCGCCAGTGCTGCAAGGACGTTGAAGGACAAAAACCCAGACCAAAAGGAACAGTCTCACAGTTCACAATGAGTCCAGGACAACCCTGAACAAGAACAACCCTGACCAAGAATTCAACCTCTTTGCAGAAAACAAAACTCGTCAGATTTTCAGAAGCTAGGTCGATTAGCTAGCTCAATGCACACTGATTTTCTATTCTGGATAGACCTGGAGAGAAGAAAACATTGTACTCTGGAGTTATTCCTAACCTGATACTAACCTAGAAAAACATAGTATAGATACCCATTATACAGTCTACATTGGAATATTTAAAGCAGGTGAAAGCACAATAGGTGAAAGGGCATGAACAGATGCACAGTGCTTAGGGCGGCGGCCTGCTTTGTTCAAAACATTCCCTTGCCGTGTGTGTGTGTGTGTGTGTGTGTGTGTGTGTGTGTGTGTGTGTGTGTGTGTGTGTGTGTGTGTGTGTGTGTCTGTCTGTCTGTCTGTCTGTCTGTCTGTTTGCATGCACACACGCATTTGTGTGTGTGTCTGTGTCGTAGCCTTCAAAGCCTGGGAGTCTGAGAAGGAGAAGTCATGAAATATTGGTAGCCAGCTCCGACACCCCTTGACCTGCCCTTTATGAGGTGTGGATCAGAAGATGAGTTCTCTGTCTGTCTTCGTGTGTGTGAAACCCTGGGGTCATTTAGACATTTAACAGGCGTGGACCTAGTGTCTTCAGGTGGCAATGAAATAGGAATTATAGGACAATATAAATGAAAATTGCACTCCTTTAAAGATTTGGTTTACCTCTTGGCTTGGCAATTATTTTGCGCTGTGTCCCGTGTCTGCTTGAGAGAGATGTAAATTACTCAAAGTGCAGGGTTTCGCAGGGTCACAGTTGGGACTGTAATGATATCAGCCTCTTAGCCTCTACCTGAGTAGTGAGAATATATTATTTGTACTGAAAACAAGCTGGCATGGATGTGTGAATACAGACACAGTTATCCCTCACATAAACTGTAGTATCCTTCACTCTCATGTGGGTGAAGTGACTTCATAAAGTATCCTCTGTTTATTGAACAGTTGTCATGGCAACATTACCTAAAAAAAAGGAAAGAAAAGTCTGAAATGTATCCTATGCTAATTAGTAGCATCAGTTGACTTTTAGAAGTCAACACTGTCCTTGTTTTTTCATCACAAGGTTTATCAGATGTGTTCTCTAAATCTCACGTCTGTCACTAATAGAGAATGGAACTCTAAGCAGTAAACACACATTTTTCTTTTCAACCTCATGCTTCATTTTACATTGGAGCTTATTATCAATAATCCAACTGTTTCCCTATCCTTCTTACCTGTGATTCGTGAAGTGAGGAGACTGTAATAACTGTCTCAAAAAGACTTTAGATCTTTAGTTGGACTTTAGGTCCAACTGTAAAGTAACTGAATTATGTCCAGCAGAGGCTGATTACCTCTAAAATACCACCTCATTCAAGATTTTAAATTCTCTGATATGATCATGATCGCTCTCTTCATATATCTACATGGCTTTTTAAAGTTATTCAAAAGCACAAATTCATTGCGGTGTGTCTCTTTAAATTACTGTTGTTCCTCTATCTCCAAATCCCTTATTTTGATGTGTGCCTCATGGGCTGCGTTTACACAGGCAGGCCAATTCTGATCTTTTCACATCCAATCTTTCTCAGAGCTGATTTGATTGGTCAAAAGGCCAATTAGTGGAAAAAGATCACAAATGGGCTGCCTGTGTAAACACAGCCATATCGCCTTCAGCTAACAGTAAACCACTCCGACTCTCATGAGGAACGTCTGTTGATTTACCATTCAGGAGTGTGTTTGTTCTCAGAGCTAACATATGAATGTGCTATCAGGATCTCTGAGATGAGATAATAGCATTACATAATGCCTCTATTGTCTTGTTCAGTTGAGGGGAAACGTTTTGAAATGGCGTGAAACGGGGAAGTACTATCTGCAGAGATTTTACTACTGAACATAACCAAGGTCTAGTTGTGAGCCCTGTAGCTCAAATTGCTCGTAATAGCCATGCAGCTACCCATAGGGCATTATCTCACTGCTACTTGGGGAGAGAAGAGAAACACCACAATTACTCCACAGGGAATTGAAGAAAAAAGACCCATTGACAAATGGGAAGGGTTGAAGTGGATCGTTATGACTCTGGTGTCCTGTCTGTTTCCAAAAGCTGCTGATAAGTTAGCTCTTCTAAGGCACTATAGGGGTCTATTTGTGAGGGGTCTATTTAGTGAGGGGTCCATTTGAACCACAATAACCACATTTCCACCTACATGCCATGATACTTCAGCATCTCTTGAAAAATAAAATGATGCAGGGCCTCAGAAGGGCCACTTTTTAGCAGCTTTTGGAAACAGACAGGAAACATAATGGTCCACTTTAACCCATTTGTCAATGGGTCTTTTTCGGTAGATACCCTGTGGAGTAATTGCAGTGTTCCTCTTCTCTCCCATTTCTATGATCAGAAAAGACACTGTAAATGCACTGATTTTTTTCAGGGCTTGGCAGCTAGCCACTTTGGCGTAACGACGACTCCTAAATCCTCAAAAGACATCAAACCAGGAAAGGACATTTTTTTCCTGCCCTGCGATGACTAATATGATTATACACACCTTTGAGATTTATCATATCAGGAGTGTGTGTGTGTGTGTGTGTGTGTGTGTGTGAGAGAGAGAGAGAGTGAGAGAGAAGGAGAGATTACGAAGCCGTATCTGCGCCACGGTGTTTTTAAAAGTAGCATTTCATACAAGCTTCTTCTTCCTCCTCCGGTTATGACTGCAAATAAAATGAAAGTTTATTGGTCACGTACACAGTTTTGCAGATGGTATCGCCAATGCAGCAAAATGCGTATGTTTCTAGCTCCACCAATGCAGCAACATCTAGCAATACAATAACAATGCTCACATAATCCAGAAGTAAAATAAAAGAACAAGAAATTAAGACATATCAGATTGAGTAATGTCAGTCAGGAATGCAAATAATTATTTATTTATTATTATTTCTTTATTTATTACATTGTAGAATAATAGTGAAGACATCAAAACTATGAAATAACACACATGGAATCATGTAGTAACCAAAAAAAGTGTTAAATAAATACATTTACATTTTAATTCTTCAAAGTAGCCACCCTTTGCCTTGATGACAGCTTTGCACTCTTGGCATTCTCTCAAACAGCTTCACCTGGAATGCTTTTCCAACAGTCTTGAAGGAGTTCCCACATATGCTGAGCACTTGTTGGCTGCTTTTCCTTCACTCTGCGGTCCAACTCATCCCAAACCATCTCAATTTGGTTGAGGTCGGGTGATTGTAAAGCCCAGGTCATCTGATGCAGCATTCCATCACTGTCCTTCTTAGTCAAATAGAGGTGTGTTGGGTCATTGTTCTGTTGAAAAACAAATGATAATCCCAGCAAACCAGATGGGATGGTGTATTACTGCAGAATTCTGTGGTAGCCATGCTGGTTAAGTGTGCCTTGAATTCTAAATCAATCATAGACAGTGTCACCAGCAACGCACCCCCACACCATCACACGACCTCCTCCATGCTTCACGGTGGGGTGGGAACCACACATGCGGAGATCGTCTATTCACCTGCTCGGCGTCTCACAAACACGCGGCGGTTGGAAGCAAAAATCTCAAATTTGAACTCATCAGACCAAAGGACAAATTTCCACAGGTCTAATGTCTATTGCTCGTGTTTCTTGGCCCAAGAAGTCTCCTTTTCTTATTGGTGTCCTTTAGTAGTGGTTTCTTTGCAGCAATTCGACCATAAAGGCCTGATTCACACAGTCTCCTCTGAACAGTTGAGATAGATGTGTCTGTTACTTGAACTCTGTGAAGCATTTATTTGGGCTGCAATTTCTGAAGCTGGTGACTCTAATGAACTTATCCGCTGCAGCAGAGGTAACTCTGGGTCTTCCTTTCCTGTGGCGGTCTGCATGAGAGCCAGTTTCATCATAGCACTTGATGGTTTTTGCGACTGCACAAAGTTCTTCAAATGTTCCATATTGACTGACCTTCATGATTTAAAGTAATGATGGACTGTTGTTTCTCTTTGCTTATTTGAGCTGTTCTTGCCATAATATGGACTTGGTCTTTTACCAAATCTTCTGTGTACCAACCCTACCTTGTCACAGCACAACTAATTAGCTCAAATGCATTAAGAAGGAAAGAAATTCAACAAAGTAACTTTTAACAAGGCACACCTGTTAATTGAAATGCATTCCAGGTGATGACCTCATGAAGCTGGTTGAGAGAATTCCAATTGTGTGTAAAGCTATCATCAAGGCAAAGGGTGACTACTTTGAAAATTCTCAAATATAAAATACATTTTGATTTGTTTAACACTTTTTTGGTTACTACATGATTCCATATGTGTTATTTCATAGTTTTGATCTATTCACTATTATTCTACAATGTAGAAAATAGTAAAAAGAAAGAAAATCACTTGAATGAATAGGAGTGTCCAAGCGTTTGACTGGTACTGTATGTATGTGAATGGTGTGTATAGACAGTAAGGCTTTTATTGACAATTATATGAATAGAACAGGTGTGTACAGTCGTGGCCAAAAGTTTTGAGAATGACACAAACATTCATTTCCACAAAGTTTGCTGCTTCAGTGTAGATATTTTTGTCAGATGTTACTATGGAATACTGAAGTATAATTACAAGCATTTCATAAGTGTCAAAGGCTTTTATTGACAATTACATGAAGTTGATGCAAAGAGTCAATATTTGCAATGTTGACCCTTCTTTTTCAAGACCTCTGCAATCCGCCCTGGCATGCTGTCAATTAACTTCTGGGCCACATACTGACTGATGGCAGCCCATTCTTGCATAATCAATGCTTGGAGTTTGTCAGAATTTATGGGCTTTTGTTTGTCCACCCGCCTCTTGAGGTTTGACCACAAGTGCTCAATGGGATTAAGGTCTGTGGAGTTTCCTGGCCATGGACCCAAAATGTCGATGTTTAGTTCCCCGAGCCACTTAGTTATCACTTTTGCCTTGTGGCAAGGTGCTCCATCATGCTGGAAAAGGCATTGTTCATCACCAAACGGTTCCTGGATGGTTGGGAGAAGTTGCTCTCGGAGGATGTGTTGGTTCCATCCTCCAAAAGTCTTCACCTCGCTGTGCGTGCAGATGCATTCACACCTGCCTGCTGCCATTCCTGAGCAAGATCTGTACTGGTGGTGTCCCGATCCCGCAGCTGAATCAACTTTAGGAGACGGTCCTGGCACTTGCTGGACTTTCTTGGGTGCCCTGAAGCCTTCTTCACAACAATTGAACCGCTCTCCTTGAAGTTCTTGATGATCCGATAAATGGTTGATTTAGGTGCAATCTTACTGGCAGCAATATCCTTGCCTGTGAAGCCCTTTTTGTGCAAAGCAGTGATGACGGTATGTTTTTCCTTGCGTTTAACCATGTTTGACAGAGGAAGAACAATGATTCCAAGCACCATCCTCCTTTTGAAGCTTCCAGTCTGTTATTCAAACTCAATCAGCATGACAGAGTGATCTCGAGCCTTGTCCTCGTCAACACTCACACCTGTGTTAACGAGAGAATCACTGACATGTCAGCTGGTCCTTTTGTGGCAGGGCTGAAATGCAGTGTAAATGTTTTGGGGGGATTTATTTCATTTGCATGGCAAAGAGGGACTTTGCAATTAATTGCAATTCATCTGATCACTCTTCATAACATTATGGAGCATATGCAAATTGCCATCATACAAACTGAGGTAGCAGACTTTGTGAAAATTAATATTTGTGTCATTCTCAAAACCTTTGGCCATGACTGTACAGCAGGAGTTATATAGGATGAGCCTTGACTAGGATACAGTATATTCATATGAAGTTTGTAAAACAGTTTGTAAACATTATTAAAGTAACCAGTGTTCAATGACATTAGATGAATGTACAGCATAAAACATTGACTGTATTTGTGTTTGCAGTAAGCTCCCTGCTAAAGTTCAGGATAAAGGCAATTATTTCTCTGAACCTCCAAGGCAACCTTCAAAATTCACAGAAAGCAAACAGAAAGCAGAACAAAGCTTAGGATATCTGAATTATTACCAACTTCTAGCTTTTGTTGCACTGGGAAGCACTTTAGAGAGCAATTTGAAGTCACGTTAGGCTCGTTCATGCATACGTTTCTTTTGACAGTTGAATTCAAATGTCATTCATATAGAATAATTTTTTTCAAATATTAGAATCAGCACAGACTGTTGATGGAGTGAAGGGAGAATGAATAGACATGATGGTCAGTTAAATTATCAGGGCTGAACGCTCTATCAAAATGTAGGTGTTTTACCTCTCTTCTCTTCATATTACTGTTCGGCTGAGGCTCACACTGAATTACAGCGTTTAATCTCTCAGAGTGGGTGATGATGGAATGATGGAATTGTCCCCCACCCTCTTCCCCCTCTCCTCTTTCTCAGGGCTTCTCGCTGGGGCTGAGCGAAGGACACATTTACACCTGGACGGACGGCTTGAGGAGGAGAGACTGGCATGATAACGAGAGCATCAGGAGAGACGAACTGCGTGTCGGTACGTCTCACAGAGAACTCACAGGAAACCACAGACAATCACTACACCTCCTGTAGCTAAAGAGTTTTCACTCTGCACACAGCGAGCAAGCTGAGACATCACGTAACGAATGTCTACATAAAGAACCTTAACCAAGTCTCTCTTTATCATGATTTACTGTGATGGTTTCCATGAAGGGAAAGGGGAGATTGTTTTCCAAGGCAGTAAGTGTATTATTAAGGTACTGTAGGTACTGGACAGTAACTTTGTAAGTCATATTGGTCTATTTGATAATGTTCGCTTTAGCTCTGCTTCTTGAGCAATGGGAACCCAGATGCTGGACAAATGCATTTCCATTTGAGACATGTAAAAAAAATAACAAATGATTGTCTGTTTCCACCGAGGTAAGACTAACCCTTAGCTAAGTGAGAACATGTACCAGGATCTCAATTCCGATTTACATTAATTAGAAAAGGTCACTGATAGACAAGCCATTAGTATGCACTATTCAAACAAGAAGTATCTAGGGGAGGGTTGTTCGGGCCAGAAATGATTGTATCCACACATAACCCAGCTATTTCTATTTCCATTCATTATCATTACATACATGTCAAGTAAAGAGCAGAGAGGCAGAGACCCAATGTTCCTCTCCTAATCAAAACACAGTATCTGTGTCTCCTTCCTGCCGCTGTGCAGTTACAGCATCAGTCAAAAGAGCTCTATTTGAAACTTAAGTATTTTCAGTCTTGGCCCCCTTAAGGTTAAATCACTGTGACATTGCCAGTTAAAGCTTCAATATTTTAGCAGATAGATTTCAATAGTCCCATCCTGGTAGAGACCTAGTCTACATCCCAAACGGAACCTTAGTTCCTACATAGTGCACTACTTTTGACCAGTTCTGGGTAGTGCACGGTATAGGGAATAAGGTGGGTTTTGGAACGTACCCCAGAACTGGGAAACATTTGAAGCCAAGCCGGATAAATCATCAATGCCAGACAGGAAATATATTATTTCGGTCAGGGGTTCATGTCAACTGTAGATAAACATGTCAGAGGCAGTATTAATGACCAGGCAACAATGGAGAATAGAACACTTTTACAGCTCCTGGAATTGCGGAACTCGGCTGTAAATTCTAATGCATGCAGACTTCAGAGTATTAAATAAAGTCATTAGCCAGATTAGACTAAGTTGAATTGCTACCAGACTACAACAGAGACGTCAAACAGGTCTTCTGTCCTAAATGGCACCCTATTCCCCACATTCCCCTATGGGCCCTCTTCGAAAGTAGTGCACTATGTAGGGAATAGGGTGCCATTAGGGTGGCAGACCTGTCACATCACGTAACCCTACAATATGGCTGCCTAAATCCTGAACGTTGCCCTCTCTGCCCTCCCGTCTGGTCAGATCATGATGCATGGTCATTGTCCCACCAGACCTCCACCACATATGTACCACACCATCTGTTGAGCCTCAATTGTACGTTTGCCTCAAGCATGATAAAATCTTTCTATTAATTTTGGATGAATCAAGCTGATTATAGCTCATCAGTGCATGAAACCCAGGGGTGAGTAATACATTTCCCCCTGTTTTCCCCGCGTATGTCGGATAGGAAAAGTGTAGTCTACTATATGCATTAACCACTTACGAATCTAAAGCAGTCCATATACAAACGCTCTGTATAATGAATTGTAGGCATGTGTATTAAGCACTTATAAAGCTGCAGTGCTGGTAATCAACATCATTGTACTGTGATGGGCCTGTTAATTAAATGTTGAGCATCTCTCAATCAAGTAGACGTCAGCCTCTTGCCCATCTCTGTTGTGAATAGATTAGTGATTACAGAACAGGGCCTGCGTTCAAATAGTGTCTCCGAGTAGGAGTGCTGATCTAGGATCAGGTCCCCCTTGTCCATGACATCTTATTAATTATGATCTAAAAGGATAAAATGATCCTAGTCTGAGACTCTTTGTGAATAATAGACTCATAATCACCACCATCCCCCAACCAGGAAGCTGTGGAAAATCTAACCCCATTGAACAGCATGTAGGAATGATTCATGTGTTAAACCAATTTAGTGATTTTCTCTATATATTGTCTACCCCATTATGCCTTTTAAAAGCATCCATTTACATGTTCTGTCAGCAGGGAAATTGGGTGAGTACACTTTGTCCATGTTTTACTTTAGTTTTTTGAACCGCCATTGTTTCGAAAATCAAGCCCCTTCCGAGTGAACCGATGGAATGGAAATCCATTACTATTGAACATTAATGTGTGGGTGTGCTGGATTGGAATATTTCATTTGCTTGGTTTTTCGCCTCCCTCCTGTGAGCTTGGCTGCCCTGTGCTGTGGGTGTAGTGTTTCAATAATTATGTACCGTGGAAAATGAGCTTCCAGCGTCCAACAATACTCACAGTAGAGTTATTGAACTCACCACATTATTGAGAGGGATCACTGCTTATGTCAATGTATAATTCACGTTGACGAGAGAAATTATGAACGATGTTAAACTTGGCAAGTGATTTATTCATTAGCGTTGGTTTTGGCGAAGGACGTAAAATGAATTGTGTTTATGAGAGGACAGGGTCGTGGGTTTCGTTTCATCCTATTTCCAGCTGACTCTAAGATTGTGGCATACGATACCTACTTGAAACACAAGCCTTTACTTGGCAGACGGCGCCCTCAAAATATTTCCCACCTCCCGCTTCCAAATCCATTTAATATTTTACAAAAACAAAGATTTTTCTATTTCCATCTTTTGTACTCGTCCTGGAAACTTTCCATGTTTCCCTCGGTCTCGCTCACACATCAAAAGGAAAGCCTCTCGTTAAGAATGTCATTGTTTTCCTTTCTGCATCCTCTCCGTACATCGAACAAAGCCAGCTGTCAGTGTACATTAACCGCATGTTTGCCACGCCAGGAGTGTTTTCAGGGATAACCTTAACATACCATACAATAATATGCGCTAAAACAGTTCTTTCCCCCTAGGAGATTTCTCTCTGTATTGTAAGCTTTCTCTTTATATTAGAAGCTGTACATTTCTCTCAAATGTGTCCCTCGTCCAAAAAGAACAATGCACATTAGCAGGATTCCGGAATTAGATGCTTCTATACCCACTTGTGATTTCACTGCAGCATCCTGTTATAAAGTATGCCGATAGGATCCTCTACTTCTGGCCCCTTGGAGGTATAAACGAGGTAAACGGTTTAATTAGATGAAAGAGAAAGCTGTCAGTCAAGTGTGATTGGCAGCTTAAGTGATGTGTAACGCCTTCCCTCCGGCGTCGGTGCCCCTGGGGCTTGATTCATGGTGGGCATTTAGTCAAGCTCATGGCAGTAATGCACATTGCAAAGTGTGAGCCAATGATTCTGTCACCAACGCAGACTCGCAGAACAAATGGATGGACTCGAGTACAGCCTGTGCGGATAGATACTATAGTATGTCACCATAGTTACTGGCATAGTATATCACATGCAATGGCATCAAAAACATGGCGTTTTATTCTTAATTGGTTTCAGTGCACACAGCAAACCATTTCATCACCTTGGTAACCACTAACCAGCACCATTTGATTGAAGAAATACAGTAACACTTTACCTCAAGCCTGAAGGTGTAATATTTTAGGTCTATAACTTATGAGCTTTTAGAATCATGGAATGGTGCTGTATAGCAGTGTTTCAGTACAGCTACTGATCCACACTCATGTAGGCTACTGTTTTTAGCATCGCATGCTTTACCAAGCCCCCCTAATGAGATACCCACACCGTAGCAGTTCAAATGAACACACAGCTCTTAGCTTATTGTTTGTATTTCACTTGTGCCTAAACGGCAGTATCCAAGGAGAATTCAATCTCCTCTTCTCTATCAGCATGTTAAGCAGAGTGTGTAGAGGGCTGCTTATTCAATTTAAGAAGTCCCGGTTTCTGTTGTGGGTTTGGGGCCAACGTTGATTACAATACCGAAAACAGTGTTTTGCATCTCTAAATAGACACACACACACACAAACACACACACACACACACATACATACTCACGCTCCTGATCTCACAGACGTGTGTATAATTGTATTCGTGATCGCAGGGCAGGCCAAATGTTTCCCTTCCTGGTTTGATGTCTTTTGAGGATTTAGGAGTCGTCGTTACGCCAAAGTGGCTAACTGCCAAGCCCTGACAAAAATCTGTGCATTTACAGTGTCTTTTCTGATCATAGAAATGGGAGAGAAGAGGAACACTGCAATTACTCCACAGGGTATCTACCGAAAAAGACCCATTGACAAATGGGTTAAAGTGGACCATTTTTACCCTCTGAGACACAAACACACACACACTAACTCTCTCTCACACACACACACACACACACACACACACACACACACACACACACACACACACACACACACACACACACACACACACACACACACACACACACACAAAGCACCTTGAGATTTCACAGTATTTTCTGTCTTTTAGGGAAAGGGGAGCACGGCAAGCCCTACCCTCTGGCTGAGGATGAGTGTGACGACTCGGTTTACAAGGAGAACGGCTTCAATATCTACGTTAGTAACAACATCGCCTTGGACCGCTCTCTACCAGACATCAGACATCCAAAGTAAGTAGAGAGACAGATGGGTCTTTCTCTGACCCAAATGTTGATACAATAAATGTGCAGAGCAGAGGTAATAATGTGTGTTAATTGGGGGTCAATTGCTGCACTACTAACGAGAGAACAAGGCGGTGTGCGTGTTAACATTTCACTTCAAACACAAAATGGGGTCACACCTCGCATCGCCAACAATTGTGTCTTCTCTAATCTCCCAGATCTTAGTATCTGTGTCTGTTCAATGGCTTGGAGGAAAGGAGCTTGAACAAACACGTTCACCTCTATTGATCCTCACATCAAATAATTGTGAATGTAACCTGTGTACAATGCACACGGTCTGCACTGGCACTTTACTGCTATTCATTAGTAGGCGAACATGGCTAATATCATTACATGGAAAATGGCAGCTTACATCGATTAGGGATTTGTTGTGGGTGGTTACTCTGCTACTCTGGTACCAATCAAAGGTGTTTAGTTGAACAGTGCTGTGTATGTACGTTAGGATGGCCGTATTGGCTGCTTCTCGCAGTGATGTCAGATACTGCTTAAAGAGGATTTGCAATGAGGTATTTGATGGATTGGTCCATAATGGCTCTCAGGGAGCACTAGAAGGCATTGTAAGAAAGTGAGAGAGAGAGAAACCACTGGCCTTCTGCGCACCATTAGGCCCTCATAGAAATAACATGGATTTTCTTTCTCTCTCTCCCCCCCTCTCTCTCTCTATCTCCTTGCAAGAAACAAATCCTAACTCCTACTGCAATGGGTTGGAAGTCAGGAGGGGTGTTGCAGTAGTTTTACAGCTCTGTCGATAATGAGAACTATTCCCTCCGCTGCGGGGGGGCTGGAGAGTGACTGCATCCCAATGGCACCCTACTCCCTATATAGTGAACTACTTTTTACCCTATGGGCCCTGGTAAAACATAATGCACTTTATAGGGCATAGGGTGCCGTTTGGACTCCAAGTGATTCCATGTTAGCGAGGTAGGGAAATTAGTTGCCACACTGTGCTGTGCATACTGTGGAGAGGGATATGGGGACATTTTCTCATTTGAAAGCTAGTTAAGCTTAGGATTGAAATATAATGTTTTCTCCCTCTGGATATTGTCCCGTGTCTAATCTCTACTGACTGTGTGACTGTCTATGCATGTGTGTGTATTTAGTGTGTGTGTGTGTGTGGGTGCAAGTATATTCGACATGATGCACAAAATGTACAAGGTGCGCACGTAAGTCAATTTACATGTGTGAAAATGGTGTGTGCTCAATTACTAGTAAACATGTTTTCCACACCGCACTTCGTGTGTGTGGGATCAGAACATGTGTTGACAGGAAGTCAGGTTTCTATGAAGCTAAATCAGCCCTCCAGGGCAATGCTCTTCAGTTCAGTTCCATCATCACAAAAAAACATGGCAATTTTCTTCATCAGGTGACGTGCCTTGTGCGGAGTGTGAGCGAGAGAGAATGAGAGTGTGTTTAGTGTGCGAGAGAGAGGGGGGGGGGGGGGGGGGGGAGGAGGGGGGAAAGCGAGAGGGGGAAGAAAGGAAGAGGGGGAGAGAGAGAAAAAGCGAGAGACGGGGGAGATAGTTATAGAGAAAGAGTGAGGGGGGAGATGGATAGTTATAGAGAGAGAGGGGGAGGGGACGAGAGAGAGTAAGATAGTGAGATGGATATTCTCTCTTGTTCTATATGGTGAGAGGGCATCTCTGTTTATTTACAGTCTCATAAAGCCCTGCAGCAATCCTCTCAGTATGTGATCTGGAACGTTATGTTGTGGACAGTGTCTGAATGATCTCCATCTCCCTCACAGTAAGCTGGGGCCCTGCCTGTCTTCCTGCTCTGCCTGCCTGTCTGTTCTGCCTGCCTGTTCTGCTTCCCTGCCTAATGTAATGACGGCTATAACTCAGATACACCCCTGATTTCAACAAATTTAAGAGATGGAAATGAGGCCAGTGCTGCCGCTATCCTAGCTGATGTTGTTGATGCAAAGCGGTACGGAAAATAAACCTCACAGGTTAAAAACATTTAAGGGATTGCGATGTCTGTGAATGCTGTCTGTGAAGTCATTTTGGCAATGTTGTATTTCTCAGTCTGCACATACTGTACACTATCTAGAACCTAAAATGGTTCCTAGGGCTGTCCCCATTGGAGAACCCTTTGAATAACCCTTTTTGGCTCCAGGTAGAACCCTTTTGAATTCCATGTAGAACCCTTTAGTTATACATGGATCCAACACTACTTGGTTTCAGTTACTGTTTTACAGTATATTTGGTTATTTTCAAATTGTTTTCACTGCTGAATTAGATTTTTTCGAAATGACTGAAGCATTGGACTATCTATAATCAGTTCCACTGTAACGACTGTCTTCGGGTGAAAGAGAGGAGGACCAAGATGCAGCGCGAATATAATCCATCTTTAATGGGAATACTTAAACACAGAACAAAACAAACCGACAAAAAGGAACGAATACGATACAGTCCCGTAGCGTGAACACTAAACACTGGCACACTGGAACAGGAACAATCACCCACAAAATACCCAAAGAATATGGCTGCCTAAATATGGTTCCCAATCAGAGACAACGATAGACAGCTGCCTCTAATTGAGAACCAATCTAGGCAACCATAGACTTACAAAAATACCTAGATAGGAAACACCCCCATAAACATATAAAACCCCTAGACAAGCGTAAAAACACATACATCACCCATGTCACACCCTGACCTAACCAAAATAACAAAGAAAACAAAGAATACTAAGGTCAGGGTGTGACAGTACTCCCCTTCAAAGGTGCGGACTGCTGGCCGCACACCTAACACTATATGGGCGGGTCTGGGAGGGCCGACCACGGATTAGAGGACGCCACTGAACTGATGGTCGAGTCTGGAGTGAGTGGCGCCTCTGGATTGGAGGGAGATTCTGGCGGATCCGGACTGGAGGGAGACTCTGGCGGTTCCGTACTGGTAGGTTCCGGACTGCGACCCGTCGTGGTAGGTTCCGGACTGCGACCCGTCGTAGGAGGTTCCGGTCTGCAGACTATCGCCGGACGCTCTGGACTGGATACTGTCGCCGGACGCTCTGGACTGGATACTGTCGCCGGACGCTCTGGACTGGATACTGTCGCCGGACGCTCTGGACTGGATACTGTCGCCGGACGCTCTGGACTGGATACTGTCGCCGGACGCTCTGGACTGGATACTGTCGCCGGACGCTCTGGACTGGATACTGTCGCCGGACGCTCTGGACTGGATACTGTCGCCGGACGCTCTGGACTGGATACTGTCGCCGGACGCTCTGGACTGGATACTGTCGCCGGACGCTCTGGACTGGATACTGTCGCCGGACGCTCTGGACTGGATACTGTCGCCGGACGCTCTGGACTGGATACTGTCGCCGGACGCTCTGGACTGGGTACTGTCGCCGGACGCTCTGGACTGGGTACTGTCGCCGGACGCTCTGGACTGGGTACTGTCGCCGGACGCTCTGGACTGGATACTGTCGCCGGACGCTCTGGACTGGATACTGTCGCCGGACGCTCTGGACTGGGTACTGTCGCCGGACGCTCTGGACTGGATACTGTCGCC
The DNA here is from genome assembly GCF_013265735.2 of Oncorhynchus mykiss. Classification (NCBI taxonomy): domain Eukaryota; kingdom Metazoa; phylum Chordata; class Actinopteri; order Salmoniformes; family Salmonidae; genus Oncorhynchus; species Oncorhynchus mykiss. Next base: position 66,076,253 of record NC_048574.1, on the reverse strand, counting down.
GGACGCTCTGGACTGGGTACTGTCGCCGGACGCTCTGGACTGGGTACTGTCGCCGGACGCTCTGGACTGGATACTGTCGCCGGACGCTCTGGACTGGGTACTGTCGCCGGACGCTCTGGACTGGGTACTGTCGCCGGACGCTCTGGACTGGATACTGTCGCCGGACGCTCTGGACTGGATACTGTCACCGGACGCTCTGGAATGGGTACTGTCGCCGGAGGCTCTGGACTGGATACTGTCGCCGGACGCTCTGGACTGGATACTGTCGCCGGACGCTCTGGACTGGGTACTGTCGTCGGACGCTCTGGACTGGATACTGTCGCCGGACGCTCTGGACTGGATACTGTCGCCGGACGCTCTGGACTGGATACTGTCGCCGGACGCTCTGGACTGGCGAGGCGCACTGTAGACCTGGTGCGTGGTGCCGGTACTGGTGGTACTGGGCCGAGGACATGCACCTCAGGGCAGGTGCGAGGAGCAGGAACGGGGAGTACTGGACCCTGAAGGCGCACTGGTGGCCTGGTGTGTGGTCCCGGCCCTGGTGGTACCAGGCTGGAGACACGCACCACAGGGCGAGTGCAGGGAGGAGGAACAGGATGTACTGGGCTGTGGAGGCGTACTGGAGGTCTGGTGCGTGGTGTTGGCACTGGTGGTACTGGATAGACCGGACCGTGAAGTCGCACTGGAGGTCTCGGGCTAATGGCCTGCACAACCCGTCCTGGCTGGATGGTGACTCTAGCTCGGCACGTGCGGGGCGCAGGCACAGGACGCACTGGGCTGTGCAGACATATGGGAGACACAGTGCGCAACGCTGGCGCAGGATATCCTGGCCCGAGGAAACCCACTGGCTGTCTGGAGAGCAGGGCTGGCACCATCTGCCCTGGCTGGATCCTCACCCTAGCTAAGGGTGAGCACCGGGCTAAGAACGCGTACTGGATACGCCGTGCGTTCTACCGCATAACACGGTGCCTGACCAGTACGACCCCCTCTCTCTCCACAGTAAGCACGGGAGTTGACACCGGTCTCCTACCTGGCTTCGCCATGTGCCTCCCCAAGACATTTTTGGGGCTGCCTCTTGGGCTTCCAGCCGTGCTGCCGTGCTGCATCTGCACCTCTCCGCTTTGGCTGCCTCCAGCTCTGCCTTGGGGTGGCAATATTCCCCTGGCTGCGTCCAGGGTCCATCTGGGCTGCCCTGGGGCGGCAGGGTAGCCTAGTGGTTAGAGCGTTGGACTAGTAACCGGAAGGTTGCAAGTTCAAATCCCTGAGCTGACTAGGTACAAATCTGTCGTTCTGCCCCTGAACAGGCAGTTAACCCACTGTTCCTAGGCCGTCATTGAAAATAATAATTTGTTCTTAACTGACTTGCCTAGTTAAATAAAGGTATATATAAATATCTCCATCCAGTATCTCTTCCCAAGTCCAATAGTCCTGATTGCGCTTCTCCTCCAGCTGCTTGGTCCATTGTTGGTGGGTGATTCTGTAATGACTGTCTTCAGGTGAAAGAGAGGAGGACCAAGATGCAGCACGAATATAATCCATCTTTAATGGGAATACTTAAACACTGAACAAAACAAACCGACAAAAAGATACAGTCCCGTAACGTGAACACTAAATACTGGCACACTGAAACAAGAACAATCACCCACAAAATACCCAAAGAATATGGCTGCCTAAGTATGGTTCCCAATCAGAGACAACGATAGACCAATCTAGGCAACCATAGACTTACAAAAAACCTAGATAGGAAACACCCCCATAAACATACAAAACCCCTAGACAAGACAAAAACACACACATCACCCATGTCACACCCTGACCTAACCAAAATAACAAAGAAAACAAAGAATACTAAGGTCAGGGTGTGACATCCACAAGTCATACGATATGATGGAGAAGTTGAACGTTCGGTAGTTAGTGTACATAGCCATCGCTTGAACAGAGAAATGCCTCAGAATAAAGCCTGGCATGTTTTTAAAGCAGATGTGATACTGCATTGTGCATTTTACACCAAATGACGCAGCTCAACATTTCATCCAACATTAACACCTATGCACCTATGCACCTAGGCAGGTGTTACAGTAAGTACGGATCTGATCTGAGGAGCAGTGACCAGTTATTAAATGGCTGTAACAGCATGGCAGACAGTATAAGACGCAGTGGGGAATCCAATCATGCTGGAAAATCAACACGTAAGGAACAGACTGAAGGCGTTTACCCATACAGAATGTAACATGAATGTCATTCTCATCGGGTCTGTGTGTGCAACAACCACGGCGGTGCAAAGTCCTAGTTGAGATGAAAAATAATCACATCAGCAGTTGATAGCATCAAGTATGCATCATGTTCAATGTCATCTTATCAAGTTCAATGGAAGCTGACAGTCTTGCTTCATTCTTACCTGACCTGAACGGAGTCTATTCAGTCATTTATTTATTCACTCTCTCATTCTTTCTCTCTTCCTCATACACTCATTCCATACAGTAAGGAAGGGAAAATGGAAGTTTAATTTAAGCCTATATGCATTTAAGAGAGGTCTATAATGCCCCAGTCCAGCCCCATATTTCAAGTCTCCTCGCCGTACAGCGCTGGAGGGGGGTGACAACGATATTTTCCATAATGGTATGTGGCTCTATCTGCCTATTACTATGCAAATCGATGCTCTTCTCCTTCCTGAATGGTATTTCATAATGTAGAATTATCTGACAGGGCAGCTGGAGAGACCAACCTTGTGTTTTAGAGATTGGCTCAACTCCAGCAGGAATGAATTTGCTTTCCCAGCCCAGCACAGATGTAGGGGGCTGGAGCAGTTTGGTGGGGGATTTTTATGCTCTCTCTCTCTTTCGTGCCCTCCCTCCCTCCCTCCCTCCCTCCCTCCCTCCCTCCCTCCCTCCCTCCCTCCCTCCCTCCCTCCCTCAGCCTCAATAGAGAATCTCTGTCTCTCCCCCTCCCACCCTTGGTCTCTCTCTCTCTCTCTCGCTCTCTCTCGCTCTCTCTCTCTCTATCAATCTCTTCTTTCCCTTTTCACTCTTTCATTGTCTCTTTTTTCCCTCCCTCCCTCCCTCCCTCCCTCCCTCCCTCCCTCCCTCCCTCCCCTAAATAAAAATATAATAAAAACCAGGGCTTCTAACCAAGTACCTAGTCATCATTCTGCAGAGACCGGTGATAAATTAGAACAGCTTGTCAAGGTTGTCACCGGGGTAAATTAGCAGGAGACTCGTGTGAACCGTAAAACTGCTGCTTCATTTGCCAATTTCAGCTTTGTCGAGGCGGCTATTAACATGCAGATTTCCTGAATTGTTTATTAGGCCGGCTGAAGCTGGAGTGGCTCTTTTAAACGCGGATTTACTTTACGACTCAGCACAGAGGTAGAAGGTAAAGCAGGCTATGTGTTTGAGGCTGGCTGGTTGGCTAGCTGTAAGGCTGGCTGGACGGTTGGCTTTATGGATGGCTAGCTAGCTGGCTGGCAAGATGGCTGGATGGCTGGATGAATGGCTGGCTTTGCAGTGTGACACACAGCAAGGAGCAGGTTGGCTTTCCAGATGTAGGAAGATGTGAGTCACTATATTCAAACATACCAAATACCAACACATGCAGCTAGCTCTACATCAAATGCATAAGCTACACGTGGAGATGAAACACGCATGATGTCTCTGATGTATTGAATTTCGATCCCACTGGGGTCTTTGTCAGGACAGGTCAAGAAAGGTTTGGTCTGATGTATAAAAAAACATGGAGGCTAATACAGTCCCTGGTATATTGTGTATTATTTTTCCTCAGCTGCAAGACGAAGCTGTACCTGGAGAACCTTCCCAACACCAGCATCATCATCCCCTTCCACAATGAGGGCTGGTCGTCCCTGCTGAGGACCATCCACAGCATCTCCTACCGCACCCCAGACCACCTCATCGCTGAGATCATACTGGTGGACGACTACAGTGACAGAGGTAGGACATCTGGTTAACTGTTACGTTACTGTCTGTGTTGGTGGTCAGGGTTCTTACACCACACCCTGCTCAGTGACTGTGGTAGGACCCTGGTTAAACTACAGTTATTACAGTATGGTGCTGGTAGGACCCTGGTTAAACTACAGTTATTACAGTATGGTGCTGGTAGGACCCTGGTTAAACTACAGTTATTACAGTATGGTGCTGGTAGTACCCTGGTTAAACTACAGTTATTACAGTATGGTGCTGGTAGAACCCTGGTTAAACTACAGTTATTACAGTATGGTGCTGGTAGAACCCTGGTTAAACTACATTTATTACAGTATGGTGCTGGTAGGACCCTGGTTAAACCACAGTTATTACAGTATGATGCTGGTAGGACCCTGGTTAAACTACAGTTATTACAGTATGATGCTGGTAGGACCCTGGTTAAACTACAGTTATTGCAGTATGGTGCTCTATGTATCAGATGGTTAAATCAAAACAAATCAGATGTTAGCAGATGTTATGGCGGGTGTAGTGAAATGCTTGTGTTCCTAGCTCCAACAGTATGGCGTTAGTGGGTACGGGGCACTTCACTAGTTCCATTACCCCTACCAACTAATAGAATCTCACTTTGATTAATCTCTGTTAGTGTATGTTTTTGGTGTCTACAACCCTGGATGTTGCCTTTGAGGGTCGTTGCCTTGAGGATAACCCTGTGTGTGAAGCTAGTATGAGCCATACTCATTTGTGTCAACCTCTCAACCTCTATGGTCAGGTAGTTTGGTTTGGGAGGAGTAGGGTTTTGCTCCCCAACCAGCTGGTTGCCCTGTTGGCCAGTGCCCTCTTTCTCTCCTGTGGTTCTGTGGATGTTAGTGTTTTGCATAGAAACAGATTCACTTCCTATAGTGATGTGGCTGCTTGCCTCAGGAGGAGTGTGATAGAACGTAAGCGTTCAGTAGCCAGACCACCTTGGCCGGACAGGGTCAGTCATTGTGTCGACTCAGTGTACTGTATGCTCCCCCGCAGTGTTGAGAAGTTGAGACAATCCACTGGAACTCTCAGTCCGCTGGCCTTCCGAGACAGACACACACACACAGAGAAGACACCACACCACAGGGCTTAGCCCGGATCATTCCACATTCCGTATTCCGCCTCTGTAAGCCCATGCATGTATTAGTATAATTGAGGTATTTTAATATTGTTTTAGCGGGCGAAGAGCAACAGCACAAACAACCTCTTGGTGGATGGACTTTAGAGTGTGTGTTCTTCATTTGCATCAGGTGATGATTCAGCCTAATGGGGAATTCACTGGTTGTTTAAAGGAGCGATGCACAGTTGCTGCATCCATTTTGGACTTGGAATTCATTCTTGAAGAAGTATGTCTTGTGAATAAATGCCTGGTGAGTTTAGTTCAACTGTCGTAACCCATCAGAACCCACAATGTCAGCTTGTTTTACTCCAATTTTGTAAACAACCTAAATGTAAACAAACACAGTATAGGCTCAAAACATGGTCAAAACTCATTTTTGATATCATGGATGGTCAATCCTGGAATCTTGCTCTGTTTATGAATTTGAAAGTGGTTACATTTCTCCAGCCCCATCCCCTAGCTTTTACCAAAAACAGTGATGGGGTGCCAGCTTTGTTGTCGTTTCAACTGCCGAGTTCCCCTATGACGTTTGTGACGTTTATGTTAAAGCTGTGCACTTTCATATTTTGAGTCCATGGTCCACAGTTCATCCATGTAACCACTCTCTGTTGGTTGATTCATGCTGTAGGCCTCTCTGTCCTGTTTACATACTGAGTCAGGTGAATGTGTGGAAATGGGTCATTTGGGTTCTGTGTGTGTGTGTGTGAATGGCAGCGTTGGGCAAGGTTTTGTGTGTTTGTGTGTGTTGTGGGATCACTGTTAGAGGTGGCAGATTCTCAGTGAGTTGAGGCTCTCTGGGACGATAGTCCTCACGGTGGGACACCAGATGGTCACAGCTGCTGCTCTACCTTACAGCTGAATCTATCCCCCAAGGTGTGTGTGTGTGTGTGTGTGTGTGTGTGTGTGTGTGTGTGTGTGTGTGTGTGTGTGTGTGTGTGTTTGTGTGCTTGCCTGCGTTTGATGTGCTAATGTTATTGTAACTGGCCATCTTATATTGTTTATTATTCTCCCATCTTACAACCTCACTTCAATTGTACCTAAACTGGTCAGCTGTGTAATGCATGCCAGATATCCTGGCTACACATCCCAGGACTGCTTTCACCCCCATCATGTTCTGGTGTGTTACACAGAGAAGCTAGGCACGTTCTGGTGTGTTGCACACAGCAGCTAGGCAGAGTGGCCTCTTTGTGCCTGTGGAGGACAATTCTCCAGTGAGGGAAGCAGAAATATCTATGAAGAGATTTTTTCACCTGAAGCGAGAATAACAATAAGCTCTGCAGACCGAATAGCTACATTTGAAACCAAACCTTCTGAGAAATCATTTGGCAATGTATAATTATGAGTCATAATGATAATAACTCTCCATCTGTTGCTCGAATGATAAATAATGAAATCAACCTTTATTGTCTGATGCTACGTTCATAACCCGCTGGCATGGTTGTAATTCCCAGAGAAACACTGATTGGCTGAAAGGCCAACAAGCTTCGTCAACCATACACTAAAAGTACAGCTACCATGCTTGTAAACAAATTATAATGCTCAAAACCCATATTCATATATAGCTTTTTATAAATGATGTTTTGTTGTTGTATTTGACTGCCGAAAATGCAGTTATCGAGGTTATTTCCTTACTAGGCGTCATCAGAGGTCAGTATGTGGGAGAAGTCGGCGCTCAGGGATGATAGACAAGTTTCCCACTAGTAATTACCAGTTGGAAGGGCGTTCAAGTGGAATTTTCCAAGCTGAATGTGGTAAATACCACCTTCCCACTTTTTGTGAACGCAGCATTAGTCACCAACTGTACCTGTGAAGATATCCAATCCATTAAGTTTCAGTGGAAAACTATGATTATGTTGCATAAGTATACCAATCAGTTGGCTACATAGTTTATATGGATGGCCATTAGAAATTATTTCACTATTCAAATAATATGAAGGTGGAGTGGGACCAGGGGACTTACCTAGGATGGAGAGTGCACCAGAGGAGGGGGGGTCTGCAGCGGTGCGGAGGCCACCAGAGGCGAGAGACGGGGGACACCGTGGTGAGGCCAAAGGAGCAGCGCCTGGGGAGGGGTGCTCAATGGTGGCAGAGAGGCCACCGGAGTCAGTGCAGCGGGAGGATGGTAGTGCAGTGGCGAGTTACAAGTGGATCGGGCATTCAGTGAGGCCTTTGGGAATACGTGTTTACATTTTGTGTACTTAAACATCCGAAGCCTACTACCAAAGATAGATGAGATACGTCTGTTGGTTCGCAAATCAGAGGTGGGGGTCTTGTTTTTTACGGAGAGAGGAAGGATCGGAATCGGAATGGTGGGGGGGATATGTGCGTTTGTAAGATTGGACATTGCTTATAATATCAGATCGGATTTAAGCGTTGATCTGGAGATTGTCTGGCTGGATATCTGCCTTCCCAAAACCAAGCCGATTTTGTTGGGGGTGTGTTACAGGCTGCCCAATTAGAATGCATTCTATGTAGGTCTCGAAATCGTGTTGTCAAGCTGTAATGATTCCCTGGTGAAGGAAATAAGTTTGTTAGGCGATTTCAAAACTGATGTCTGCAAAAAGGATAACCCAACTCACAATGTATTTATGCACTTCTGTAGATCACTTGCCCTGACCCAAATGATAAAAGATCCCACCAGGGTATGTGAAACAGTGCAAAGTACAATTGACTTAATATTGGTGTCTGATCAATCCAAAATATCGCAGAGTGGAGTAATAGTTTATGGGATCAGTGATAACTTTATTACATTTTGCACAAGGAGGGTTTTTAAAGATATATATGATTTCATCATTTCACAAAACTGTTAGAATCAGAAGACTCAATAAATACTGTTTTGAAATGTTTAGGGAGCAAGTGGGTACAATTGACTGGTCACCAGTGCTGGGATAGACAGTGCCTGGGAAGCCTTTAAATGTAGATTCCTTGATGTGGTGAATGTGATGGCTCCCATTAGATGGGCCAGGGTAAAGCAGAGATCTAGCCCTTGGTTTAATCATGAGATTCTAGAATCTATCCAAGCAAGTAATAAGGCCTTGATGAAATGTAAGAACTCGAAAGAGCAGCATGAATTTGTCCTATATAAACATCACAGAAATTAAGCACAGCGCAGGATGGATGAAGCTAAGAGGGGTTTCTTTGCTGATAAAATCATTGAGAACAAAAATTACCCTAAAAAACTTTGGAAATCATTTAAGGAACTAGGCTGTAGTAGTACTACCAAAAACAAACTGAACAGTATTGGACTGAACATCAGGGAGGAGATGGTAAATGAAAAAGCAGAGGTTGCCAATGAATTAAACATTGGTTTTACTTCTGTTGCCAGCAAGCTGGTTAACAAGCTGCCCACCAGTTCTGGTATGTATGGAAACAACCAAGTCAATAAGTATTGTGCCGAATTACGGGTTCAGTCAAACTCTTTTGCAAAGGTTGCAACAGCCAAAATAGCCAGGATGCTAGCAGAGCTTAAATGCTCCAAAGCCACAGGCCTGGATAATATTCCTGCAAGGTTTCTTATATATTCTGCTGAGCAAATTTCCCCTTGTATTACTCATATGGTTAATCGTTCTCTTAAACAATGCATATTTCTCAGGGACATAAAACACACTAAAGTTATACCTCTGTAAAGAAGAGGTTAAAGTCTGACCTTGGGAACTATAGGCCTGTATCTATCTCCAGTGTAACATCAATGATCCTGGAGAGAGTTGTACATGAGTATGAATATGTCAACAAACACAGTCTAATGTATGATTTTCAGTCAGGTTTTTGAAAAACATACTCCACTGATTCATGTCTACTTTACTTGACTGACTTCATCAGGAAGGAGATTGATGAGGGAAATCTCTGTGGAATGGTACTGCTTGGCCTACACAAGGCCTCCGGTACAGTTAACCACTGTCTCCTAATCTCCAAACTGGAGGCACTGGGGTTAAGCAGTATCCCCCTAGGCTGGGTAAAGTCATTTTTATCAGGTAGGGAGCAAATAGTACAGGTTAATGGTTCACTGTCTCAGGCAAAACCAATGAGTTGTGGTGTTCTGCAGGGGAGCGTGCTTTGTCCTTTACTGTTTTGACTGTATATTAGCAATATAAAAGATGCTTGTTCTTGCCGTCTTTTCCTTTATGCGGATGACGCTACACTTCTGGTGTCTCACAAAAGTAAAACTATGTTGGAGAGCATACTTAACACAGAGCTTACTAACATTAGCAAATGGCTTGATAATAAGATAATAAGGTATCTCTGCACTTATGTAAAACTGAGGCAATTATTTTTGGATCCAGACCTAAATTGAGTAGGTCCTTTGAAGTCAGAGTGGAGTTAGGGGGGAGGTGCTGACTACTAAAAACCTCTGTTAGCTACCTGGGATGCATCCTTGATGGAAGATCGGGAGTTGTGAGCATGGCCACTAAATTGCTAGGGAAGGTTAATGCCAGGACTACATTTTTGCCTAGAATAGCCACTGCTCTCATTCAATGCCACTTTGACTACACTAGTACTTCCTGGTTTGGGGGCTTATCTAAGCTTATGAAGGGGAAGCTCCAGATAGCCCATAATAAGCTGTTCAGGGTAGTATTGAAGGTGATTCCGTGTACTCACATAGGCAGAAGCTGCTTTCAGGAACTCAACTGGTTGCCTGTTGACAGTGTCCCAGATTAGACTGGGTTTGGTTTACACAAGTATTTATGGTTCTGCGCCCAGATATCTAACTGATTACTTTCCCAGTGTTAGGGATGCACACAATCACAGCACCATCAGGTGTTGCAGATGTATGCTTATACAGGTTCAGGAGTAATGCTAGGAAAGGTATTTTCTTGTATACTGGAGCCTCAGAGTTAAATTTGTTGACTCTTCCCATAAAAACTACGGCCTCTCTGGGCAGCTTTAAAAATAAAGTAAAACACTGTTTATCTTCTGTGCCCATATGAATGACCCCTATGATGTACCTCTGTAAATAACGTCACTTAGAATGACATAAAATGCCACAACAGCAGACAGTGAATTTGTTTTCAGGGTGCTATTCCGGTATTTGTTGGCTAGGGGCGGGTAGAAGTGTTGGGCCAGTAACCGAAAGTTTGCTGAATGGAATCCCTGAGCTGACAAGGTAAAAATCTGTTGTTTTGCCCCTGAGCAAGGCAGTTAGCCCACTGTTCCCTGGGCGTCAAAGATGTGGATGTTGATTAAGGCAGCCCTCCGCACCTCTCTGATTCAGAGGGGTTGGGTTAAATGCGGAAGACACATTTCAGTTGAATGCATTCAGTTGTACAACTGACTAGGTATCCCTCTTTCCCCTTTCCCTAACAGTAGCCTCAGCTAACAGCAATAGTGAATATGGCTGATGTTTGCCATCATAGAACTGATTCTGTTTCAACAAAAAGTTTTCTGGTGAGTGTTTTGCATTGATCTGTGTCAGGTCTTGTGAACCCTCTGTTGGTGCGCCCCTGCAGGCTATTTGAAGTGGGGAAATAGAATACTGTTGTCAGGGCTGACCAGAGGGCTATGATAGTAAAATGCCTTTTCATGTGAAACGCAACCCATAACCCATAGCCCATGAGAGAGAAAAAGGAGCTTTAAAATAAAACAATCACTTTGTGAGTCCTCAGAACTGTAGGCTACATTTACAGTGTGCAGCTTTAAAGCAGGAGTAAAAAATAAAAAAAAAATTTCTAAAGTTCATTGTTTTATTCATTTAAGAATGTAATGTGTCATGGTATATCCTTGTGTGTAACAAAACAAACCCCCCAAACAAGCCTGCATCTAGACAATATTTCCCCATGCTACTAGCCTAGCATTAGGTTTGGTACAGCGGGGGTTAATATAAGCCTTGGTGTCTGCCTATCCAACCTGTGCAACATGTTGCATTTTTGTGTGGTGGGATCTCCATGGTGCCATGCACATGAACATGACGAGACTACAAGTCAGGCCAATTCATTTATCAGGATCATTAATGGATATATATCCTAAGAATTGGCAATATAAACGAAGGTAAAACAAAGGAAAATGCACATCGTTTGCTGTCCTTTCAGCTGCTTGATGTGATTGTGTGTTAGTTTTAGTTGGATAGTTAGTTACAGTAGCAAAGGTTGAAGTAACTTTAGTCTAGCTATCCTCAGTGCTTAATTTGTAAATCGGGAAGTGCTGGAACAAAAAGTGAGCACGAGAGGGGGGTGACCTAGGGAGCTCTAAGGTACCGGAACGCATGAAAAAAAGAATCACCTTTATAATAAAGCATTGCATGCATATCATCACATTTGTGTAGTGGCATGGGGAACAATTTTAGTGGCATAGAGTCTGGGAAAATGTTTGTCTTTTAAAAACGCATTTCATTTGACTGGAGACTTTGGTATAATCTTTTTTAATGCGGGTTCAAAACAACTAGGAACTCGCAACTGGGAAATCTCAGAATTCCGACTTCAGTGCGTTCAAGACAACTGGGTTATCTCAGAATTCCGACTTCAGTGCGTTCAAGACAACTAGGAAATCTCAGAACTCTGACTTCAGTGCGTTCAAGACAACTAGGAAATCTCAGAACTCTTGACTTCAGTGCGTTCAAGACAACTAGGAAATCTCAGAACTCTGATTTGTTTTGAATAGTCATCTAACTCGGAATTCCAAGTCAGGAACTCTGGCCTCTTTCTAGAGCTCCGACCTGAAGATCACTGACATCATGATTCCAACTCGAGTTCCCAATTGTCTTAAAATCACCATAATAACACACAAATGATCGAAATGAGAGGCTACTTTGAAATGAGAGGCTACTACTGAAAATCTGAGATCAATAAAAACGAACTTGTCTTGAATCCATCAATAGCTATTGTAGGCTATTGTAGGCTATGAGTAGGAAATTATAGTCCTAAAAATTATTTCCAGTTCCACTGACTCACCCAATGACGCGCAGCTCCCTCACTGGTGATGGCCGATGCGTTCATACCAAAAGCCTCTCTGCTGTTTTACTTTGTAAAATATTTTGAAGTTGATTAGGTATTTTGGTAGCCTACAGCATAGTCTTCTCTTTTCAGCCTGAGCCATTTTTTCCAACCTGTTTTGTCTGTATGCTGTTTGTTCACTGACAGATTTGCCACGTGTACCAGACTGTAGGCTATGCCTTGTTATTGGGATACACTTCACAGCTAGGCAATTTTTTAAAAGACGCTATTGATCCTTTGTGGCAAACTTATAGGCTTTCTAGTATAATAGGCTATTCTGAATGATTTCATTTATTTCTGAACAGACAGCAGTAACTATAACTTTGGCAAATGTATTTAAATTTATCAGTGTTGCTGCAGCTCCTCCAGGACCCTTTGCACGGTTAAGATTCTATAAGGAAATAAATCATGAAGTGCAGCGCAGGCTCAGGTCTATCAGAGCAGAGAGAGGGAGAGAAATCATAGAAATTGAATCTCATTGTAGTTCTGAGAGAGATACAGGGGGTGGGGGGGTCAACTCTAAATAAATACATTTTATCGCTTTTATTTGATTTTTGACATTGCAAAAAGTGAAAATAATTGTTCATGCCAGGAGAGGTACCAGATCCGGCCAAATAGGTGAACAAAAATCATCTGATAATCCCCTCTAAAGGGCTGTTTCCCTTGGCTTCACCTCAGGCCTAAGAACAGCCCTTAGTCTGGAGTTATCACACGATAATCCCCAGGTTCTCATGCCTTATTGCTTAAAAACTGGTGTGCTGCTTGTTCGTTATATTGTCTATACATATGTACTTCAAATGTGCATGTTTTACCCTATATTAAAGGTACATCTAGTCCAATTATCCTGGTACCTGCAATGTGTGAACCAACCAATCGGAGACCTGTTGGCAAGGACTCTGCTGAATTGTGTCCAAAGGTCTTCACCTTGGTAGAACTCAGAGTTTCCCTCTCTCTGAGCTCAGACCCCCTCCGACACCTTGTGGGGAGAAAATCACCTGTCACTCCTGAAGTGTCACCGCCCGCGGTCACCGTGGAAATATCCAGGAAGTCACTCACAGCATGGAGCTGTCACCAACGCTTTATCTCCACGGCAACATTTAAGGGCAAAGATCCAATTCCCGTCAATCACCCGGCAACCGCCCCCAAAAAATGTGATGTGAGAGATAAGAGAGAGGTGTTCTTATTGGAATAGACTGACTGACTGACAGTGTCATTTCTGCAGCTCTCAAACAAGAGGGGTTGGAAAATGGAATATGAATTAGATTATACCGCTCAAAGCATCAAAGATGACAGTTGTTTCTAATTTAAGCTACCTGAATGACAGACTCAATGAGATCGGTAGGAAACTCAGTACATGAATTTGTTGCTGTCTAACTTTAGCCAAATTTGAAATATGACAGGGCATGCCAGGTTAGAAAACACTAAGCTGAAAACTAAATGTTCACAGTAAAAACCAAATAGCCTAAATTAAAACTTTAAAATGCTTTGAAGTTTTTAAAACAATCCTTAGCTAAATTGAAGGCCCTGCAAAAACATCCAGCTGTGTATTGTGTGTGCTTTGTAAATGTTTCCTTTTATAGCTAAGCCAAATCACCATTCGCCCTCCACAGGCAGCAACATACACACACACACACACACACACAGAGAGAGAGAGTGAGAGAGAGAGCCCCCCCCACCCCCACACGCACACTTCAGCTAAAAGTCTTTAGAAAGGAAAGCTGTTCTTGTGAAAGATACCCTGAGAAGCAATGTGAAATGGTTATCTCCAAATTAACCACTGCTGGGCACTCATTAAAACATGGGCGCAAATTGAATTCACTCCACAGAATTTAATGAATCGTGAAATGTCCCCTCATTCAGTGTCATTTAGCTAGAACCGAGATGACACTCTGTTAGGCGCTTTTGCTCTTTTTATTCTATGTATTATGCAAAGGGGTGCTAATTGGAAAAAATAACATTTTGGGCGACCGAGGGTCATCACCAATCGATTGGTTGAATTTTTTAGAATTTGTATTTTTCCATAGACTGTATGTACTGAACTTGTCTGAAGCTGTAAGCACACTGTTTGATTAAATAATTAAGACACACAAATGACTCAAGAGGGAGCCAGAGATCAATATAGCCTAACCAGAAGAAAGAAAACTGTTTACGACCCTCCAATCGGATAACCCTGACATCCGATTGGCCACCCCGGGTGCCACCCCAAAATGTTATTCGCTACTGGCAGTTTGATGCTGATTGACATCTCATTTCACCTTTTGTTGAAAGAAGCATTTATTTTGACATTCGGCGCACATTTTTCAAATCAAGCACGAGGAAAGGACAATATTAACGTTGGTTGCGAGATACAGAAGAATAAGAATAAGAAGAACATACAGAAGAAGAAGAGAGAATATTCCCACAGCTCCACGAGATCTTTTCGCGATTGGCGAAAGCATCATATTTGAAGTAAGTTTTAAACCCGATGCTAAACCTTAGGTTTCCTGGACAACTTTGTATCGCTGTGTGAGTTAACGTTAGATCTTTGGCTCCATTTTTAAAATTGTATTGATTTATTTCACCTTTATTTAACCAGGTAGGCAAGTTGAGAACAAGTTCTCATTTACAATTGCGACCTGGCCAAGATAAAGCAAAGCAGTTTGACACATACAACGACACAGAGTTACACATGGAGTAAAACAAACATACAGTCAATAACACAATAAAAAAAGTATATATACGATGTGAGCAAATGAGGTGAGATAAGGGAGGTAAAGGCAAAAAAAAGGCCATGGTGACAAAGTAAATACAATATAGCAAGTAAGTAAGTTTCCAGTTTCAGAGATTTTTGTAGTTCGTTCCAGTCATTGGCAGCAGAGAACTGGAAGGAGAGGCGGCCAAAGAAATAATTGGTTTTGGGGGTGACCAGAGAGATATACCTGCTGGAGCATGTGCTACAGGTGGGTGATGCTATGGTGACCAGCGAGCTGAGATAAGGGGGGACTTTACCTAGCATGGTCTTGTAGATGACATGGAGCCAGTGGGTTTGGCGACGAGTATGAAGCGAGGGCCAGCCAACGAGAGCGTACAGGTTGCAATGGTGGGTAGTATATGGGGCTTTGATGACAAAACGGATTGCACTGTGATAGACTGCATCCAATTTGTTGAGTAGGGTATTGGAGGCTATTTTGTAAATGACATCGCCGAAGTCGAGCATTGGTAGGATGGTCAGTTTTACAAGGGTATGTTTGGCAGCATGAGTGATGGATGCTTTGTTGCGAAATAGGAAGCCAATTCTAGATTTAACTTTGGATTGGAGATGTTTGATGTGGGTCTGGAAGGAGAGTTTACAGTCTAAACCAGACACCTAGGTATTTGTAGTTGTCTACGTATTCTAAGTGAGAGCCGTCCAGAGTAGTGATGTTGGACAGGCGGGCAGGTGCAGGCAGCGATCGGTTGAAGAGCATGCATTTAGTTTTACTTGTATTTAAGAGCAATTGGAGGCCACAGAAGGAGCGTTGTATGGCATTGAATCTTGCCTGGAGGGTTGTTAACACAGTGTCCAAAGAAGGGCCAGAATTATACAGAATGCGAGCGACATCATTGATGTATACAGAGAAGAGTGTCGGTCCAAGAATTGAATCCTGTGGCACCCCCATAGAGACTGCCAGAGGTCCGGACAGCAGAACCTCCGATTTGACACACTGAACTCTATCAGAGAAGTAGTTGGTGAACCAGGCGAGGCAATCATTTGAGAAACCAAGGCTGTCGAGTCTGCCGATGAGGTTGTGGTGATTGACAGAGTCGAAAGCCTTGGCCAGATCAATGAACACGGCTGCACAGTAATGTTTCTTATCGATGGCGGTTAAGATATCGTTTAGGACCTTGAGCGTGGCTGAGGTGCACCCATGACCAGCTCTGAAACCAGATTGCATAGCAGAGAAGGTATGGTGAGATTCGAAATGGTCGGTAATCTGTTTGTTGACTTGGCTTTCGAAGACCTTAGAAAGGCAGGGTAGGATAGATATAGGTCTGTAGCAGTTTGGGTCAAGAGTGTCCCCCCCCCCCCCCCCCCCCCCCCCCTTTGAAGAGGGGGATGACCGCAGCTGCTTTCCAATCTTTGGGAATCTCAGACGACACGAAAGAGAGGTTGAACAGGCTAGTAATAGGGGTGGCAACAATTTCGGCAGATAATTTTAGAAAGAAAGGGTCCAGATTGTCTAGTCCGGCTGATTTGTAGGGGTCCAGATTTTGCAGCTGACTGGATTTGGGAGAAGGAGAAATGGGGAAGGCTTGGGCGAGTTGCTGTGGGGGGTGCAGTGCTGTTGACCGGGGTAGGAGTAGCCAGGTGGAAAGTATGGCCAGCCGTAGAAAAATGCTTATTGAAATTCTCAATTATAGTGGATTTATCAGTGGTGACAGTGTTGTGTATAATGGTTTCTAGCTTCCCTGAACAGCTGCATATCACGGGGGCTGTTCGATGCTAATGCAGAACGCCATAGGATGTTTTTGTGTTGGTTAAGGGCAGTCAGGTGTGGGGAGAACCAAGGGCTATATCTGTTCCTAGTTCTAAATTTCTTGAATGGGGCATGCTTATTTAAGATGGTTAGGAAGGCATTTAAAAAAAATAACCAGGCATCCTCTACTGACGGGATGAGATCAATATCCTTCCAGGATACCCCGGCCAGGTCAATTAGAAAGGCCTGCTCGCTGAAGTGTTTCAGGGAGCGTTTGACAGTGATGAGTGGAGGTCGTTTGACCGCTGACCCATTACGGATGCAGGCAATGAGGCAGTGATCGCTGAGATCTTGGTTGAAGACAGCAGAGGTGTATTTAGAGGGCAAGTTGGTTAGGATGATATCTATGAGGGTGCCCGTATTTAAGGCTTTGGGGTGGTACCTGGTAGGTTCATTGATAATTTGTGTGAGATTGAGGGCATCAAGCTTAGATTGTAGGATGGCTGGGGTGTTAAGCATGTTCCAGTTTAGGTTGCCTAGCAGCACGAGCTCTGAAGATAGATGGGGGGCAATCAGTTCACATATGGTGTCCAGAGCACAGCTGGGGGCAGAGGGTGGTCTATAGCAGGCGGCAACAGTGAGAGACTTGTTTTTAGAGAGGTGGATTTTTAAAGGTAGAAGTTCAAATTGTTTGGGTACAGACCTAGATAGTAGGACAGAACTCTGCAGGCTATCTTTGCAGTAGATTGCAACACCGCCCCCTTTGGCAGTTCTATCTTGTCTGAAAATGTTGTAGTTTGGGATGAACATTTCAGAATTTTTGGTGGTCTTCCTAAGCCAGGATTCAGACACAGCTATAACATCCGGGTTGGCAGAGTGTGCTAAAGCAGTGAATAAAACGGGAGGAGGCTTCTAATGTTAACATGCATGAAACCAAGGCTATTACGGTTACAGAAGTCATCAAACGAGAGCGCCTGGGGAATAGGAACAGACAGTTAATCAGATAAGAGAGATCGGTTCTCAATTTAGCCTAACATTATGTTTACATCTGTGCTAGTAATACACGCATATACAGTGCAGTGTTGTAAGTTACAGTATACAAATGTTTAGCTAATGTGGGGTAACTAGTAGGCTACAGCTGTCAGTGTTCAGCAATTTGAAATCCATTATTTCAGTTAGATTTTCGTACTTGAACTCAAAAATAACAATTGTTATTATCAATCTGTTAAAGTTACTCAAAAGATTACCACAATTTGTAGCCTGTTTGCTATCATAAAGGTGTAAGAAATTATAACTATAGCCTGTTTGCTATCCTAAAGGTATAAGAAATTATAGCTAGCTAAGTTACTTACTGCAGAGTAGGGCTAGTCATGATCTAACTAGTAACTTAGTCTGGTCATTGAGAGTCTGATGACTCTCACAAGAAGGGTCATTTTTTTTGACAAACTTAGAAGAAATAGCAAAGCATGACCCTCTCATAGAGAAAAGGATGAATGCATGTGGCAATGCTAAGTACACAAGCAACCAAATCCAGAACAGAGTTATTGAGGGCTTAGCTGAGATGGTGCAAAATAATTGCAGATGAAAGTGTAATTGCAGATGAAACCAAAGATTTAAAGAAAAAATAACAAATGTCTTTAGTTGTGAGGTGCTATTACAACAGGGCCATCCATGAAAGCTTTTTACACTTTCAGTCAGCTGAAAGCTTAGATGCAGCAGGTGTCACAAAGATTATTATTGATTGCCTTGAAAAACATGGTCTGGACTACAGAAAAAATCTTGTGGGGCAAGGCTATGACGGTGCATCCGTCATGAGCGGAAAGCATTCTGGTCTGACTGCACGGATTAAAAACAGTGCAAGATTTGCATTTTATGTGCACTGTATTGCACATAGTTTGTATTTGGTTCTTGTCGATGCTGTAAAGTCAGTGCCTAAGGCAGTTAACTGTTCTACTGCAGAAGCTTTATAACTTTGTATCTTGCTCGTATGTTCATCTCAAGTGGCCTGCAGTTCAGAAAGTGCTGTATCCACAGCAGCAGCCCAGGGAACTACAGAGACTTACAGGTGGGCATGCAGATACATGGCATGCCGTAATCTGAGGGACAGTCTTCCTGCAGTTCTGAGAGTGCTACAGGATATCACACTTGAACATAGTGGTGGTAGATCAGTGGAGGCAAGGGGCCTTCTTTCACAGATAGATTTACATTTCATAGGGCTTTTGGTTACCTTTTGTAAGGTGCTTGGTGATGCCAAATGACTTTCTGAAATGCTCAAATCAAGCTCTCTTGATCTTGCAAGGGCTGTGTAACTTGGGTCAAACGTTTCGGGTAGCCTTCCACAAGCTTCCCACAATAAGTTGGGTGAATTTTGGCCCATTCCTCCTGACAGGAGTTGGTGTAACCGAGTCAGGTTTGTAGGCCTCCTTGCTTGCACACGCCTTTTCAGTTCTGCCCACACATTTTCTATTGGATTGAGGTCAGGTCTTTGTGATGGCCACTCCAATACCTTGAATTTGTTGTCCTTAAGCCATTTTGCCACAACTTTGGAAGTATGCTTGGGGTCATTGTCCATTTGGAAGACCCATTTGCGACCAAGCTTTAACTTCCTGACTGATGTCTTGAGATGTTGCTTCAATATATCCACATAATTTTCCTCCCTCATGATGCCATCTATTTTGTGAAGTGCACCAGTCCCTCCTGCAGCAAAGCACCCCCACAACATGATGCCGCCACCCACTTTGGCTTGCAAGCCTCCCCCCTTTTCCTCCAAACATAACGATGGTCACTATGGCCAAACAATTCTATTTTTTTGTTTCATCAGACCAGAGGACATTTCTCCAAAAAGTTTGATATTTGTTCCCATGTGCAGTTGCAAACCGCAGTCTGATTGATTTGCACTTTTCGCACCAAAGTACGTTCATCTCTAGGAGACAGAACACGTCTCCTTCTTGAGCGGTATGACGGCCGTGTGGTCCCATGGTGTTTATACTTGCGTACTATTGCTTGTACAGATGAACATGGTACCTTCAGGCGTTTGGAAATTGCTCCCAAGGAGGATCCAGACTTGTGGATGTCTACACATTTTTTTCTGAGTTCTGAGGTCTGATTTCTTTTGATTTTCCCATGATGTCAAGCAAAGTGGCACTGAGTTTGAAGGTAGGCCTTGAAATACATCCACAGGTACACCTTCAATTGGCTCAAATGATGTCAATTAGCCTATCAGATGCTTCTAAAGCCATGACATCATTTTCTGGAATTTTCCAAGCTGTTTAAAGGCACAGTCAACTTAGTGTATGTAAACTTCTGACCCACTGGAATTGTGATACAGTGAATGATAAGTGAAATAATCTGTCTGTAAACAATTTTTGTAAAAATGACTTTTGTCATGCACAAAGTAGATGTCCTAACCGACTTGTCAAAACTATAGTTTGTTAACAAGAAATTTGTGTAGTGGTTGAAAAACGAGTTTTAATGACTCCAACCTAAGTGTATGTAATCTTCCGACTTCAACTGTATATAAGCATAAATATGATACTGTAAGTTTGTAATATTGATGGGCACCAAAATTATTTATATTTTTCATGTCCATTTCTGCATGGTACCTGGTATGTCAAATTGCAGTGTGTTTTTTTGTAAATATACAGAGCATTACATTTTTCCTTTTAATGCCGAGTGGTTATCGAAAGGGAGAGAGCTGGAAATATTGGCATTTTCAATTGAGTCTATAAACAGACTTCGTTTACTTGCTGTTTGAGGTCCACAGCTCATTAGTGGTGATATGTTAAGACAATCAAAAATACTATTAGACCTCCCCAAATGGGCATATTTTAGGCCTACATTTGCGCAGGCCAGGTAGATTAGTCCTACTTCTATATGCGTAATCAGGTGCGAGTCCTTACTCAACAAAGATTATTAATAAATTACAAAACTAGAAAATGGAAGGAAATGAACAAAAACTTCTCTCACAAGTGTAGCATAGGTTGTGAGTTCTGCAAACAATGTGTCCAATCAGACAATGAAAATGGTGAACAACTGTAATAATAATATATTGAATGAAGAAATTACTGGCCTGTCGACTAAACGGGGTCAGCCCTAGTATAGATATATTATACAATAAACCTTAATTACATTGAAACTAGTAATTACAGGTTTTACTTCACTTGGTTGTTTGATGATGAGGTAGCCTAGCCTTAACAGTGACTGTATGTGAGTTTAATGGATTATCAAAATATAGTATTTGAAAGGCAGACATTTTAATGGGTTAGGAATAGGTGATTATTATAAACCGTCCTTGAGGCAGAACTGCTCGATATCTGATGGGCCAGCTTCAATTTGGCTATATTGTAAAAATTAAGGAAATCAAAAATGTTATTTTCAGTCTTCGTTTAAGGTTAGGGTTAGGCATTAGGGTTAGCGGTGTGGTTAAGGTTAGGGTCAGGCTTTAAATCTGATTTTATGACTTCTCCGCAGAGCTGCCTCCAGAACAAGATTCATGACAAAAAACGCTAACCTTCGAAACACAAGCCTGCACTTTAGATTTCATCCCCAATTCTCTTTTCTAACCCTCCCCATAGATCCAACTGACGCCTTGTCTCAACAGATGCTAGTGATGGAAGTCCTGGAGGCACTTAAATCCAATGGTGTGTAGCAAAAAATACAGAAATGTAATTCTCTGTTGCCTTTTGGGAGAGCTGAGTGGTGAGGGGTCATGGCAGCTCAGCGGTAGAGTTGTTTTAGCTTTTGGCTAAAGCTACGGTCTGGGATTTGTGGATGTGGGATTTACCTTTAGGGAGCTATATTTGGGGGTAATTACTGAACATTTTTACTCTGCCTTTTGGATTAACCAAAACAGGCTTTATGAGATTGGAAGCCAACAGGGAGCCCTTGAGACCACGCATGTATGCATGAACACACACACACACAAACACTCTCTCGCTACACATACTACCTCCCTCCCTCTCTCTCTCTCACACACACAGTCGAGCACGCCGTATCAGACTGACAATGAATAATTACCACCTGTTCCGTTCTGTGTGTGACGAGAGAACAGAGAATGAATGCAAGCTAAACATATTATCTGCCAATTCAGAAGGGCGTGTCCTTGGAATAT
Organism: Oncorhynchus mykiss; assembly: GCF_013265735.2. NCBI lineage: Eukaryota > Metazoa > Chordata > Actinopteri > Salmoniformes > Salmonidae > Oncorhynchus > Oncorhynchus mykiss. Next base: position 66,054,705 of record NC_048574.1, on the reverse strand, counting down.
TATTGAATGATTCATTTATCCACTGTCCTGTATATCAATCAACATGTAGAAAGTTGCCTCCCGGGTCGCGCAGTGGTTAAGGGTGCTGTACTGCAGCGCCAGCTGTGCCACCAGAGACTCTGGGTTCGTGCCCAGGCTCTGTTGTAACCGGCCGCGACCGGGAGGTCCGTGGGGCGACGCACAATTGGCCTAGCGCCCTCCGGGTTAGGGAGGGTTTGGCCGGTAGGGATATCCTTGTCTCATCGCGCACCAGCGACTCCTGTGGCGGGCCGGGCGCAGTGCGTGCTAACCAAGGTGTTTCCTCCGACACATTGGTGCAGCTGGCTTCCGGGTTGGATGCGTGCTGTGTTAAGAAGCAGTGCGGCTTGGTTTGGTTGTGTATTGGAGGACACATGACTTTCAACCTTCATCTCTCCCGAGCCCGTACGGGAGTTGTAGCGATGTGACAAGATAGTATCTACTAACAATTGGACACCACGAAATTGGGGAGAAAAAAAGGGGTAAAATTCAACAACTTAAAAAAACATGTAGAAAGTTACTTTACTTTACTGAAGTTCCCTCTGGAAGTCTCCATTCCATATTCAAACACGGAAAATCTCTGACATAAAATGACATGAGCAGCCACTTTAATTAAGGGCTGTATGATAATTTGAATTTCACTTTTCCCAGAAAACCTCAACACGGTTAGTTTCAATTGAAATGAAATCGCAGCAAAAGGTGGCGCTACAAAGTATTAACTTAAGGGGGCTGAATAATTTTGCACGCCCAATTTTTCAGTTTTTGATTTGTTAAAAAAGTTTGAAATATCCAATAAATGCCGTTCCACTTCATGATTGTGTCCCACTTGTTGTTGATTCTTCACAAAAAAATACAGTTTTATATCTTTATGTTTGAAGCCTGAAATGTGGCAAAAGGTCGCAAAGTTCAAGGGGGCCGAATACTTTCGCAAGGCACTGTATATGAATGTCTTACATGTATCAACTTTCACAGTGAATGCCTTTGTTGACATGTTTTATGCGGATTAATTTAATATTGCCAAATGCATCAGTAAAAAATATTGCGCCTGTAAAATGCAACCCTTGCTGTTAATAGATCTCAAAGCAGCAGCATACAACTGACCTAAACATTTGCTTTTTTATATATATATATATATATATATATATCCTGTTAAAATCGTCTGGAATAACAATTATAATAATAATTTCATAACCAGTAATACTAGTCCTGTGCGAATAGGGCTTTACAGTCATGCGTGCATACATTCACGTACAGATGGTCCCGGGAATCGAACCCACTACCTGGGTGTTGCAAGTGCCGTGCTCTACCAACTGAGCTACAGAGGACATATACCTGTCTTTCTTCCCCTAACAAGACAGGTGGGTTTAGGACCCCTCTTTAATGTTACGCGTTAATTATCCACCAAGCTAAGCTAATTAAGACCTCCAAATGGTGTTGTAAATCGCCTTAAAATTCTTCGATTACGGTACCTTAGCGATAAATAGAATCAAGGTAAGAGGAAAATCCATTTGTCTTAAAGACTTACACTGCACAGGATGCGTCTAATGTAGACTAAGCTTTTTGGGCTCAGGATCAGCTTTAAGGATCAATGTGAAGTAAGCCAAATCAAAGCTATGTCCTTGTTTTATTTGGCCAGACTAATTGCAGCGACTGAAATATGTTAATTCAACCCGGGCACCATTGATCTGTCTACTGTACACTGAGTGGACAAAACATGAAGAACGTGGATTGTGTATGTGTGCCGTTCAGAGGGTGGATGGGCAAGACAAAATATTTTATTGCCATTGAATAGGGTATGGTAGTAGGTGCCAGGCACACTGGTTGGAGTGTGTCAAAAACTGCAACGCTGCTGGGTTTTTTACACTCAATAGTTTCCCTGTGTATCAAGAATGGTCCATCACCCAAAGGACATCCAGACAACTTGATACAACTGTGGGAAGCTTTGGAGTCAACATGGGCCAGCATCCCTGTGGAACGCTTTTGACACCTTGTAGAGTCCATGCCCCGATGGAGTGAGGCTGTTCTGAGGGCCATCGGGAGGGGGTTGCAACTTAATATTAGGAAGGTATTCTTAATGTTTTGTCCACTCAGTGTACAGTCGTGGCCAAAAGTTTTGAGAATGACACAAATATTAATTTTCACAAAGTCTGCTGCCTCAGTTTGTATGATGGCAATTTGCATATGCTCCAGAATGTTAGGAAGAGTGATCAGATGAATTGCAATTAATTGCAAAGTCCCTCTTTGCCATTTAAATGAACTGAATCCCAAAAGGACCAGCTGACATCATGTCAGGGATTCTCTCGTTAACACAGGTGTGAGTGTTGACGAGGACAAGGCTGGAGATCACTGTCATGCTGATTGAGTTCGAATAACAGACTGGAAGCTTCAAAAGGAGGGTGGTGCTTGGAATTATTGTTCTTCCTCTGTCAATCATGGCTACCTACAAGGAAACATGTGCCATCATCATTGCTTTGCACAAAAAGGGCTTCACAGGCAAGGATATTGCTGCCAGTAAGATTGCACCTAAATCAACCATTCATCGGATCATCAAGAACTTCAAGGAGAGCAGTTCAATTGTTGTGAAGAAGGCTTCAGGGCACCCAAGAAAGTCCAGCAAGCGCGAGGACCATCTCCTAAAATTGATTCAGCTGCGGGATCAGGGCACCACCAGTACAGAGCTTACTCAGGAATGGCAGCAGGTAGGTGTGAGTGCATCTGCACACACAGTGAGGCGAAGACTTTTGGAGGATGGCCTGGTGTCAAGGAGGGCAGCAAAGAAGCCACTTCTCTCCAGGAAAAACATCAGGGACAGACTGATATTCTGCAAAAGGTACAGGGATTGGACTGCTGAGGACTGGGGTAAAGTCATTTTCTCTGATGAATCCCCTTTCCGATTGTTTGGGGCATCCGGAAAAAGCTTGTCAGAAGAAGACAAGGTGAGCGCTACCATCATCACCATCAGTGTCATGCCAACAGTAAAGCATCCTGAGACCATTCATGTGTGGGGTTGCTTCTCAGCCAAGGGAGTGGGCTCACTCACAATTTTGCCTAAGAACACAGCCATGAATAAAGAATGGTACCAACACATCCTCAGAGAGCAACGTCTTGTAGAAGTGCTTTGTGAAGTGGAGTAGTAACCGGTGTGTCACAGGGGCCAGGGATAAAACCTCGCTTCAGGCCAGCGATGGCCCATTGACTTAGGCTCGCTGTGATCTCGAACTGTGGGGGCGGAAACCGGACCGGACTCGGCTCAGCCTGCTGGGATGAGATGAGATAAGACGAAGATGGAACCACGGCCATCCAGAGTCAGATGCCCTTGGCCAGTATTTCTGCTGCCTCTGCAAGGCTGCGTTTCTAGGGGAGGGGGAGAATAAGCCACACACTCCCTTCCTGGGAGAGTGGATGGAGATGGGATTGATTGGAGCAGGCAAAAGAGAGAGTGATGTACACTTTGTCCCTGCCACCCGCCTGCTTACCCGCTTCTCCCAAACCGACCAGCTTTTCTTCCTTCGGCAAAAACGTTTAAGTCAAAATCAATCGTCTTGTCCGCGTCCTCCAGGCGTGCCTGTCGATACTCATAAGCGGCCAACTTTACTGTTGAAGTTCAGCGAGAGAGAGTCCTTCCGGAATGTGTCACTTGTCAGTGAAACTTCCTCTGGCAGATATTGGCTGCCTGCATCACTCATGCACGTCAATAGCAGCATCCCAGTTCTGAGATAAATGGAAGCCTCATTGAAGCCTCTTCAGCTGATAGCCTTGGCAAATAATATTAATCATTTATATACAGTATAATACCAAATAACGGTTACGTAAGTTATTGGAAGGACTTGAAATGTTCCTGTGCATTATGTGGTTTTTAGTACTTCTTACAGACACTGAACATCTTGAAGCTGTCTGTGATCATCAGTGTTTCCTTTGTGTGTGTGTCTGTGTATATGTGTGTGTGCGCGTGCATTTGTTTTCTTTCTTGCTCAGAGATAGAGGGCGGAGGCAGGTCACAGAATCTATTAAATGATGAGAATTCTCCATCAGTTCTGAGAGCCACAGTGATGTCTTTCTTTCTGAAGTTCTCATTTTGGCATTGTATTGAATCAAACAATCCCACATCATTTTTATTTTCACTCAAAACGGATTTCTAATACAGTACCTATCAGAAGAACACCCACCCTGACACACACACACACACACACACACACACACACACACACACACACACACACACACACACACACACACACACACACACACACACACACACACACGCACACACAGTATGATGTTTATATGGAGTAGCCTCTCTATCCTCTCTTCTAAGTCCTCCATACACTGCAGAGTTAGCTGGTGGTGTGTGTGCATGTGTGTCTACACGCAAGTGTGTATGCGGGCAACGCGTGTGAGAGTGTGTGTTAGGGTCAACCTTTCCAACCTTGCCATTACATCTTAATAGGAGAGTGCCAACCAGCCCTGCTTAGACTGGCTGGTTGGAAAGTCCCAGGTCCCTCCAAGGATAAAGTTATCTCTCTGGCCCACCTCGACCACACTGCAGATCAAAGACCTACTGCTCTGGGCAACAATGCAAGAGATCAGACACACACCCTGTCGCACCCTAAATGGCACCCTATTCTCCACATAATGTACTACTTTTGACCAGTGCCCTGTGCAGGCCTTGTCAAAAGTAGTGCACTAAATAGGGGAAAGGGCACAATTTTGGTTGTACCCTTCTGTCTTGTTCTCGGTCTGCCCCATTTGATTTGGCACACTAAATATACCCACATAGTTTTTTCATTTGTCTCAATATATGCTCAACGAAATGATTATTCTCAGACAACGCGAATTAAACACTTTGTATTCTGATTAGGTGGCCTGTTGACTTGGCAACCAGACCCCCAGTTCTAATTTATGAGATCGAAACAAAAACACACCAACCGAACGAACCAACAAACGCTCAATTCATCCCTAGCTACTTAACTTCCCAAACCAGACCCACCCCCACCCCCACCCGCCCACCTCCCGTTCACCACTGCCTCTGTCTGAGATCCCAACAGAAACAACACAGCCCTAATTGCTGAAGTCAAGTTAACTCCGTCCAAAGTTGCTTTGCCTCTCCATGACGCTGACAGCCAGGCTCTTTTGTCAGTACCAGTCAATGAAAGGTAAAGGTCAATGAAAGGTAAAGGTCAATGAAAGAATCTGTCTTGGTTCCGTACCTACGGAGCTGTATTACTCCCCGTTTCCCTGCAAACTGACGTGTTGCACTCCCCAGTGGGCTGGTGTCTCTGGCTGTCCTCCTGGCCCTCTGCTCAGCATAACCGCATCCTTAAGAGAAGTGTCCTCCGTGATTGATGGCTGTGCTCTTGGCTGAGCCATCGCTTATTTTGGACACCCGAGACGACCGATTTGAGCTACCCTCCCCAAATCTTACACACACACACACACACACACACACACACACACACACACACACACACACACACACACACATACTCTGTCACCGTCACTGCTGTCTCCATCACCGACAAATTATCCCAGACTATGGCTCGCAGATGAGCTACTCTCTCTGATGAAGATGATGCACGACAGTCCCTGGCTTTCGTCCTCAAACTTCAGTAAACAACATCACCAAAGTCATTAGGTTGAGACAGGACAGCGTATTAGTCATTTCATTCAGGAGCAATGAGTTTTTACTTTGTGACCTATTGTAGACCTGGTTCACAGGTTAGTTTCTTGGTACTGAACCCCTTTTAACTCCCTGTCTGTTTGACTGGTTATGGAGAAGTCTACGTAAGTCCCTGTTTTAGATGTATTTGTCCCCGCCTAATTTGACTTGAACCATTTTCTCGGTGTTTCGCTGTCTTCCATTATCCCCGCAGAACTTTAAGTGTGTCGTCGGTGGGGGTAGTTACCATGGAAATTAGCCTGGAAACTCTTCCAAATGGCACTGCAATTAATCAATCATTATGGGCACATTTCCCGCTTTATTATTTGCATCATTACCAAAAGTCCTACCTCTGTCAGCCGTGCCAGTGTGCCGTGAATGTAAGTGGATTCTAAATATAGCCCTGGGCTCATTAATGTGAAGCACTACTCCGTGCTCTAGGTACTGTAGCATCTTACTGTACATTATAACAGGCTTCTACGAAACGAATAGAGAATGTCGTACCTGCTCTTACAGCCTTTAGAGTGCACTTACTGTACAACTATGCACTGGGGGTTACTGCCCTTAATAGATAGAACACTTTTCACTGTACCTTATAGGCTTCTATGGACATCACAGAGAATGTCTCCTGCTCATAGAGCCTTTGGAATGCACTTACTGTTTGCTGTACATGCTTAGCTCATATGTAACTGGACTATGGACTGGAGTATGTGGACTTGACACTGTACTGTTTTTCCCAGTTGATTAGACTTGGATCTACCCATATGTTATTATATGTTTATTTTTATTTTATATATATATATATATATATATATACAGTAGTGCAAAAAAAGTATTTAGTCAGCCACCAATTGTGCAAGTTCTCCCACTTAAAAATATGAGAGAGGCCTGTAATTTTCATCATAGTTACACTTCAACTATGACAGACGAAATGAGAAAAGAAATCCAGAAAATCACATTGTAGGATTTTTTATAAATTTATTTGCAAATTATGGTGGAAAATAAGTATTTGGTCACCTACAAACAAGCAAGATTGCTGGCTCTCACAGACCTGTAACTTCTTCTTTAAGAGGCTCCTCTGTCCTCCACTCGTTACCTGTATTAATGGTACCTGTTTGAACTTGTTATCAGTATAAAAGACACCTGTCCACAACCACAAACAGTCACACTCCAAACTCCACTATGGCCAAGACCAAAGAGCTGTCAAATGACACCAGAAACAAAATTGTAGACCTGCACCAGGCTGGGAAGACTGAATCTGCAATAGGTAAGAAGCTTGGTTTGAAGAAATCAACTGTGGGAGCAATTATTAGGAAATGGAAGACATACAAGACCACTGATAATCTCCCTTGATCTGGAGCTCCATGCAAGATCTCACCCCGTGGGGTCAAAATGATCACAAGAACGGTGAGCAAAAATCCCAGAACCACACGGGGGTACCTAGTGAAGGACCTGCAGAGAGCTGGGACCAAAGTAACAAAGCCTACCATCAGTAACACACTACGCCGCCAGGGACTCAAATCCTGCAGTGCCAGACGTGTCCCCTTGCTTAAGCCAGTACATGTCCAGGCCCGTCTGAAGTTTTCTAGAGAACATTTGGTTGATCCAGAAGAAGATTGGGAGAAGGTCATATGGTCAAATTAAACCAAAATATAACTTTTTGGTAAAAACTAAACTCGTCGTGTTTGGAGGACAAAGAATGCTGAGTTGCATCCAAAGAACACCATACCTACTGTGAAGCATGGGGGTGGAAACATCATACTTTGGGGCTTTTTTTCTGCAAAGGGACCAGGACGACTGATCCGTGTAAAGGAAAGAATGAATGGTGCCATGTATCTTGAGATTTTGAGTGAAAACCTCTTTCCATCAGCAAGGGCATTGAAGATGAAACGTGGCTGGGTCTTTCAGCATGACAATGATCCCAAACACACCGCCCGGGCAAAGAAGGAGTGGCTTCGTAAGAAGCATTTCAAGGTCCTGGAGTGGCCTAACCAGTCTCCAGATCTCAACCCCATAGAAAATCTTTGGAGGGAGTTGAAAGTCCGTGTTGCCCAGCAACAGCCCCAAAACATCACTGCTCTAGAGAAGATCTGCATGGAGGAATGGGCCAAAAAACCAGCAACAGTGTGTGAAAACCTTGTGAAGACAGAAAACGTTTGACCTCTGTCATTGCCAACAAAGGGTATATAACAAAGTATTGAGATAAACTTTTGTTATTGACCAAATACTTATTTTCCACCATAATTTGCAAATAAATTCATTAAAAATCCTACAATGTGATTTTCTGGATTTTTTTTCTTCTAATTTTGTCATAGTTGAAGTGTACCTATGATAAAAATTACAGGCCTCTCATATTTTTAAGTGGGAGAACTTGCACAATTGGTGGCTGACTAAATACTTTTTTTGCCCCACTGTATACATATTACCCTTATTTCACCAGGTAAGTTGACTGAGAACACATTTTCATTTACAGCAACGACCTGGGGAATAGTTACAGGGGAGAGGAGTGGGGATGAATGAGTTTGCAAGCTGTTGCAAGCTGGGAGTGATTAGGTGGCCATGATGGTATGAGGGCCCCAGATTGGGAATTTAGCCAGGACACCTATAAGCCAGGACACCGATACTCTTACAATAAGTGCCATGGGCTCTTTAGTGACCACAGAGAGTCAGGACACCCGTTTTACTTCCCATCCAAAGACAGCATCCTACACAGGGCAATGTCCCCAAATCACTGCCCTGGGGCATTGGGATATTATTATTATTATACATTTTTTATACAACTGAAAGGTTGCTGGGCTATACAGTATATCAGGGGTATTCAACTCTTACCCTACGAGGTTCCAGAGCCTGCTGATGTTTTCTACTGTCGTGTCTTTACTATCATTAAATGAAGACTTTTAGTTTTTATCAAAGATTCTCTGTAATTAGTATTATGTGATTAAACTGATTAATCATGTAACTGTAATTAACTAGGAAGTCAGGGCACCAAGGAAAATATTCAGATTACAAAGTTATAATTTCCTAATAACTTTTCAGATATTTTATATCTGATCAATTAGTCTTCGAATTAATGAATTATTTACTTTACCCCACGTTAGTCTCATTCCAAAAGACGTAAATTGTTGGGTATCTGCACGAACCCAGTCTTCACTATGAGTCATCCATACATCAATTGTCTTAAATCAATTATTTATTACTAACTAAGTAATTCACAGAAATGCATAAACAAACAAACAAAGTAAATATGGTTAAAATAAATTATAGGAGAATGTGCCCTAGTGGGCTAAACCAGCATGGCAGCTTGTTAGACAAAAGGGGGTCACCTGAGAAGTCACTACAGAATTGATAATTATAACAATTGAAATACTAATCCTTTGCACATGAACGCTCGCTCATTCGGGAACAATTGCAATCAATACAGTGCCTTGCGAAAGTATTCGGCCCCCTTGAACTTTGCAACTTTTTGCCACATTTCAGGCTTCAAACATAAAGATATAAAACTGTATTTTTTTGTGAAGAATCAACAACAAGTGGGACACAATCATGAAGTGGAACGACATTTATTGGATATTTCAAACTTTTTTAACAAATCACAAACTGAAAAATTGGGTGTGCAAAATTATTCAGCCCCTTTACTTTCAGTGCAGCAAACTCTCTCCAGAAGTTCAGTGAGGATCTATGAATGATCCAATTTTGACCTAAATGACTAATGATGATAAATACAATCCACCTGTGTGTAATCAAGTCTCCGTATAAATGCACCTGCACTGTGAAAGTCTCAGAGGTCCGTTAAAAGCGCAGAGAGCATCATGAAGAACAAGGAACACACCAGGCAGGTCCGAGATACTGTTGTGAAGAAGTTTAAAGCCGGATTTGGATACAAAAGATTTCCCAAGCTTTAAACATCCCAAGGAGCACTGTGCAAGCGATAATATTGAAATGGAAGGAGTATCAGACCACTGCAAATCTACCAAGACCTGGCCGTCCCTCTAAACTTTCAGCTCATACAAGGAGAAGACTGATCAGAGATGCAGCCAAGAGGCCCATGATCACTCTGGATGAACTGCAGAGATCTACAGCTGAGGTGGGAGACTGTGTCCATAGGACAACAATCAGTCGTATATTGCACTAATCTGGCCTTCATGGAAGAGTGGCAAGAAGAAAGCCATTTCTTAAAGATATCCATAAAAAGTGTCGTTTAAAGTTTGCCACAAGCCACCTGGGAGACACACCAAACATGTGGAAGAAGGTGCTCTGGTCAGATGAAACCAAAATTGAACTTTTTGGCAACAATGCAAAACGTTATGTTTGGCGTAAAAGCAACACAGCTGAACACACCATCCCCACTGTCAAACATGGTGGTGGCAGCATCATGGTTTGGGCCTGCTTTTCTTCAGCAGGGACAGGGAAGATGGTTAAAATTGATGGGAAGATGGATGGAGCCAAATACAGGACCATTCTGGAAGAAAACCTGATGGAGTCTGCAAAAGACCTGAGACTGGGACGGAGATTTGTCTTCCAACAAGACAATGATCCAAAACATAAAGCAAAATCTACAATGGAATGGTTCAAAAATAAACATATCCAGGTGTTAGAATGGCCAAGTCAAAGTCCAGACCTGAATCCAATCGAGAATCTGTGGAAAGAACTAAAAACTGCTGTTCACAAATGCTCTCCATCCAACCTCACTGAGCTCGAGCTGTTTTGCAAGGAGGAATGGGAAAAAAATTCAGTCTCTCGATGTGCAAAACTGATAGAGACATACCCCAAGCGATTTACAGCTGTAATCGCAGCAAAAGGTGGCGCTACAAAGTATTAACTTAAGGGGGCTGAATAATTTTGCACGCCCAATTTTTCAGTTTTTGATTTGTTAAAAAAGTTGGAAATATCCAATAAATGTCGTTCCACTTCATGATTGTGTCCCACTTGTTGTTGATTCTTCACAAAAACATACAGTTTTATATCTTTATGTTTGAAGCCTGAAATGTGGCAAAAGGTCGCAAAGTTCAAGGGGGCCGAATACTTTCGCAAGGCACTGTATATATATTTACGCTCAGTGTGTCGTCTTGATCGCTGTTGAAAAGTTTGTTTCTTTTGTAGAATTGTCCGTCTCTCTCTCTCTCTGTCTGTCGTGGTTAGAGGGGATAGTTCAGAGCGACATTCATTCATGTTGTTGTAGAATGGATGTTCCGGCGGTTGTCGTTCTTCGCGTTCAATGATACCGAATTCCTAGCTGCAGACTAGTAATTAATATCAAAGACTTCTTATTCTTCTTCTTCTTATTCTGTCGGTATCAATAGTCTAAGAGTTTAACCACGTGGTATGGTTAAAAGATTCAGCAATGGTCTGCAACCTTTGTCCCCTCGTAATGGAGAAAAACATGGTCTACTGAGAATTTCTCAAAGTTGGGGTTTTACTCGGAATTGCAGAAAAGCGCTGTCCCAGGATGCCCGACCCTAACTGGGCTCATGGGCGGTCCTTTGATTTAGTTAAACTCAAAAGGGAATTGGAGTTTCCTTCATTAAACAGTCCAAAATCACATTACACAATTTTACAAACAGTATCATCCTCACTCATTCATCTTATACAACAATTAGATGTAAACCTCATATCTGAGGCTATTATATAAACAGCGTTATGGTAATGTGGCCACACCGTCTCCCATGAGCTTCCCCAAGTTGTAACAAACGGACCAGTTCGTAGCTGGATTCTTCACCGATCTTTTATACTTTCTCCAGAATATAAATGTTGTTCGGACCTCAAGTTCTGTGAGGTGGAAGAAATTCCTTTGTTCTCAATTAAAATTCACTCTGTCTCTATACTGTGGCCATGAGGAGATAATCTCTTCGATGAATTTATGACCCATCTGACCACAGCAGCCAAGTTGTAGGAGACAGAGAGAGGCAGGGAGAGGGGGATGGGGCTTGCTGTACCCAAAGAGGGAAATGTCATGACACTACCTTGATAATTAATTGCGTCCACCTGGTGTCCCAGGTCTAAATCAGTCCCTGATTAGAGGGGAACAATGAAAAAAAGCAGTGGAACTGGCTCCAAGGTCCAGAGTTGTGTTTGAGGGCAGTATATGATGCTGCTGGACCTGTTTTCATCACAGCGAAAATCCAATAATGAAAAGCTGTGCATGATAACACTGTACTGATGAGACTTGCTCCGTTTCCAATGAGGAGTTGTGTGATAACAGTGTCCCAGTGACCTACCAGATAGAGCAGCTCATCCAGCTCCATTCAGCCAGTAGTGATCTGATCCTCCAGCAGGCCTGATAACCTGACCACCAGACCCCAGAAAAGAGCACTTTTATCAGCCTGGCTTAAGACAGATAACCCCCTCCTCTACTCCTCCTCCTCTCTCCTTCCTCTCCCCTCCTCCACTTCTCCTTCCTCTCCCCCTCCTCTCCATCCTAACGAGATTGGACCTCCTCTATCACTCTATAAATGAGGATTGGTTATCTCGCTGAGAGCAGTCAGACTAGAGGGAGAACATTGCAATTATCATATCACCGCTGTGGATCGATTCCCCAATCCTTTACAAAAATACAGGGGTGGAAGTATACGCCCAGACAAACTGAAAGCTTTCTTTTTCTGTCATTTTCTATTTTCTTGTCCGCGTTGAAGGATCCATGGCAATTATTCTACACAGTCACTGCAATTGTCAGGGAGTTCAATTCAACACTGTCATAGCCCTTTAGAGAATGCATTTTATCTAGTTTATCTAGTTATATAATGTCAATTGTTGGAACTTTGTAATAGATTTCTTTGGCGGCTAAATTACTGCTATTTTCACTTGTAAGCTTACAGAATATGTTCTGAACACATCTGCATAACCGTCAACTAAATCTTACAAAGGAAGTTTGGAACTAAAGGAGCTGTTCTGCCCTTCCTGTTACCTCATTTACTCTGAGCAGACGACAAGAAAAAGGGAGGGCCTGGGAGTGAGTCTAATTGTGTAATATGGAGCTAATTACAAACAGCAGGGTTGTTTGTGTGGTGAATCCAGTCCAGCTGCTAATGCCAGTCCTGGCAGAGAGAAGAGCATCACGTCCAAACACAACAGAACAGGAGACGAAAACAGGACAGAAAAAGACAGCGAGAAAATACTATCTTGTCGTCCGCCCTGTATGGACAACAGTGGACAAATGAAGCCACGAATCAGGCCTGTACTATGGTTTACTGTGGTTAAGGTACAGAAAAAGCCAGAGAGAAAAAAATACTGAGCAACAGGACTGACAAGCCACCACCATCCAGCTAGAGCTTGCCAATCATGCCTTTTTACTATAGTTTACCAGTGTGTTGTGTTCATCAATGGTAGATGATTACGCCTTTTGTGTAGATCAACAATGGTTCACACAAGTACACAGTCATGTCCTTTTTATGAGAAGGCTTTTGTGCAGCATAAAACCCCAGCTGTGCCTCACACATTGTATGCACATGGCCTGTTTAGTTTAAAGAAACAGTATATTTTTTTTACATCGTATGCTATTTTGGATAGAGGAGAGACCGTGGGAAAGATGGAGGCCAGATTCAAACCCATGCTGCAGCGGTATATGTGATATGGAGGCAGCAGTTTAGACAGCTGGATCATTGTAGTCATCTTCAAGAACAATCTGGCCTTAAATGGCCATGTACTCTTATAATCTCCACCCGGCACAGTCAGAAGAGGACTGGCCAACCCTGAGAGCCCGGTTCCTCTCTAGGTTTCTTCCTAGGTTCCTGCCTTTCTAGGGATTGTTTCATAGCCACTGTGCCTCTACAACTGCATTGCTGGTTGTCTGGGCTTTTAGGCTGGGTTTCTGTATAGCCCTCTGTGACATCTGCTGATCTGTAAATTGATCGATTGATTGATTGATATAAAGACATATTATGATGACATGCATTATGTAGGTTTTGTAGCATATTGCTCATTTAGCATTTCATCCCTTTCGTGGCAATGCAGTAGTACGTTTGTCTAATATCTGTGTGTGTATGGCGACGTAGCCTGTGTGTGTATGGCGACGTAGCCTGTGTGTGTATCCGTGATACATTTGACATTTTCCCAGACCTGATCATTTGGTGGTGCAGAGGGAGGGGGAACTTGTCTAGATGGTAGAGCTGGTAAATCTAGTCCAGTGAAACAGTAAAACTGGGGGGAGAGTTGTGTTGTGCAACCCAGCTCTGCCCAGTGCTACAGTATCTCTGCCTGCCTGAGACGGATGAATATGCCTGGTCTCCGAGATGGGCCCATTTGTTACTCGGCCCAGATGACAAATCATGGCTACGGCAATACGGGGCTAGTTGGTGCACTTGGCCACCTCTGCACAACAGAGCCATAGATAACTCCTAATGCCTGACATTTCTTTTATGGGCTTGCAAGACCATCCCCACCGTGTAACCCCCATGGTGCTTGAAGCTGCTGGAAGTATGGATGGGCTGTATTTTAAATGGGGTACTAGGGCCTACATCCGCCATGCAGAGGCGCAGTAGGGGCACGCTCGAGGATGGTGCTTTACCACATTTGATCCTGCATTAGCGACTCCTGCATGAATTAGACTTGATTAATCCAGACATCAAGAGTGTTAGATGTATGACTGTAAAGGTACTGCACTTTGAAGTACCCCCCCCCCCCTCCCCCGTTTGAGAATCACTGAGCTACACCACTACATGGCAAAGTAATTAACTACTAAAACATTACAGAGATTTGAATTCAGCCAGCACCAAGCTTATAGCAAAATGCAATTCAATTGCTAGTTGAGCTACATGTATTTCTCCCCAACACTTGTCAAAGGAACTTAGAAAGGCAGTGTTAAGAAAAGAGCATGAACTCTGCTCTTGTGCAGTGCATGGCAGTTGTACTGTCCTACTCACCCATTCCCTTTTAAATAATGCATCTCTACATGAATTACGCTCACTACATTTACCATTTGATCTGATATCTTCTTTAGATGAAAATATTCCTCTCCTCTCTCAGTTTTGGCTTTGATTTCGGGTTTGATAAAACTCCCCTTGACTCAGCTCCCAACATGGTGCACTGTAGGCGTGTTTAATAGTGTACTTTACATGCAGCAAGAGTGGACAACAGTGAGCAGGGTGAGAGGGGGGAAGTGTCCCAAACAGCACCTTATTCCCTATTTACTGTAGTGCACTCATTTTGACCAGCTCTGGTCGAAGGTAGTGCACTATAATATATAGGGAATAGGGTACCATTTTGGGTAACAGCCAGGTTTTGACCAACACTGAAGGACTGGAGGATCCACTTGGCTCAGTTATCAGCCTACAGTTTGGCAGCCTCATGCGATGAAAAAAGCTCATCTCTGTTCTGAAGTGACTTCACCGCACTAGCTACTTGCTAGTTTAACTAATTGGATTTTTAATTAGTTTCTCAGATGACAACTGACAGTGATTACAATAATGGTGTCTATCAGTGTTATTCAAGCACGACTTTGTTAATTAGATTCGGCGCTCTGAGCAGCTCCATTAAAATGCTGCATGCGGTTGACAGTTGGGAACGTGGGGCTTCCTGTACATGTGTACCTACCTGTGTTAGTACTACTACTGCATTCCTCTCCATCTCCCATCTCCCCATCGCTGGTGTGCTGCGTTTTTCCCCACATCTTTCTAATAATACTTTGTGGTTTGCACTTTTGGGACCATTCTATTGGTTCCATTGCGCCAGGCAGCCAAATCAGATTGTATTTGTCACATGCTTCGTAAACAACACATGTGGACCAACAGTGAAATAATTACTTATGGTTCCTTTTTTCAACAATATAGAGACACGAGGGATGAATACACACTGAATAACGAATAACAATAACGAGTAAAAATAACATGGCTATGTATAACAAGGCGAGCTCAATCAAGCAAAGCTAAAGAATTTGAAATTATTCCAATTTCTATTTGAACCCAGGTCTGGTACTGCTAGTATATTCCTCTCCCATACTCCCATCGCTGATGGTGGTGTTATGGTGTGTTGGTCCCAACTCTACCGTAGAACCTGCGGGTATGGAGGAGTCAGCCCTGAGGACCCACCTCTCTATCCTAACAGATAGGAGGAGTCAGCCCTGAGGACCCACCTCTCTATCCTAACAAGGTTGAGCTCAGTACAAAAGGAAGAGGAGAGGAGAGAGAGAGAGCACCTTTCTTCATACATTCTCTTTCCCTCTGGTCTCTCTTTCTCTTCATCTCTCTCTTCATCTCTCTCCTGCGGTAGCGGCCTGTTGGTTGTCTGCTCCTGCTTTGTTTTACATTTGTCTGGCAGGCCCATGTGTTAGTCATCTGGACAGGTTAGCAGCAGGATTATTCCTGCCACAGCCTGTTTTCCCTCTGTCCACAGTGATGCAGCATCGATGGCTTAATGATGGGACAGGAAGGGCTCTGGGAGACGGCTATGCATCTGGTACAGGGTGACACCTGCCAGGGAGGAGAGGCTCTAATGGGAGCAGAGCAGCTGGACCAGAGAGCAGACAGACCAGAGGAGAGGGGAGAGGAGGAGAGGCTCTAATGGGAGCAGAGCAGCTGGACCAGAGAGCAGACAGACCAGAGGAAAGGAGAAAGGAGAAAGTATAGGAGAGGCGGGCCATAAAGAGGCTCTCTGTTTCAAAAAAGTATCTCTCTGGTCTCTCTGGTTCTTTCTATGGTCTCTCTCTCTCTCTCTATTTCTGGCCATCACTCCTCCAGAGGTGGAGGGGAAATGGCTGTATGTTTTACTTTAATCACCACCGCCGTGAGTCTTACTGCTGGTGATTAAATGGATGGGTTTCTCTCCTCTCTCTCCTGCCTCTAAACTCTATTCCTCTCCTGGTGGCAGCTACAGTACACCAGTACTACTACAGGGTCTTAAAGTGGAGCTGAGTTGACATGTTTTCCAAGTCAGATGAGCTGTATCACTGTGGACTGTTTCTCTTCCTGTAAGTATCACCCAGGGTTGTGTACTGTACTGGATGGGTTCTGTATGATAATCATTGGTCTGAGTGGAGACATTATTATCTCTGCTAGTTCGCAGATGATAAAATGTGCAGGGTGGTTTTGTTACAGAGAGTAAAAGGCCATAGAGTCCGTGTGTTGCCAGACCAGAGCTGCACATTCCCCAGTATACCTTGAGCTGTGAAAGCTTCATGTCCTACGTGGCTTAATGTGGCTTCACTAATGCAGCTTGATGCCAGATGGTATTTAACTGGGCTTGGTGGCAGCGCAACAGAGGGGCCTGTCGTATTTAATGGCAGACAGCACTCGTGACAGTTCACATTAGTCGTGGTGCATATTGAAAGTTTTATACCAGCCCTCTTCCCTCAGTTAGGTTTTACATGAAATATCATCAGCAAATTGTAGCGGAAAATTAGGTCACAGCCGTGGAATGGAATCACCATGGCTGTCCAGACAGGAAGGAAGGCTGCGCTGAAAGCTCTTCAATACACAAGAAGAGTTTAATGCTAAAGTACAACACAGAAACTGTCCTTCATCTCCTTATTAATCAGGAAGTGAACTTATTCTAAGAAAGAGAAAGCATTAGCATTCACATTGGGCTTGTGTGCATTTTCTATTTCAGGATTATTATTTTTTTAAGGAACTTCCAGTTCCTACAGGCAGCAATTTCCTGGTTCATTATTTAAACTCCCCCTGTTTAAAAGTAGGTGAACCCAATTAAGCACCTCTGTCAGGGTATGTAGGTCTATACCAGTTTAAATAGATGAAATAGACTAGAGATTCTGAAAAAAACACATGTTGGTCAGTATGGTAATGCAATACTATATTCTGGTGGTAGAGCAGAACTTTCTGATTGTATGGGTGTGTCAACAGAGGGGAAGAGACAGAAGATGGGATGAAGGTCCCCGGTTGTTGGTAAAGAATTAGAGCAGTATAATATAGCTGAGAAATACAATGACTACCCAGTCTTCAAAACGTCAGGCACAAATCAAATTTACTCCTAATTTACTTATAAAAACGAATCGAGAAAATGTTTCTCTCCCCTTTTCAGACCCGCTCAGTTCTCTCTCATTACTGCTCACCCACTCCAATCCATAGTTAATTAAAAATCGCTGTTGTGTAAAAAGGGTTTGGAACACAATGGATATAAAGTGAAACACTAGGAAATAGGCTGCTAGTACATCATTTCCATTGGCATAGTTTTTTTTCTGTGTGTTTTTATACACCTTGACCACTTCCGTCCTCAGTCTATCTCTGTGTGGAAAGTGTTTACGGATTATATTACAGTCTGTATACTAAAATTGTCATCGTGCAATAGTGCTGAGCGATTAACCACATTTTTTGGGGGTTATTAAACAACTAATTGACCAACGTCGGTTCAATTACTTGAATATCATTTCGTTTTTTTTTTTTTGTTGTGAGCCCAACGTGCTGTTCCTGTGAGCCCAACGTGCTGTTTCTGTGAGCCCAACGTGCTGTTTCTGTGAGCCCAACGTGCTGGAGAAATCAAGTCAAGAACTATGGGACATTTGGCTGAAGGGAGTTGTAGTTTTCACTAAGCAAATATTCAACCTAGTT
The DNA here is from genome assembly GCF_013265735.2 of Oncorhynchus mykiss. NCBI lineage: Eukaryota > Metazoa > Chordata > Actinopteri > Salmoniformes > Salmonidae > Oncorhynchus > Oncorhynchus mykiss. Next base: position 66,036,540 of record NC_048574.1, on the reverse strand, counting down.
CAGCACAGAAACGTGGTAATTAACTACAATGACCATAATCTATTGCGCCATTTTATTCGGGCTCAGAGACTGATCAGACTGATCTGAGAGGTAGAGGCGAAGCAAGAGGTTTCACTCTCGCCAAAATCTGTCCAAGATAAGCCCAATGGCTTGTCGCCTGTTTTCCGGCCTTTGGGACAACAACTCCCATTTTTTATTTAACCTTTATTTAACTAGGCAAGTCAGTTAAGAACAAATTCTTATTTACATTGACGTCCTACCCCGGCCAAACCCGGGCGACGCTAGGCCAATTGTGCACCGCCCTATGGGACTCCCAATCACATCCGGATGTGATACAGCCTGGAATCGAACCAGGGACTGTAGTGACGCATCTCATCTTTGTGTACAGATCTCTGGACAGATGCACTTTTACGCCTGCTAC